>NC_050454.1:17846572-18151792 GCF_903995425.1 Onychomys torridus
CGATCCACATGTGCTTCTCGAATTGTCTTTTCTACTAGAGCCAATTCCTTCTCAGCTTCGCTGATAATTCTCTTGGACTATTTAATTCTTTGTCCCCTTCTAGAGTATTAGCCAAATTTTGTAGTCCATCTTTGGGTATTCCCATGATACCCAATAAGTTGGAAATGCTTCCTAACAACTTTTGAAAATCATTAAGAGTCTTTAATCGATCTCTCCTCAGTTGTACCTTTTGGGGTCTAATTTTTTGTAACTCTATCTTATATCCTAAGTAATTAATAGAATCTCCTCTTTGTATTTTTTCAGGAGCAATTTGCAGTCCCCAGCGAGGCAAAACTTTTTTTACTTCTTCAAACATGCTTTCTAATGTGTCTAACTTTGGATCAGCTAATAGGATATCATCCATATAGTGATAAATTATGGATTGTGGAAACTTTACACGAATTATCTCCAATGGTTTTTGCACAAAGTATTGGCATAAGGTAGGGCTGTTTAACATTCCCTGTGGGAGGACCTTCCATTGATATCTCTTGACTGGCTGAGAATTGTTATAATTAGGAACTGTGAAGGCAAATTTTTCTCTATCATTTTCTTGTAAGGGTATGGTAAAGAAACAGTCTTTTAAGTCAATAACTATTATAGGCCATTCTTTGGGTAGCAGAGAGGGCAAGGGCATCCCAGTCTGTAGGGAGCCCATTGGCTGAATTACTTTATTAATAGCTCTCAGATCTGTCAGCATTCTCCAATTACCAGACTTTTTTTTAATAACAAATACAGGAGAATTCCAAGGGCTGGTAGATTCTTCAATGTGTTGAGCATTTAACTGCTCTTGAACCAGCTGTTCTAAAGCTTGTAGCTTCTCTTTTGTCAAAGGCCACTGTCCAGACAGGTTTATTAGTTAGCCATTTTAAAGGTAAGGCAGTTGGTACTTCTGAGAGTTCAAGAGCAGTTGTACTCTGTTTGTGTAGAGCAAGAATAGTTGGTGACTGTTTTTATAGCATGTTATGATATTATTCCTAGAAACATGCATTGGCCTGTATTCCTTTTCTGAGAGTGTAGGAATTTTAATCTGGGTATTCCACTGTTGTGACAGATCTCGGCCCCATAGATTTACTGCTACATTTGCTGCATATGGCTTCAGCTTTCCTTTCTGTCCTTCTGGCCCTATGCATTCAACCCATCTTGAACTCTGTTTTATCTGAGATAGGGTGCCAATTCCTAAAAGTTGGACATTTACCTCTTGAAGAGGCCAATTTGGATGCCATGATTTTGGTGTAATTATAGTCACGTCCACACCTGTGTCTACCAGGCCCTCCAGAACCAAGCCATTAATTTGAATTCTAAGCTTTGGTCTCTGTTCATTTATGGAAGTCTGCCAAAATATTTGTTTTATTGTGTTCTTTGTAAACTGTGATTCATCTATCAGAGCTGTTTTATCATCCATTGCAGTATTGGTTTTTACATTAGGCATTGGTTTATTCAGTTGTCCTGGAGAGGAATGTCTTCAACAATGGCTGGGAGTGTTCTTACCACATTTGATTTGGGGGCCTGCAAGAGGCCCCCAAGGAGTTTCTCACCAGTAAAGGGTTGCCTTGTATATTTATCTTTGATCTGCACTCACTGGTCCAATGTCGGCCTTTGCCACATCGTCTACATAATCCAGGAGGTGGTTTGGGTCTCCTGTTTAGGCTATTCCTAGAAGGAGTATTACTTCTAGGATTACCCTATGTACAATTTTTACTTATATGACCTGGTGTACCACATTTTAAAATATTTGGTACCACAGGGCCTTCTTTCACCTCTGGGATTTGTCTCTCCTATCCAAGCCTCATTACTGTAGTTAAGAGATTCAACACTATTAGTATACTGAATCCATTCTTCCAAAGGAGCTGATCTGATCTTTAATGGTGTAAGTATTCTTTTGCATTCTGCATTAGCATTGTCGAATGCCAAGGACTCAGTTAATACTTTCTTAATTCCTTATCTGATACAGCTTTTGTTATAGCTGTGTTCAGCCTTTGTAAAAAATCAGTGAAGGGTTCGTGCGGTCCCTGAAATATCTTTGTGATATTTTTTCCCAAACGTTTAGAGCTGCTGTACAGCATAGGGATATTGTATCATAAATGGCTTGTACATTCCTGTCAGCGAAACATCCCTCACCAAGTATTTGATCTTGGGAGATCTCAAAACCTCTGAGTTTACCTTGTTCTAAATTTCTTGCCTCTTCTCTCAACCAGCTTTTCCACTGTAACTGCTGGCTATATTCTAGAACAGCTGAAATTAACTGATGCCAGTCATCTGGAATGATTCTATGTGAGGTAGACCATGAATTTAACATCTGTTTTACATATGTGGGGGTGTATCCCATATGTAACTACTGCTTCCTTTATATTTTTAAAGTCCCTTGTTGAAATTGGTTGTAATGTATATGTCGTATATGGCTCGGGGTATGTGTCATCTGCTGGATTCTCATGGATGATAACAGGATAAAGCCATTGTATGAGAGCCATTTGAAGATGTTACAACCTGTATGGTCTTGCCCTTCTTCTTATTAGGTCCCTTGTCATGTTTATTGAGAGTTTCCTCCAGGGCTTGTAAACGAGCACCTAGGGTCTGTTCCAGGGAGTAAACCTCCTCTCTTGTAAGGGATTCCAGACTTTTCAAGGAATCATGGAAGTTTTTATTTTCTTCTGAAACACATGATTCCATGGACCTTATCTTATCACATCATGATAATTTTTCTTCCTTATATAGTGTCTGAGTAGCTACAACTTCCACTCTGGAGAGTTAGTTCTATCCATTAAATACTCATATTTATTATCAATAAAAGCAATTTTGGGTACAAGCTTGTTTTGTAAATTCTGGTTAGCATATTCCAGAGAGAGAATATTTTTATGTAAGTCCTGGTCAGCAGATTTCAGAAGAATCTTTTTCTGTAAGCCTTCATTGCTATGTTTTAAAACCTGTAAATCCTGGTTAGCAGATTCCAGAGAGAGAATCTTTTTATGTAAGTCCTGGTCAGCAGATTCCATAGAAAGAATCTTTTTCTGTAAGCCTTCATTGCTATCTTTTAAAGCCTGTAAATCCTGGTTGGCAGATTCCAGAAAGAGAATCTTTTTCTGTAAGCCTTCTTTGCTATCTTTTAAAGCCTGTATCAGTCCCAATAATGACTCATCTTTGTTCTTACTATTAAACCAGTGTTTGAACACTGTGTGAATTATTACAATGAATGTCAAAATGGTACAGGCCAGATCTGTCTTAGGGAGGTTGTATATTTCCAGGAAAATGTCATTTATCATACAGGCAAAAAGGTTTTTAAATTCTTGTGAGGTAATGTTGTCAGCCATATTACAAGAATTACTCAAAATTTGTTAGTCAGTTTTAAGGTGTAAAATTATCAAGTACTTTTACTTGAAATAAGCTTACCTTTCCGTGGTTTGGGGGGGTGCAGTAGCACTTTTCAGGCAGCAGGAGGCATTGGTATAGTTCCAAAGCAGGGCCTGCTGGCGACCTTGGCTGGCTGCGGCAGCTGAAGGCAGGAGCCAAGATGGCAGGGAGCCAGCACTCAGGGAGGAGTGGGAATGCCTCACTCACAGCGTTTTCGCTGGTCTAGGGGCTAAGCTAGGGAACTGAGACCAGACTAGCTGTTCCCTTTTTTGGGAATGGAACTTTGTAGGCGTCCCCTGGTTAAATGGAACTTTGCAGGCGGGTTTAGGGAGGAGGCTGAAGGAGGGAGCCACCTAGGCCTTTGGAATTTGCCCCACATGAGCGCCAGAACTTCCAGGCAAATGCTGGGATGGCTATCCACTACAGTTAACCCATAATCACAGATTTCCATGACAGGACACAGTAAGAAAAGTTCAACTAAAAATTTACGCCTGGTTTTTGCCTTCATTTCTTTTAGGCTCTATGAGGTCATATAATTCTTTTACTGTTTAAATCAGAACAATAATATCCTCTTAAGACTTGGCACAAATAGGTGTTGAAGAGCTGGCTCAATGATTAAGAGCATGGGCTGCTCTTACACAGGACCCAGGTTTGGTTCCCAGCACCCATATGGTGGCTCACAACCATCTGTAACTACAGTTCCAGAAGATTCTACTCCCTCCTTTGTCCTCCATGAGAACCAGGCACACATGTGGTGCACATACATGCAGGAAAACACTCATACACATAAAATAAAAATGTTATATACATAAATTTTTTCGAGACATGGTTTCACTGTGTAGCTCTGGCTGTCCTGGAACTCACTCTGTAGTCCAGGCTGGACTCGAACTCAGAGGTCCACCTGCCTCTGCCTCCTGAGTCCTGGGGTTAAAGGCATGTTCCACTAAACCTAGCTATAAGCTATATTCTTAATGGTCTTATTTTTAAAAGACTTCTGTGGATATTTGGAAGTTTTAAATGGAAAAGAAAAGTTGTGTGTGATGTCATGGGAACTCTATAAAAAAGAAAACGTTCTTAAATGTCATTACTGATATGTATTTTCCCTTCATATAAAGACCAAATTTAAAATGTTGGTTTGGTAGTTTTAAAAGCTGAAGTCAATAAGTCTGTAAAATTAGTCTGAACTTCTTAGAAAATAAGCTTACTTTTACAGCGGTCAGGCTTCTACAATTTTAGAATTTTTTGTTGCTCGTTTGAAAACCTTTGTAACCTTAACAATGATATCTGAGGTTCTTCCTAACTTTCAGAGTCTACAGTTACCCATGTGCAAATGCTCCTTCCCATTTTGGGGGGGAGAGTGTGGCTTTCAAATATTTGTAAATTCTTCTATCACCTCACGATGCCCCTGTTAATCACCCCTATTTAGGTCTTTTAATTTCCCCTCCTACACCAATGCACATGCAGCCAGGAGCCTAGTCAGCGGCTAATGAGAATAGTACCCTCATCTGTAATTAAAATTCTACCCTTTATGTCACTTCCATGGAGTCTGTGTAATAGATGGCAGATGGCAGAGAGAGGCTTTGAAACAAATCATCTTTTTTTTTTTTTTAATTTCTGCATCCCATAAAAGAAAGGCATGTGGTAATTGACCAATGGCTAGGAGTGAACCCTATGGTTCTGGGAGCCAGTGGCATAATTATAATATATATTAGATATATAGATTTAAAAAACAATTTATTTATCCTTATTTTATGTGCATTGGTGTTTTACCTGCATGTATGTCTGTGTGAGGGTGTCAGATCTTGGAGTTACAGACAGTTGTTTGCTGCCATGTGGGTGCTGGGAATTGAACCAGGGTCCTCTTGAAGAGCAGTTGGTACTCTTAACCACTGAGCCATCACTCCAGCCCCAATATATACATTTTTTTTTATTCTGGTGTGCAATGGAAATTTCTAATTATAAGAAATCACAGAATGAATGAAAGATTTACCAGTGAGGGCCTGAGAAGATGTTAGTATTCACATATGCAAGGGACAGCCCAGCCATCAGGAAGAGCACCTATGTTTGAACAGCTCAGACACTTTTTCTTCAGGGAGTCTCAGATGTCATGTTTCCTCAGGTTCTTCTGATGGGTGCTGGCCAGTTTAAATATGTCAGCAAGAGTACAATGAACAGCCTATGTACTTACTCGTTTACATGTCAGTTGACACAGCCGGAAGTCATCGGAAGAAACCTCAACTGAGGGTTTTGCCTAGATTAGGTTGCTCTATGGGTACATCTATGAGGAATTATCTTGTTTATTAATTAATGGAAGAGGGTCCAGCCCAGTGTGGGTGACCCTCTTTCTCGAGCTGGTGGTCCTGGGGCTGTGTAAAAAGCTGACTGAGCATGAGCCAAGGAGTAGGCCAGCGAGTAGTGGTCTTCCATAGTTTCTACCTCAAATTTCTCCTTCAGTTTCTGCCCTGAATTCCCTCAATGACAGATTTGACCTGGAAGTAAAAGCCAAATAAATCCTTCCCCACAACTACCGAGTTGCTGTTTTGGTCAGCCTGTCTTATCACAACAACAGAATGAAACTGCCACACCTCAGCGACTTTACTCATCACTGTGAAGTTGGCACACACAGGGATGGCAGTTCCCAGAGCTCCTGCATTTTGTCTGTACACCTGCTAAGAGGAGAACATGAACAGCAGCACCATATATATGTATATATGATATACTTATACATACATATATATGTACACACACACACACACATACACACACACACACACACACACACACACACACACACACACACACACTTATATACATATAAGTCATAGGTCCAGCTGCAATGACTGAATGGCAAACTATGACTGGGAAGAGAAGCTCTTGACTGAAGCTTTCAACCTCACACTAAGTTGTCAGACTAATGTAGACAGAGGGGTTGGTGTCCAGAAGGACGACAAAGGGGCCAACTGGTTTCCAGACCCCATTGGTGAACTGTCTTCATGATTGACTCTATGTGCACATGAATTATAATCTTACCACAAAGAGAGGATTCTTTCACTCATTCTTTGGTATCATTAGGAACTCTTAGGTCAGATCATCGCTTCAGGTACTATTTACAAAGCAATTAAATTGGGCTCAGTAGGTACATTTAGACAAGCCCAAAGTCTTATGTAGGTGTGTGTGTGTGTGTGTCTGTCTGTCTGTCTGTGTATGCACATGCACGTGCACACATACATGAATCCTATGCACATAGATATGTGTGCACACCCAAAGATGGAAACGTAATTACTGAACACAGAAAGCAAAATGTATATGACACTTTCACTCAACAAGTCTCAGGATATAAATGATGACACAGGAGCCCTTATGTGACCACTGTGTTAAAAGATGGCTTTTCCATTTTCTCCCTTGAGAGGTAAGGGAACAAAGCCATCCTGGAACAAAGGCCAAGTGGTTGATCTGCCATAAAACCATTAAATCCAGAAATACAGACCCCATTGGTGTACATGCTCATAAAACTGGGCACTTAGAAAGTTGAAGGCAGGTCAGAGTGGGCACTAATTTAACAGAGGAGACTCTAATTTAAGAAATCTTTTGGAATTCAGAACCAGTCATCAAAAGAGCAACAACACAGAAGTTCTCTTGGCATGCTATCCTGCTTGCTTTTTTCCCTTCTCATTGTCTTCTTTGACATTCTGATAAGAATGTACAAGTCTGAGTGTGGTGGCTATTGTGTTCCCTGAAATATTGTGTGTTCCCCGAAATAAACATATCTGGGGTCAGAGAACAGACAGCCACTAGAACAAAGCCAAAAATGGTGGCTAGAAAATGGGAAGAGCAAGCCATAACAGAAGTTGGGCGGTGGTGGTGCACACCTTTAATCCCAGCACTTGGGAGGCAGAGCTAGCCGAATCTCTGAGTTCAAGGCCACTTTAGAAACAGCTAAGCATGGTGACCCACATCTTTAATCCCAGAAACCCTACCTTTAATCCCAGGGAGTGGGGGCAGAAAGAGAAAGGTATATAAGGCGTGAGGACCAGGAACTAAAGGAGTAAAACATGCAGTTAGTTAAGCATTTGGTTGGTTAAGCATTCAGGCTTTGGAGCAACACAGTTCAGCTGAGATACATGTGGAGGAGGACTCAGAAGCTTCCAGCCTGAGGAAACAGGATCACCTGAGGAACTAGCAAGGTGAGATAGCTGTGGCTTGTTCTGTGTCTCTGATCTTCCAGCAATCACCCCAATAACTGGCCTCGGGTTTGAGTTTCATTAATAAGAACACTTAAGATTCATGCTACATCTGAGCCAGGTGGTGGTGGCGTATGCCTTTAATCCCAGCACTCGGGAGGCAGAGGCAGGCAGATCTCTATGAGTTCGAGGCCTGCCTGGGCTACAGAGTGAGATCCAGGACAGGAACCAAAGCTACGCAGAGAAACCCTGTCTCGAAAAACAAACAAAAAACAACCAAAAAAAAAAAAAAAAAAGCACAATTCTCCCAACTACTTGTAAAGGAAATGCTGTGTCTTAACTTCCAAGGCTGAGCAGCAGTCAGTAACTAGAATCCTAGGAAAATGGTAACTGGAGCACAGACCCTTCCAACTAGGGATGCCCATCTTAAGTCAGTGGCCACCAGGCCTCTAAGTGTATAAATGAAAATGAAGCTGTGGGTTCTGCAGGAGTCTCAGAATAGAGAAAACAGGTAAAAATGCCCATCCCCTACCACTGGAAATCCTCAGAGAAAGATAAAACTACTAAACCCAAGAAATAGAGGTACACAGATAAAAAGACAGATCATGGATGTATAAGCACACACAAAAAAGAACACAAGGGCTAAATGTATAAGGCCAAAACTGTAAGACACACAAGAAGAAGTAGATAAAATCATTATACCCAGAGATTCCGAAATGCTGATTTCAGAACTGGGCAAACCTTGAGCACATGTTATGTTCAGCATAGCATGATAAAAGAATTGAATAACATGATATAATGGGTGCCTATGTGTAAATATGCCATCTCTCAAACAAACAAAAAGAAATGAAAGGATATTTTGGTATCCATAGAATACTTACAAAAGTCAGATATATTTAATAATGAATAAATCTTTGAAGTGATCAGGCTATAAACCCAGCATTCAGAAGGCAGAGGAAGAAGGATCATGAATTCAAGGCCAGCCTGGGCTATATGGTGAGAACCTGCCTGAAAAACAAAACAAAACAAAAACATTCTTAACAAAGTCTCACAGCTACATTCTCTGGTCCTTTATTTATGATGATGAGTCTGTCACCCAAGGCTCTCTGCTTTTCTCTGCACCACTGGGAAATGTCCTTAGACATAGTTCCTGATCTCACTCAAATAAAGTTGGAATTAGATAATATAGAAATTACCAAAATTGGGGCTAGAAGGTTCAACCATTAAGTACTCATACTGTACTTCTCTCAGAGAGGGCCAGAGCTTGGTTCCCAGCATGCAGGCTGAATAGCTCACAAACACCTGTAACTCCAAAGCCAGAGGATCCAGTGGCCTCTGGGGGAACTGGCACTGATAGGCACCTACCCACACACAAAACTGCATACATACACAAAGTTATGATTTTAAAATGATCAAAATCATGTGAAGAGGAAAAATTCAAAGTATAATAGTACTTGTCATCAATCAGAAAGAAAATATTTTTTACCAAAATCCAAAGGCCACTGTACTCGAAAACTGTACTCGAAAGATAAAAATGTGTGCCATAAATGTTTTCAATGTTAAATAAGAGAAAATAAAACACAGTTTGTTTTTTCATAAATAAATTTTAAAAATAACAAAGAATGGAAAACAAAGCAAGTGATTATAGCAGAAAAGAAGAAACTATTTGTGGACACAAGATTCTCATGTACAAATTCAGGACAAGACTGAGTGAAAGTGATCCATGAAAGTGAGCCACAGGGAGAAGTGATTAAAACTGTATGGATTCTATACCAACAAACTGGAATTTTGAAGACAGTGGGTAATTTCCTAGTGAAAATGCAAATTATCAAAATGAAAACAGAAAGAGAAAGATTAGCCAATCAATTGTAAAAAAGCTTGGAATGGTACTTTCAGATCCTGCTTGGATACGATCCCAGGGTTCCATGTACTCATAGCTGAGTATCAGTGGCCAAATGCTAATTCTGATATTGTTGTAAATAGTCAAGGTTGCTGTGGAATAATCCTTCTGTGCACTATGCAATTATATGTTGCTATGATTAGTTTAATAAACAAGCTGACTGGCCAATAGCTGAACAGGATAAAGTTTTAGGTGGGAAAGCCAAACTGAGAAGGATGGGATGAAAAAGGGTGGAGTCAAGGGAACCAGACGCTGAACAAGTTGGACGTACAAAATGGGATAGAGGTAAAAGCCACGAGCCTTGGGGCAGCACATAGATGAACAGAAATGGGCTAAATTGTAAAGGCTAGTTAGTAACAAGCCTGAGCTATTGGCTGAACATTTATAATTAATATTAAGTCTCCAAGTCAGTTATTTGGGAAGCAGCTGCTGGTTATTTGGGAGCAGGTGGTTAGGACAGGAAAATTTTGCCTATACAAGGTCTAGAAGAAAATTAAACTAGGATTCTCTTCGGGCCCTTTTGTGGTTTAATATCAAAAGTGTGTGGTTTTATTTCATATAATGAAAACTGCCAAGAGCTGTAAAACTCACTTCATTTAATGTCCTAGTACAAAAGCACTTAGGATTTTTGTTTTAAATTTAATAAAAGCGCTGCTTTGTGTCTATTTTTAAAGTTTCAAAGAATAAGGAGCATGAGAGAAACCAGAGATAAGAGGCTGGGTAGTGGGGAGGGAGTCTTCATCCTCAACACCACTCTGTCCTGATTACTTTTAAGGTCTCTGATGCTGTCAATGACATTCTCTATAATGTCTTTCCCCTATACTATCAAAATACAGGCAATATGACTTTTCTGAAAGAGAGGTCTGTATTGGTGAAATTATTAAGGCCACTCCATGTAGTTAAAAGGGAGGTTTATTTTGTGGGGTAACTTACAAATGAAGGGGTAAGTTGCAGGGTCTGGCAAAGGTATGGCGCAGTCCGGTGGTGTTCTCTGGAGAACTCTGCTCGGTCTACCTCCTGCGTCCCGCATCCCAGAACCAAGAGAGAGACCTCCTCTCGATCCTGGGTCTTCTGCTTCCTCCTCCGCCCCGCCTTGTGGGCATGACCATTACCGAAGCCTTAATGGGGGTCGGAACTTCCAGGCCAAGGCTGGGATGGCCACCCACTACAGGTCTGTTTCTGGAATTCTTTTTCCAATGACTGTTTTCCCCTTGGAAAGTTTTGATTTACAGTGGCTTTCTTGGTTTTGCCAGCAGTTTGTTACTGGAACATTTCAGAACTGTCCAGAAGAGGCCGTGAGCATCATGTTATGACCTGGGCCAGGCCAATGGCAGCTTTTCTGCTGCGTTCTGATTTCAGAGATATTAAAACACAGAAACATATACATCACAGTATCAGTGAATATAATAGCATGCAAAGAGAATAATGCAGGCTAATCTCCCTTGTAGAATATAGGCATGAATATTCTAGAAACGGTATTAACAATCAGAATCACATAATAGATCAGAAGAACTGCCAACACCAGACCCAAAATTATGATCACTAGTTAAGCAATTAATAGGGAGAGAGATGGAGGGGGATGTTTGAGCTATGAATATTGAGATCATTTAAAATTTATCTTCACCATTATTGAAAATCAGTGCTGGGGATGTAAGTTACAGTCTTGGTCCAGTCACCTACCATCTGTGTTCCCCGGGGGCATGCAAACCCTCCCTGGTTCTCATTGTGTTCATGTGAAAGTAGAGCAGACCAGGGTCCTTTCAGTGAATAGTCTAAGAGCCTGGGAGGCTAGGACTACTTCTGAGCCACAAGAATCCAGCCCAGACTTTACCTCGGTTCAGTCCAAGCCAAAGCCTTGGTTACTCAGGAAGAAAACTGGTCACACTGCCCAATAAATCTTCCTGCTCTTTAATTTCACACAACAGTGCAGAGTCTAATTCCAACTCAAATGGGAATTTAAAATGACTAAGTTCTCCTTCTCAACCTACTCCAGGCAAATATGCATGTCCTGGCTCCTTCCTGGGTGCCCATAAAAGCCAAGGTTAACCTCAATTGCCTTGGTGAGAGGCACAGACACAGGCATTGAGCTTGTTTTGAATGCCACCTCAGAGCTGCTCACACACCCTGCCATTCTTTCCTCCTGCAAATATTTTTATTAATGTGAGTTTACATATGCTATTTACTTACTTTATAATTATAGAAAAATAGACACAACAGAAATTTAACATTTTAACTTTATTTCTTTTTTTGTTTGTTTGTTTGTTTTGTTTTTGAGGCAACAGTTCTCAGTGTAACAGCCTTGACTGTCCTGGAACTTGTTCTGTAGACTCAGAGAGATCCACCTGCCTCTGTCTCCCAAGTGCTAGGATTAAAGTCATGAGCCACTATGCCTGGTTCCTTTAAAGGAGTTTTAATCATATAGTTCAGTAACGTTAAGTACACCCACAGTACATTGTTGTGCAAACCCCTTATTTACATTTTACCTTTACATTTATTAAAAAAATAAATGAATTGGATGGAGGTTGAGAAGATGGCTCTCAGCAGCTAAAAATGCTTACTACTGTTTCAGAAACCCGGGTTTGGTTCCTAGAACCCACATGGCAGCCCACAACTACTTGTAATTCCAGTTTCAAGGAGTTCCAAAACCTGCTTTTCTTCTCTGCAGGTTCCTGCTCTCATGTGGTACATGTAAACTCACTATAGGCTCACACACATACAGGCTAAATAAACAAACAAACAAACAAATACATCTTTTAAATGAATAAGCAACCAAAGGCCAGGGATGTAGCTCAGTTGGCAGAGGCTTGCATGGAGATCCAGGTTCAATCCCCGGCATTACATGAACATGGCCTGGTGGTTCTTGCATATAATCCCAGCACTGGGAAGGTTGAGGACAACCTGGGATACATGCGATCCTGTAAAGAGAAGGAGAGGCACCAACTGAAGGGAAGTGTCAGAGGAGCATAGGTGGGCAGGGAAAGCCTAAAGAACTACTTCAATAACCTAAGAAGAAACGGAGGAATTTTTAAGAGGCAAGGTTGATTGAACTCTGCGTCTCTCCCCAAGAGTCTAATCGGTACTGTCCTGTGATGGACAGCCAAGACAGCAACGGTAATAGACAGAATGTTTTAATGAAACTCAGGAATGTTCACATATGTCGGCCGTAGGCCTGAGGGTCTTTCATTTTGTAGTTGAAAAGAACAACAAAACAATCATATCAGGGCCGGCAGGAGGCAATGGAGACCAAATGAGATATGATGGAAGTTGTATAACCATGAAGGATCTGGACGTGGCTGATAATCAGACCACTTTATTCGACATTAAATCTCAAAGTACTTAAATCCTAGAGCTGAAAAAGTTAATAAAGTAATATGTAATATGGACAATTGACTAAGGGTCCATTAGTTAACGAAATAGGGCAAGCTACAAATATCAAGAAATGTAAAGGAAACTCAAGAGAGACCAAAATAGATGATTTTTTTTTTAAAGAAAAACTAGAAACAGGGAATTTCTCAGGACTATCTTAGGTTGTGCAGAAGAACCACCATATACACCACACGTGTTTAGGATTCGGTCCAGTAGAGTCCTCAGCCGAGATGAATGGGGGAGACCTGACCTCGAGCTAGACCTGGCCCAGCCTGCTTCGGAACCTCATAGACTCAGTTGCCCAATTTTGCTGGAACTCTTTGTCCTCCCTTAGATGTTAGAGACGTTCCTCAGAGGAAATCATTTTGGTCCTCGCTGATCCAACCCTGACACACTTCCACGCATACTACAGGCATCCTTGCATGCTCAGGTAGGGTAAAGGACACGGGACAAGTCTCGGCAATGTGTTATTTGTTGTGGAGTCTGGCTCCAGGCCGAAACCCTGTTATGTGACCTTTGAAAGCGGACTGTGGGCTTTGCTTGGTGGCCTGGTGGAAAAATTGCAATCACACACCACACTTGAGGCGCTGACAGTTCACTGCAACTTGAGCTGAAGTCAAGGATTTGCCTCCTTCTCCCTCAGCAGCCAGCCACGCCCATGGATGTTTTATCTTCAAAGCTCAGGCACCGACCATTAGAAGACCTCTCCTAGGAGTTGGCTGATACATTTCCCCGGCATTTCCTCTTTATTGAAAGCCCTGCGGGAGCACCTTCTGTACTTCGCCCAGTTCCTTTCCACTCCTAGCTCCTTTCCTGCCCTCTTAGTCCCTGGTAGAACACACAGGAGCCTTTCTTAAAGGCCCCTCAGCAGTGAGAGGGTCGTTTCCACTTAAACTGTATGCTCCAGAAACTGCACGCACCAGAAAAGTTTCCTTAACGACCTAAATGCCCAGCAATGAGGCTTGTGGAAATAAGATTTTGCGCACGTAAGACAAAACTATGCAGATCTTTAAAACGATGGGTACAAATGAAAGGTTATTTATCAGCAGCAGCTCTAAGTAGCATGAACTCCATTTTGTACATAAAAACTTCAGCAAACAGAATAGACAGCAGAAGTGACCTCTGGGAGCTAGGATGGTGTAGCTGTGATGGTTTGCCTGCCTGTGTTTCTTGGTCAAGGACAATGATGCATTATTTCTGTAATAAAGAGACAATAGAAGTTATCGTTTTTATATTCATACTCCTTAAACAAGTGCTTGTGTTTCTGGGAGTTCACGTCTGAGCTTAAGCACACACACAAAGACTAAACTACAATATTGCTAAATGGTCTGTAATAGTGAATATTTAGATGCAGTTCAATTTCTAGAGCTTGAGAAAACAACTTTTAACATATGCATAGATTATAATATTGACAGCTAAACTGAGTATTTATGACCTGGAAAGACTTTCACAATATATTAAGTAATAGGTTTAAAGTGTCAAGTTACATAACAGTGTATTTTCATACCCTTTGGCCTAGTCATTCCAGTTCTAAGAAATACTAGCACAGAAACACAAGTGTAAACATTGTGTCATGTCAGTAAAGTATTACAAGCTGCCCAGACTTTATCAATGGAGAATGCTGAAACACATAATGGCATATTCACATAATGGAGTGCCAGTGACCACCGAAAAGATCTTTATGGACAAACATAGCAAGTGTGACTTAAGTATGTATACAATGTCATCTATATGTGTAATTATACATACCTTATGTATGTATGTCATGCACAGAAATGTAATTACGTATGTGTATATATGTCATACATAGAAATGCAGTTTTATAGATGATGTATGGGTGTGTGTGTGTGTGTGTGTGTGTGTGTGTGTGTGTGTGTGTGTGTGTGTGTATTGTAGGATTACACTTAGAGCCTCACTTAAACTGGCGAGAGGGGGACATTTTCTTAAAAACATTAAGACTAAGTAATTCCTTCTCAATCTTTTTCCTAAGAAGAGCTAGGATAACCACCAAGCTTCCCAGCCTCAGAGGACTGGCTGGGTTTGGACTCTGGACATCTAGCTTGGAGGAGTGTGGGAGTCCTGTTAAGACTCTTCCTCTGGATCAGGAGAGAGGAGGAAGAGATTTAAGGGAGGTAGGAAACAGAAAATAATGGAATACATGTCCTAGGAAAGAAGAATTGGGAACTCAATGGAGCAAGAATGGGAGCCAGCTGGAGAGGAGAGGGGAGGGCAGTGAGAAAGAGGTACGAAGAAGGAAATAGAAGGATGTGTATGTATAAAGACGCCGTGATGAAGCCCATCACCTTGAATGCTAGCCTAAAGGGCAAGAGCATGTACTGCTCTTGGAGAGGACCCAAGTTTGGTTCCCAGAACCCACGTCAGGTGACTCACAACCACCTGTAACTCAAGTAGCAGGGCATCCTATGCCCCTGGCCTCCACATGCATCCGCAATCACAGGTCCACGTGCATGCACGCGCACACACACACAGACACACACACATTGAAAAATATAAAAATAAATCTTAATTAAAAACAAAGCAGTGAGCCATGGTGCATAAAACATTGGGTGACAAAAGCAGGTTGGAGATGGTGCTGGTTAGCCTTTGACACAAACCTAGACATGGGAAGAGGGGAACTCAGATGAGAAATTGTATCCATCAGACTGACCTGTAGGCAAGTCTGTGAGAGCAGGGGTTTGTTGTTTCTTTTAAATTGTTTTATTGTATATGTATGGATGTTTTGTGTGATAATCTGTCTGTGCGTCACATGTGTACCCTGTCCACGGAGGCCAGAAGAGGGCAATGGATCCTCTGGAACTGGAGTTACCGATACTTGCCAGCCACAGTGTAGGTGCTGGGAACCTAACCCAAGCCATATGCAAGGAGAGCCCTACATTTTCTTGATCAGTGATTGATGTTGGAGGGCCCAGCTCACTGTGTGGAGTGCTAACCACGGCAAGTGGTCCTGGGTTGTCTAAGGAAGCAAGCCAATAAGCAGCATTACTCCATGGCCTCTGCTTCAATTTCTGCCTCTAGGTTCTGGCCATGAATTTCTCCTCTGACTTCTCTTTATGATGGACTGTACGCTGTAAGGTGAAATAAATCTTTTCCTCCCCAAGTTGCTTTTGGTCATGGGGTTTTGTCACATCAGTAGAAAGCAAATTAAGGGGCTGGAGACTGGAGAGATGGCTCCACAGTTAAAAGTATTGGCTGTTCTTGCAGAGGAACCAAGTTTGGTGGCTCACAACTACCTGTAATTCCAAGCCCCAGGGGATCCAACACTCTCTTCTGGCCTCCTTCGGTATGGCATACACATCCTGCACAGACATACATGCAGGCAAAACACCCGTACACATAAAATAAAAAATAAGTAAATCTTGTTTTTAGATTTATTTATTTATTATTTATACAGTGTTCTGCCTGCATGTGTCCCTACAGGCCAGAAGAGGGCACCAGATCTCATTACAAGTGGTTGTGAGCCACCATGTGGTTGCTGGGAATTGAACTCAGGACCTCTGGAAGAGCGATTGGTGCTCTTAACCACTGAGCCATCTCTCCAGCCCAAAAATAAGTAAATCTTAAAAAGAAAAGAAAGAAAGCAAACCAATACAGAGATTGCCTATTGTTGTTTGTTTGTTTGTTTGTTTGTTTGTTTTTGTTTTAGTTTTGAGACAGGGTTTCTCTGCGTAGTCCTGGCTGTCTTGAAACTTCCTCTGTAGACCAGGCTGGCCTGAAACCCAGAGATCTACCTGCCTCTGCTACCTGAGTGCTGGGATTAAAGGCATGTGCCACCACCACCCAGCAATTTTTTTTCTTAATATCATGTATATTGCTGTTTCCCACAAGTCTTCTCCTGTGTATCTTGTTCCTGCCTGTCCTGTGGAACTCATGGTTGGGCAGGTGAGGCCTATAACACAGGTCCCTGTTGAGAGTCATAGTGGCGTTCCCTACCTATGGCCTCAGGTGCAACCAAGCAAGTGCTGACAACAGAGGACTCTCACCTCTTTAAAAGGCTTGTTGGCAGCTCAAGGAGTAACCCAAGTGTTGCTTTAGGTGCATGACTATAACATGAAAAAGACAACCCAACAAAACCTGCTAATTACTATGACTCAGTCTCTGGTTCACACAAGACGGGCACCCACACACACATAAGGACCAGGGTCTCCCTACTCACTTTGTAGTTATTTGATTTGCTCCCCGAAACAGTTCTAACCCACTGTGTTATTGGAATCCTGCAGGGCACTGGCCCCTCTTCCTTGGAGCTGCTGTTGCTGTGGCTTGGCTCTTTGCTAGGGTAGATTCCTCCCATTGACATTACCATTTAATTTTTTAGGTACCACTCGGTGCACACAGGGTAAATTTTTTCATCTCTCTGAGCTTCTTTTCTTCATTTTTAAAATGAGAAGTTTGACCTGGACTGTGTTTAAGAGTTGTGCCAGTTTTGAGGTTCTACACTTGAATCAGTTGTAGAGGAAAGCATTCACATTTTTCCTTCCCCTAGTGGTTTTTAGGCCCGAGTGGGAAGCCCTCTGCCTTGCATTTCTATTCAGCATCACTGTCCTTTAACCATTAGTCTCCACTGTCTCTACTCTTGCGGGCCACAAGAGTATATTATAGAGATTCAGCTGTTTATTAAAGCTATACCTTGACTGACCAAGGGTCCCTCAAATGGGAAGCCATTTATCATGGAATACTTGGTGTTATACAGCTTTAATATTCACCTGTCCCTTGCTATGAATTTCTTGTGGGTTCATATACTACTAAACCATTTGGCAAACAGTTCAACTTCTCAGACCTACTGAACCTCTAGGTAACTAATTCCCCCCAGCCGCAGCCTAGGAGACAAGCAGGCTGTAGATGCAGAACTTTGTTTCTTATGCAAATGAAGCTCAGACCATCCCCTTCCTTCCGGTCTAGGGGCATGGCAGAGAGACTGACTGAGGACAATAAGGCTTTTTTGCAGTAAGGTGCAGTAAGGACTGGAGCAAATTTCCAGAGGCAGATACAGAACCACGTGGCCAGAGAAGAGATGAAGACAGAGATTTGGTAGAGGGTAAAGCTCTCTTGTAGAGTTTTCTAAGAGCCTGTAGTAAGAAGCCAAGAAGGATAGATGGACAATAAAGAACAGAGGACGAAGATCAGGTCATAGCTTACTAAAACTATGAGGACAGGAAAACTGGACACAGGAGTAGAATGTGAGGACAGAGCTGAAGCTGTAGAGATAGGATTTTGTCATAGAAGAATAAAGTTAACAGACAAAAGAGCTTGGTGTATCTAGATTCCTTTCTCCGTTGTTGGTAGCATCTCTCCTGGGCCTATGGGAAGGAAATTAAGAGGCTGGACCTCAGAATTCTGAAACTCTACTTAGACAGTGGTCAGGAAATTGCACGTTCTAGTTCCACCTCACCCGGCCGTCATCTCCCTTTTCTCCCCAACAAGATCTCTTCAGTTCAATCCAAACAGGCAACTTGCCTTGGGTATCCTCGCCTCTCTGCAATGCTCAGGGGTCTTTTTCTTTGGGGCAATTGCAAGGTAAAACTCCTAGGACTTAGTTTTCAATTCTAACGAGGAACAAAATGAAAGGGAATCCAGAGGAGAATCCAAAATAGAAGTTACAGTTTCAGGAGAAGGTCCGGAATGGGAAGAGGTTCAACTTAGTCAAGCTACAGTGGCTGATTGATAGTCTATCGATATAAACTCAGGTAACAATAGTGCCTCAACTTATATGAAAACATTACATCTACCAGTTGGACACAGGGGTGCCTTTCCTTCAATTCTCCACCCTACTTAAGAAGGCTCACTAATGATATTTTATCTTCAGAGTGTTTCCACTGAAATGTGCATACATCTACAGTTGGCCTGTCTTCAAGTTCCTGTCAGCCATCTTGCAATTAGTAATTCATCTTGCTGTGGAAGTTGTTCCAACTTCGTAAACACTTCCCAAGTTAGTTATCTTCAAAAAATGGCCCCAAAGTGTCAAGACCTAAATTTCAAAAATGTCCCAGATGATGCAAATGAAGAATTTAATTCAACATTGTTGGAGGAAATGAATTGCTAACATGGAGTATTCAATAAAAAACAATATTAGGGATTGACAAGATGGCTCCGTGGGTAAAAACACAAGCTGCTAAACCCGATGATCTCAATTTGATCTCTGGAACCCACGTGGTGGAAGGAGAAAACTGACTTCCATAAGTTGTCCTCTGATTCCCAGAGGTTATGCTGTATTGTGTGTAAGTATACAAATGTACAGGCACACACACAAAGAAAAGTAAATAAATAAATTTAATCTTTTTTTTTTTTTAAAGCAACAGTGAAATCTGGGGCTATAGCTCAATTAATATAGTGCTCACCTGGCATGCATGAGGTCCTGGGTTCAATCCCTAGCACCGCATATAAACTTCTGTAACCCTAGTACGCAGGAGACACAAACAGAAACATCAGAAAATTTAAAAAATGACACCAAGATTCCATCTCACCCTATTCAGAATGGCTGCCATTAAAACAAAACCAAAAACAAACAAACAAACAAACACACACAGGATGGGTCAGTGGATAAGACACTTGCAGCTTGTATGTGAGGACTGGAGTTTTGTGGGGGGTGTCCCCATCCCAAGGCAAGCTGACTAGACAGGAAATCAGCAAACATGGGTGCAATGAGAGACCCTGCCTGGATAAATAAGGTGGTGGGGAGTTGAGGAAGCCACTCAGTGTCAACCCTGGTCTCCATGTGCATGTGCACTTGCTCACACATGTGTTCCTATACGTGCGAGTATGCACCTAAACAGGGATAGATACCAAACACACGTAAGAGAGGTGGGGAAGGGAGAGGGAGAGAGAAAGAGAGGAAGTAGCTGGGTGGGGGTATGGGTAAACAGACCTGCCTTGTGATCCAGCTGTACCATTTTTTGCAGATATTCAAAGAGATCAAACTCAGCATGCAGAATCAGAGGCCGCAAATCCATGTTTACTGCAGCACTATTGATAAGAGCCACATTGTAGTATTAGCCTGGGTACCCATCAATAAATGAATGGATAAAGAAAATGTAGTGTTTATGAATGGTAGAGTAATGGTCAGTTGTAACAGATAATGAAGGGCTGGAGAGATGGCTCCGTGATTACAAGCATACTACTCCAGCTCCAGAGGATCCATGCTGTCTTCTGGCCTCTACCTCCATGGGCACCCATATACACATGCACATATACACATGAATAAATGTGATGAATCCGTTTTTTAAAAGAATAATGAAATTATGTCATTTATGGTAAAATGGGTGGAGCTGGAGATCATCCTGCTTAGCAAAATAAGTCAGGCTCTAGGTTGAGTATATGGGTTGACAGAATGCTCGCAGGAAATCTGGGTTTAGTTCCCAGCCATCCTCACAACTGTCTGTGACTCCAGTTCTAGGATACGCAATTTCCTCTTCTGAACTTGGTGGGCACCAGGCATGCATCTGGTACACATGCATACATGCAGGCAAGCACACATTAAGTAAAAATAAATCCTTTTTTTAAAAACAAGATTGTAATCACATGTTTGGGAGACTGAAGCAGGACTGCCATAGGTTTGAGGCTGGCCTGAGATACGTGCCACATAAGACTGTTATAGGAAATTATACACAATGTATATTTCATATAGATACATATATACCATATATACATACACACACACACACACACACACACACACACACACACACACATATATATATATATATATATATATATATATATATATATATATAGATAGAGAGAGAGAGAGAGAGAGAGAGAGAGAGAGAGAGAGAAATTTTCTTTTTGGTTTTTTGAGACAGGCTTTCCATCCTGGAACTCACTCTGTAGACCAGGCTGACCACAAACTCAAAGATTCGCCTGCTTCTGCCTCCCAAGTTCTGGGATAAAAGGCGTGCACCACCATCACCAAGCCGAAATGCAACTCTTTTTAAATAAAATAAAATAAAAACACATGTGCCCAATGCCTTGGGGGCGGGGGGGGGGGGAGAAGATGAGACAGAGCATACTTTGCCTTGTACACTCTGGTAGTCACTAAAGTGACAGGAAGACACAACCAGTGGTACCCAACTTAGGGCTGAAACAGACAGAGTGCTAAGAAGGAGATGTTAACTCATCCCACGGATCTGAATGATAAGATCTGGAAGAATGATGTTGATGGACAAGGCATTTGATTCAGACATTCAAGGGTTGGGGGCCAATTCAACCGGTAAAGATGTGGATGAGGAAAGAGAGAGAGCAAAAGAAACAGATGCTTTGACAGCCCAGGGTGTTTTCAGAGATCTGCAGTTGAGGACACTTGATAGAAGCGGGCAGAGGGTTGGAAAGCCTACCGGCTCTCCCAACTGTGGCAATGTTAAAATCGCACGGGAGAGTTACAGCAGGGGTGGGCGGGTGGTTTGCTTGTTTTGTCATGAAAGTGACATTCTGAAGTCTGTGTTGATGGTGAGGAGACCTGTTAGGAAACTATTAAAATGATTCAGCCCAGGGTAATTAAAACTTAACAAGGCAGCAGTGTGGGAATGCGGAGGAGAAGAGAATCGCCAGAAACACTTCTGAAGTAAATGCGGTAGATCCAGGTGGGAGATGAAAATCGGTGGCCAGGAACTAAGGAGCTGCAAGATCACTTAATGGGAAAAGGACAGAGGGGTGGGAAAGGGGACCAAGCTGGAAGGAGTCCACGGCGTTTATAGGGATTCCGGGGTAAGGTAAAGGCCACGGAGAGCAGAGGGGAAAGCCTTAATGTGGAACCACAGATTCAAGATCCAGCTTTGGATTCTGAAGTGAGCATTGGCAGAGAAAGACAGTCCCGGAAACGAGTGTGTGAATGCGTGCGCATGCGTGAAGGCACGTGGCGATCAGAAATGGATGGCAGTTGTCTTCCTCAATTGTCCTCCACCCTAGTTTTGAGACAGGCACTCCCAGTGAACCTGAAGTTTAACCAGTTTAGATTGGCTGTCCAGCAAACCCCAGAGATCCGCCTGTCTCTGCCCCCCCCCCCCCCCCCCCCCCCCGTGCCTCCAGCCTTGGGATTATAGTCCCGGGGATTTTTATGTGTGGGTGGGTGTCGGAACTGGTTCAGGTCCTCACGTTTGCAGGGCAAACGCTTTACCAACTGAGGCATTGTTCCAGCCCCCCACACACACCCCGCCACAACCTTTTAAACTAAGTAACCCCAAAGGTAGAGACTCAAAGGGGGAGGGGGCTGGAGAGATGGCTCAGTGGTTAAGAGCACTGACTGCTCTTCCAGAGGACCTGGGTTCAATTCCCAGCACCCATATGGCCGTTCACAACTGACCCGACACCCATGGCAAAACACCAATGCACATTAAATAAATAAATAAATAAATAAATAAATAAATAAATAAATAAATAAAAAAAATAAAATAAAAAATAGAAGGAGACTCCAAGGGACCTCTGCAGCCCCTCAATGACAGCATCTAGCTGTGCAGAACAGAAAGTCGCATTTTGCTTGTTTTCTTGAATAAGACGTTTGCTTTATTTCTTTCCTCTTTAATAAAATATTTTCCGGTGACAAGAAGGCTTTGGGTGACATAGTGTGTGTGTGTGTGTGTGTGTGTGTATGTGTGTAAAAATATTAAACCCAACCTTCCCTGTCCTGTGATCTGAACCCTGCAGCCCTACTGGGCTCCCCTTCCTCTCCTGTCTCTAAAATATGTTATAAAAATGTGGCATTTGGGACCTGAGACGCGGCTCCCTGGGTGAGTGAGTTCTACGCTCATCGCTCTCGCTACATCCTGTACAGGGACACTTAGGTCTGCGGATTTAGAATAAAATAAATGAAGATATGAAGTTCAAAGTAGATACCCAGGGCCCAGCTCACGCTCTCTCCCCACCTGGGCCCAAGCCGGGTTTTCCTTAAGCGAGTCCTACACACTGTACATTCCAATTATAAGCAACATTCTTGTCTTTCTGATTCTAAAGTAAGCATAAACTCAATGCAAAGAATCAAAGAGTGCAGAGATTTAAAAAAAAAAAAAAAAAAAAAAAAAGAAGGAGGAGGAGGAGGAGGAAAAAGACAGAAGAGAGGAGGGGGAAAGAAAGAGGAAGGAAGCGGGTATGCATGTGGCCAGTTTCGGACCTGAGTCTGAGGAACCAGGCGCAGGATCTGCTCCCCCGAGGCCTGAGCATCCTTCTCCTGCAGGGCTCCCCGGGCCAGCAACCCCTCACCCCGACCCCTTGCTCTCTGAGCACACTGCAAGGAGCTGCCGGAGAGGCGGGAAGAGGTGGGAGTAGGGGGGACCGACTCTCGAACCGCGCCTCTGGGAATGGAGGTCGGAGAAGTGGAGGATGCGGGAACAGGGGACGCGGGAGTGGAGCGGCCTGCAGCGGAGCGCAGAGTCGGGTCCTGGCGCCGGGTGGCGCCAGAGGAGGGACGGCGGGACGGCGGGCAAGGGGAGGAGGCGACCCGCAGGGCACCGCGCGCACCGCACAGCCGCGGCTCCTGCTGTCTGCGTGGCGATGGGCGCGGTCCGCGTCCCTCCCGCCGCGGTCCAGCCCCGAGAACCCATCAGAGACCTGGAGACCACGCGCGTCCCACCCACAGCAGCGGGCTCGGCGCTTCTCAGCGGCCGGGGACCCCGCGAGGTGAGCAGTGCGCCCCTGAGGACCCCACACCCCCGAGATTTTGTAGGAGCTCCCGGTGGACGCCGTGGGTCCACAAAACACGGGGCACCTGAATTCTACAGTAAGAAGTGGAGAGAGAGGGCAGGGGCACTCTCTTCTCTTTAAAAACCTGGGCAGGGTGTTCGGGAATGATTTAAGAAATCAAAGAAAAAAAAAAGTTAGGGAAGAACGCGTTCAGACGCATCAGGGATGCTGATGGCAGTTTGGGAGGAAAAAAAAAAGAGAAGAGAGTGTTGTAACTGGATGTGAACAGAGTGTGACTTCTCTGTTTTATTGAATAAGCGGCAAACTGCTGAAAAGATCTCAGAACTATCTCCCACAGTCTGGAGATTTCCAAGCGTGACCCCAAATCTACCCTGCAGGTGCAAGCTCACCCCGAGGGCAGGGTGGCGAGCCGATGTTCCCCCACCCCGGCTCTGAAGTCTGAGAAGAAAGTTTTACTACGCTGTGCACTTTCTGTATGATGGCTTTGTTCCTGGGCACCAGAGGAGTGCCCCAGGCGCCCCAGCATCCTTGGATCTGGCCAGCACGGCAAGTAGAAAGCTAGGCACCACGTGCTGCTTTCTTAACTTTCCTGTAAACTGTTAACATTTCAGGAGTAAAACTGTAGAGGAGAATGGCGTGGCTGCTCTTACCCATGTGCGGTTTTTTCTGGGTGTACGCATAAGGAATAGGCAAATTGTATCCTGACCCTATAATAAATTGACTTTTCCATTGTATTCTTTCGACCAGGGTTCAGAGGGTGACATTTAAGTGTGTGTATACTTAGGTGAAAAGAAAAGGTTTTCTGGTGGGAGTTTAAAACCCCTTCATTTGTTGGTGTGTTAATTAGGCAGCCAGGCGGTAAAGAAAAAACACCTATTCTCCACCAATAGCTGGATTCTCCCAGCAGCTGGAATACCAGCCAGGCTTCCCAATTTGTAGATGTTTTGTTTTTGTTGTTTACTGTTGCCGAAGGAACAAATGGGTGTTGTCTAGGGGCTTCAGACACTTGGAGTCTGGGGCATAAAGTGCTTTGGCAAGCTTAGCTTGAATTAGGGCTCTCTCAGAAAGAGTGGAGGGGCTCTCTGGCCCCCATTTTGTCTGTCCTCGGGACCACCGACTCTATCTGGCATATTGTCTTTCTTTCTCTGTCTCTCACATTCAACTTTTAGCTGCTCTCTGTTCCCTGATGGCCAGTGGCAGAGTGGTGGTAGCCTGGGGATAGAGATGCCCTGGTCCAGGGAAAACGGAAATGTCCCCAAGCAGAGACAAGGAGGGTCAATAGCAGGAAACAGATTCATCTTAAAGAGTGGGAGGATGATCAAAGGAGCAGAGTCACCTACAAAGAAGAGGCCTTGGACACATTGTTCCTTGATGAGGCCTCCTATTTCCACTTGCTCCCTATTTGTACATAAAGGTATTTGGAAGTTGTATTGGAGGAAAATGAGACCTCTGAGAAGTACCCCATATTTACGTCAAAAAAAATCTGTGTGTGTCTGTGTGCATGTGTGCGCGAGTGTGCATCTGTGTGTGCCTATGAGTGTGTGTATGTCGTGTGTGCAGGCACATGCAGCCAGAGGATGCCTCAGGTGTGGGTTCTGGTTTCCGTCTGGTTTGAGACAGAGTCTCTTGGTATTTGTGAGTTAGCTGTGTGCACCAGGCTGGCTGGCCAGAATCTGAGGATTCTCCCTTCTCTGCCTCTCACTTCCTGGTAAGGCGGGTGGGATCACAGACCTGAATGCACAACATCTGAGTGCTCTGGAGATCCAAACGCCGTCACAGCAAGCACTTTACCCACAGAATGCATGTTTCATGTTCCGTTTCAAACCTTGAATGTTTTCAGGGAATAGTTTGAGGCAGAGGCGAGAGGAAGGAATGGCCAAGGTCCCTGTAATCCACAGAAGTGGAGAAGTGCAGGCCGACCTGAGCAGAGAAACTGGACTTGATAGCTGAACCGAAAACAGACAGAGCCCTTATTTTACAGAAAGGACTGAGAACTATTGGTGTTTAGTTTCTAATGAATTTGCTAAAGGATGCTGATAATAAGTGCAAACCCCTCACTTTTTTCTATCAACATTTTATTACAAGAAAATTTAAATATGCCAAGAAGTTGTTTACCTTTCTTTTTATAAACTTTTAATTACCCTATTTTTAAAAGTGTATTTGTTTTCCTTTTATGCACGTGAATCACTTTGCCTGCCTGTATTCTATGCATCACATTCATGCAGTACCCATGGAGAACAGAAGGGGGCATCAGATCCCCCTGGAACTGGAGTTCCGGGTGGTTGTCAGCCACCATGTGGGTGCTGAAAATGGACATAGGTAATTAGGAAGAGCAGCCAGTTCTCTGAACCATGATTCATCTTTCCAGCCCTTTTAATGATCTTAAAACATAAAAAAAAAGGTGTGGGACCCAATATGTGATCCAGGCCTAGACAAAAGTTAAATCAGAAACTGATTAAGAAAAAAATGTTAGAAGATATTTTTTGATAAAAGATATTAATTATATTATATGAATTTTGTTTTTTTATTGTTTAAGCAATTTTCTTTTATTTTTGAGATTATAATTACATCATTCTCACTTTGTTTTTTCCCTCTTTCTTTTTTTAAAATTTTTTAATTTTTTAATTTTTTTATTATTATTATGTGTTTTAATTTTATACATCAGCCATGGGTTCCCCTGTCCTCCCCCCTCCCGCCCCCACCCCCACCTTCCCCCCAGCCTCTCCCCTCCATTCCCATGTCCTCCAGGACCAAGACACCCCTGGGGATTCATTTAAACCTGGTGGATTCAGTACAGGGAGGTCCTGTCTCCTCCTTCCAGGCTGAGCAAAGTGTCCCTGTGTAAGCCCAAGGTTTCAAACAGCCAGCTCATGCACTAAGGACAGGTCCTGGTCCCACAGCCTGGATGCCTCCCAAACAGTTCAAGCTATTCAATTGTCTCACTTATGCAGAGGGCCTGATCTAGCTGGGGGCTCCACAGCCTTTGGTTCATAATTCATGTGCTTTCTTTCGATTGGCTATTTGTCCCTGTGCTTTTGGCAATCTTGGATTCAACAATTCACGCTCTTACAGTCCTTCCTCATTCTCGACAGTTGGACACCTGGAGTTCCACCTGGGGCCTGGCTGAGGATCTCTGAATCCACTTCCATCAGTTATTGGATGAGAGTTCCAAGACAACTGTTAGGGTGTTTAGTCATCTGATCACCAGACTAGGTCAGATCAGGCTTTCTCTCGACCATTGCCAGCAGTCCACAGAGGATGTATCATTGTGGATTTTTGGGGACCTCTCCAGCACTCTGCCTATTCCTGTTCTCATGTGGTCTTCATTTATCATGGTCGGTTATTCCTGGTTCTCCCTTTCTGTTCTTGATCCAGCTGGGATCTCCTGCTCCCCTAAGCTTTCTTTCCCTCAAATCTTGCCCTTCATTACTCCCACTGTCGTCCAGGTTGTTCATGTAGATCTCATCCATTTCTCTGTCATTGGGTGATCCCTGGGTCTTTCCTAGGGTCCCATTTTCTAGATAGCCTCCCTGGAGTTGTGTAGCAGGCTAGTCATCTTTGTTTTACATCTAGTATCCTCCTATGAGTGAGTACATACCATGTTTGTCCTTCTGAGTCTGGATTACCTCACTCAGGATTATTTTTCCTAGATCCATCCATTTGCCTGCAAACCTCATGATGTCATTGTTTTTCTCTGCTGAGTAGTACTCCATTGTGTATATGTACCATATTTTCTTTATCTATTCTTCAGTTGAAGGGCATCTTTTGTTCTTCTTAATCCCCATTAACAGACAACAGGTCTCTTGATTTTGGAGTTCTCTCTCTCTCTCTCTCTCCCCAAATTTAAGGTAGCACACATGGTAAAGACAAGACAAGAGGAGAAAGGCAGACTGACACTATTCTTTTATTCATTCATTCATTCATTCATTGCAGCAGGGGGGTCTTGCTATGTAGTCTAAGCTGGCCTCCGATTCCCAATCCTCCTGCCTCAGCCCCCAATACAGAGATTACAAATGTCTTATTCTTAAAGACATCACTTGGATTTATCACTCCTCCCTGTAAAACCCTTCAATAGCTTCAACTTGCACTTAAATAAAACCCATTCACCATCAGAGGTGATCACAGACAGCCCTGTGTGATGGGATATGCTTGGCCTCACCTGGTCGCATCTGTTGCCTGCAATCCTCCGAGGTTTTCACTGTCTGTGCTCACCGCCCTCTGATCCTTGTGACCTTAGTGAGAAGATCCCTGGCACTTGTCACTTTCTGATGCTGTATGGCTGTCTCTGTCAATTTGGCAGATCCTCCACTGGAAACCCCGTAAGAGCAAGAGATTTTTGTTGTTGTTTGACTTATGGTTATGGTCCTAGTTGGCAAATGATAAGCAATTAACATATACTATTGAATTATGAATGACACGCATTCTCCTGCCACACTTGTGAAACCAAGTTAAAAACAAAACAAAACTTGGTAAAATGCTAGAAGTCAGACAATCAATATTTTATAGTCAAATGATCTGGAGACCAGTGAGCTCCTTTATCTTCAGGGCATTTCCAAGCTTCGCCACTGAAAGTCGGGTCAGTTTTGACCACACAGCCCAAGCAAACTACACAAATTCCCTCATGCCTCTTTCTAGTCACCTCCACCTTCTAGAAGCCTCTGATCCTCCTACTTGGATGTTAATGGCTCCTGCATGTCACATAAATGTATTTGCATGGCATATCCTCTTTGTCTGGGTCATGTAAAAGCATTTCATGGCATATCCTCTTTGTCTGGGTCATGTAAACGCATTTCATGGTGTATCCTCTTTGTCTGGCTTCTTTTTGTAGCAGCCTCTGTGAAATTCATTGTTGTTGAGCGTTTCAATAGGCCATTTATTTTTATGTCAAGGTGGTATCCATTGTATGAATATTACTGTTATGTGTATTCATGCTCCTATTGATGGGCATTCGTGTTGTTTCCGGTTTGGGGCTATTTTGAATAAAGCTGCTATGATGATGCTTATAGATTCTGCCTCATTTTAGTTCTAAGTATTTCACTTGAAATAGAAAATCCTGTGTCCCCACGTGGAGAGAGGTATGGTAAAGAGACAGGCAGTGTGGAGCCCATCTGTAGACATTACTGCTATGGAGCTGATCTACCTCATATCCCGGAGAATAGCACTTGGAAAATGAGCACCCATGCAAATCAGGAAAGCCCTCAGGTATTCCTTAAATGTATTTTAGGTCCTTAAAAGAAACGGTGTGACGTGCCTCCTATTCTCACTGTTCTATTCCCCTCCTCCCCTCTCAGCTTCCCAGTCCAGGACAAGTTGACTCTAATCAGCCCTGAACATTATGCTACTGAGGTGTTAAAACATTCATGAGAAAGAGTCTTGTTCAGAACCTGATTAAATATTTATGTGTTTCCATGGGGCATTGGTTTCCATCTAGATTTCTCAAGGCGTTTTTCTGAGCTGTTTGTCATACTCATAAGCTATACAGACAGACAATACAGCCTCATGATGCCGTGTTCCTGGAGCCAGTGTTAGAGCACCCTGCTTTCTGGGGATGGAGATAAGAAGCCCACAGAAAACTATTAGCTTCCAGTGTGTTCACATCAAGTATGTGCTGTTGAAATGGCATAAGGAGAGGAGGGCTTGTTAATGAGGAACACTCACAGATGTGATCTAGAGGGAACAGTAAAGAGAACATGCTAGGATGCAGAAGGATTCATCAAAAATGGGATGCTTACATTTCAAATGGGAGGCTTAGTTCCTCTGATTCTGTCATGGACAGAGCCTGCACAAGTTAACTATGCCCAGTGCTTCAATTAAATTATGACTTCCTGCCATGAGAGGCTATGGCCAGGGGTGGAGTCTCTGCAGGATTTCCATGAGAGAAAAAAGTCAAAAGAAGAAATGATGTTGGGGTAGGGTTCTGAAGGATCAATGCCTCTCTGGCTGGCAGCTACAGTGTAGAAGGGGTTTTCCAGAGGCAAATCTATTATTTGAAGTAGAGTAAGATCAGGTATTATAATCAGGACCAAAGTGCTGGTATGGTTTGAGGAAGGTACAAAGAGGGTGAGGAGATGAATGGCCAGGCTTTGGTAACAGATAAAGCTGGTGGGTGGCACACACCTTACACCCCAGTACTCAAGAAGAAGTACTCAGGAGGATCTTTATGAGTTCGAGGCCAGCTTGGACTACATAGAGTTCCAGGACAGCCAGACTACATAGTAAAACTCTGTCTGAGATACATAGATGATAGATAGATAGATAGATAGATAGATAGATAGATAGATAGATGATAAAAAGGAAGAAAGAAATAAGGAAAGATAGATAATAGATGATAGATAGATAGATAGATAGATAGATAGATAGATAGAGACAGATAACTAAAGGCCAATGCATTGATGGGACTTTAGTCTGTTTGTCATGGGTATCCATGTAACTTTTGGCCAGAGATTGGGTCATATTTTGAGCCATTCTTGAGATGTGTGTCCAACATAGGCAAAATCTTGAGATATGGTTATAAAAAGGACTTCCAGGCTATTCTACCATGTCCTGTCCAGTCTAGAGAGAGGCTCGGTGCAATGTAATCTAAAGGAGGTAACAAGAGGAGGTTAGGTTGACTTAATATATTCCCAGACATGACCTGAGCAGGTATCAGTGCCCACCTTTTATATGTAAACAGGGTAATAACGTACCAGTTACTATGCTGTTTCATTTTACATTATTTTAGGTTAATATGTACATTATTTTAGATTAACACATAAGTAATCAATTTATATTAATAGAAAATTTTCATAATTTCTCCATTGATAGCTGTTCATGTTTTCCTCCAGTTTGTTTTCTACACAACAAATTATGCTCTAATCACTGTTCTATGTTGACCCATACACTTCAAGGGGTATGTATGTATGTATGTATGTATGTATATATGTATGTATGTATTTAGCAGGGCTAAAGGTTGAACCCAGGGCCTTATGCATGCCATGCAGTGCTCTACCACGGAGCGATGTCCCTAGTCCCCACACACTCTGATTACCGTTTCTGTTGGAGAGACTCCACAGACTGGCATTTCTGGGCCAAAGGGAATACACACAAGTGTAACCCTCAGGGTGGAAGAGGGGACCCCCTTCCTCCTTTTGTCTTTCTGCCTCTACCTTCGGGCAGGAAGGCCTGTCTGTGTGCGTCTGTCTGTCCGTCTGCAGGAGTGCCTCCAGGGAGACTCTGCCAAGCGTGGATTATACCGGCTCAGTGGGTAGGGAGTCTGCAGGGCTTTGGCTTCATCAAATCTCTCTTGGCTGTTGGTTGGCCAGACTGTTTATAATTCCCCTCGCTCATTTGTTCCATGCTGTGCAGTAGAATTACCCACGGCCTTCATCTGGAGGGGGGGGGGGCGGTGTGCTGGGGAGGGCCAGGCCTTCAATAAAGTGTCCTTGCTCTCCCACCAAGCCCTATCTGCTGTTTGCGGTGTCCTTTCTTCAAGGGCTGCATTGGGAAAGGCCCTTCCCCTCCTGTCTCAGTCTTCTTCCATTTTAAGGATTTGGGGGCGCTTTGTAAGCATATAGTCAACCAACTGTAACTGATTATTTAACGGGAGGATAATTACATGCGGAGGCAGGGGTCTTGGAGCGTAAGGATCCGCGCCAAGCAACAGATGGGAGCAGTCTTAAACAAATGATTTTTGTGAACCCTGGAGTTAGGGACGAGCTTTTCAATAGTACTTGGCTTTCACGTTCAGTTTTGCTCTTGTTGGGCTTCTAAATTTAGTCTATTGGGCGAGGGAAAAGCAGGATTCCCCACCACACCGGAGATGGATAAAACAACACAGGGCCATTGAGGAAGGTGATACAAGCCAGCGAATTCCAGCTAACCGGCCAAAAAGCAAGGGTTTTAAATCCTCAGTTGAAGGCGGCAGTGTGAACGTGGGCGGGTGAGCTAGAAGACAAGGTGTGGGAATGTGTGATCCTGACCCTTATCCGACAGGATTCTGCACTTAAAATGCCAACATTTTCGAATTAACTCCTTTTCCAGGCAGTCACCTGGGAAAACTTCTTTCTGTAGGCTGCTACAGAAAAAAACTGCTTCTGTAGGCTGCAGTTTGGACTTAGCAGCTTCAGAGTGGATTTCAAATCCCAGATTGAATATTAAAAACAAGAGAAACAGGATAGAAATTATTACAACTAATTTCTAAGGAGAAATGTTTAAAGTTAGCTTGCATAAATATATATATATATATATATATATATATATATATATATATATATATATATATATATATATACACACACATACATAGCCTGCAAATAAACATTAGCTTTTATGTTAATATGTATTTTATATAAACCTTTACTTTTTAAATATGTACTCAATGATAATGATAATTAAATTTGTGCACATAAGTGTCTTTTATAACTTAAGGATTCTATTATGTATCTTTTCTTTCTTTCTTTCTTTCTTTCTTTCTTTCTTTCTTTTTTCTTTATGGAAAGGGTTTCTTTATGTTGCTTTGGCTGTCCTGGAACTCGCTCTGTCAACCAGGCTGGCCTCAAACACACAGAGATCTGCCTGCCTCTGCCTCCTGAGTGCTAGGATTATAGGCATGTGCACCACAACCACCTGGCTCTATTAAGTATCTTAATTAATGTAGTTAATAGTAAGAATAGTCATGTTGTATAGTACTAGTATTTGTACTCACTGGGTAAATGTTACCTTTACTTTGAAATTACATTTCTTTGTACATTTCTGTGCTCAAAAATGTGAAAGTCGGAAAGACAACTTGAAGGACATGGTTATCTCCTTCTACCACATAGGACCCAGTAATCGAACTCAAGACATCAGACTTAGTAACAGGTGCCCTTACCCACTAAACCATCTTTAAACTGTTTGGTCTTGTCAATAACAACAACAACAACAAAGTAAGGTTAAAGATCTTCCAGTATTCAGTATCTGCTTCTGGTAGTCACAAGCTAACCGGCAGTAGACTATTGCTCCCATGGAGAAAAATCTAGAAAAGCTGTATTTAAAACAAAACAAAACAAAACAAAACAAAACAAACAAACAAACAAAAACACTATTCGTAGTCATAGAAGACATACTAAGGCAGTTAAGAACTCAAGAGCTAAGAAACCTCCAGAAGGAGAGAAACTCACTAAATACCTCACATTCCAAACATTCTTTTCCCTTGGGCCACTTTGATTATAAACAATAAAGTAGCGGCTAGGAGTCTCAGAAAAATATGTGCAGTCTAATAGGACTGAGAAGAAAGCACAGACATGTGAACTGGACATGGGAGACCACAGTCACAAAAGAAATGAGGCACAGAGCAATCGGCCTACAGGTCTATGAACACTTCCCTTCAGCCCTTTACCGACTTGTAAGTAGCACAGACAGAGTTTTTTAAAAAAATCAAGCAGGGGAAAGTGCTTTTGTAAACACTGGGGTACTAGAGCAAATGTTCAGTGGTCAAGAGCATTGCTCTTTCCAAGAACAAGAATTCAATTCCTAGCACTCAAGTTAGGCGGCCCACAAGCATCTGCAACTCCAGCTACATACAGAGGGATCAGGTGCACACATGTGCACATACCCATATGCAGACACATAATAAAAATAAACCTTAAAAAATTAAAAAGCTCGAGAGCTAACCAGAACTATTTACCTTGTTGTTGTTTTATTTTAAAATGCTTTTAAAACATTTTAAGTATGGGGCTGTTTTGATTGCATGTGTGGCTATACACCACATTGATGCAGTGCCCACTAAGGCCAGAAGAGGGCATCAGATTCCCTGGAACTGAAATTATAGATGTTTGTTAGCCAGCATGTGGGTGCTGGGAATTGATCTCAGGTCCCCTGTAAGTGTTTTTTATTGCTGAGCTATCTCTGCAGCCCTCCTACTTGAAGATAAAAGTTGGGGTTCAGATCCTACCTAGATGGAAAAGCCTGAAAAGCATCCTAGCTTTTTTCTGGGGTTCCTGCAGGATTATGACTGCACAGTTGGGGAGACAGAAGAGGTCTCGTACAAGATGAAACCCTAATCAGCCAGTCATTGACTGATCAGAGGGATCTGTTCTTACGTAGGCCCCTGACAGAAGCCACTTCTGTTTTCTTTTGGGGAAAGAAGGTGACCTAGGGTATCTACGTGCTTAATCACGATTTATGAGATTCAGTGAAATAAAACAACAGGCACACCAAGATGGGGCTTCCAGAATACAGAACAAAAAGAATAGCTAAAATTCTGCCGTCAAGTCTAGGAAGACAGACAGGCGACTAGGATTGACGGGAAAGAATACTGGAGAAGAGAACACGTCAGAGAGTTTCTCAGGACACTCCTCAGGCCTAATGGTGTGATAAACAAAACAACAAGAACAATCACAGATGGCAAAGATGACAATATAACAAACCATCTTGACATCATTGATCTTTATGTGACCCATTACAACAACAGGAAAATATACATTGTTTTTGTCTTAGCTACTTTTGTGTTGCCAGACAAAACACCATGACCAGGCTGGAGAGATGGCTCAGTGGTTAAGAGCACCAACTGCTCTTCCAGAGGTCCTGAGTTCAATTCCCAGCACCCACATGGTGGCTCACAACCATCTGTAAAGAGATCTGGTGCCCTCTTCTGGCCTGCAGTCAAACATGGTGTATACATAATAAATAAATAAATCTTAAAAAACAAAACAAAACAAAACAAAAAGCCACCATGACCAAGGCTGCTTAGAAAATAAGGGATTTAATTTGGGGCTCACAGTTCCAGAAGGTTAGAATTTCCCACCCTTATGGCAGCAGGCAGGCAGGCAGGCAGGCATGGTGCTGGAAGAGTGGCTGAGAGCTTACCTCTGATTTACAGGCAGGAAGCAGAGGGAGACCGGGTCTAGGCTGGGCTGTTGAAACCTCAGAGCCCACCCACAGTGACATGCCTCCTCCAACAAGGCCACACCTCCTGATCCTGCTCATGAAATTTCATACTGGAGATCAAGTGTTCAGATACGGCCTATAGAGGCCATTCTCCCTGAAACCACCACACTTTTTAAGTATAAGTGGAACATATATCAAGACAGACCATATGCTGCATTATATCATACCACAAAGACTCAGTACATTTAAAGAGATTGAAGTTATTCAGAACACGTTCTTGAACATGGTGGAATTGAGAAATCAGTGACAGAAATCTATAAACATCTGATAACAAAATAGCATGCTTCAGAATGACTTATGAGTCAAAGAATTAATCAAGGGCTGGGGAGGATGCTTGGTGGGGACAGTGTCTACCACATGAGAACCTGGCTGCAGGCCCACAGGAAAGCCAGGCATGATGGTGTGCATCTGTAACCCTTGCTCTGGGGTAAGGTGTGCCGGAAGGGTCCTGGAACTTGTTAGCCAAGCAATCTAGCCAGCCAGCCAGTAAGTTCTGGGTTTACTGTGTTTCAAAAAAGGAAGGTGAAGACTAGTAGAAGAAGACACTAGATCTGACCCTCACCCTCCACATACACTTGGATACATTCACACACGCATGTACACAGACTACACACACAACAATCGCATGAACACAGACTAGCTGGGTATGATGGCACACACCTTTAATCCCAGCACTCGGGAGGCAGAAGCAAGTGGGGCTCTGTGAGTTCAAGGACAGCCTAGTCAACATGATGGGTTCCAGGCCTGCCAGGTCTACATAGTGAGACCCTGTCTCAAAACAAAACAAAACAAAACAACAACAAAAATATATAACTTAAAAAATGGAAAAATAAAACAAGAATAAATCAAAAGAGAAACTATGCCGGGCGGTGGTGGCACACGCCTGTAATCCCAGCACTCGGGAGGCAAAAGCAGGCGGATCTCTGTGAGTTCGAGGCCAGCCTGATCTCCAAAGGCGCAAAGCTACACAGAGAAACCCTGTCTCAAAAGAGAGAGGGAGAGAGAGAGAGAGAGAGAGAGAAACTATTTCCACTGAGTGAGTGTGGAAACGTCACATAGCAGACCAGTGTCTGGCGGGAGATGCTGGTGAGAGCAGTCCCACCAGGCAGGCATCAACCAGTAGTCTCAGAACTCAGAAGGGTGAGTTTTAAGACATCCTGGGCTACATAGTGAGCTTCAAGCTATCCTGAACTACAAAGGAAGACCCTGTCTGAAAAAGTAAATAAACAAACAGTAAGAAAAAGAAAGCTTTGAATCAAAACCTTCATCCTTCATCCTAATCAACTGAAAGGAAACGAAACTCAAAGCAAGCAAAAGCAAAGGGACAGGAGAGGTGGGGAGGGGGGAGATCATCACTACAGATTCGACTTTCCCCAGGAAAGAGTTCATAACCTCCCTAAGTCTGACTGAGATCATTTAAGAATCACGACTTGGATGATAAAAAGATTGAGTGTTTCATTGAGCAGGCAGCTAAGAACCGAAGAAGTCCTGGCCCGAGACACTACTATTATAGGATTATGAAGCTGGAGCTTAAATTAAAACCAGGCTATGACTGTTACGGTGCCGCTTATTATATCCCAGCATAGGAAAAGGAAAGTCAAACTCCACATACTGGATGGAAGGCTAAGTTGGCCCAGGAACACTACAGTATTCTTTTCACTTAGAATGACCCACTGTGTATAAAAATCCTACTGCTTATGGGACTAGAGAGATGCCTATACGACCTTAGGGTCAGGGCTTCTGAGTCTTCTTCCCTCCAGTGAGTCTTATAAGTTTCTTGAGCTTCCTAATTGTTCCGAGTTTCTTGTGAGTTTCATGAGCCCGTGAGTCTCCCTCCTCTCCCTCCATGTTTTACTCTGGAGGAAATGGCCACACAATTAAATTTACCTTTTTCACCTCTCTGGATTCCTTTGCTTAGGTCCACATTTATATCTGGTATCATTTTACTTTGGCACCAAGACTTTCCTCTGACATTTCTTTTTTTAAATGTATTTTATTAATTCTTAGAATTTCATATATGCATACAAAATATCTTGATAACATTCACCTTCATCCCTCCCCCCAACTCCTGCCAGATCCACCCCAACTCCAACTTTATAGGACACTTTATGTATATACATATATACATAGATAGAAGAGAGATGGATGGGTGGATGGATGGATGGATGGATGGATGGATGGATAGATAGATAGATAGATAGATAGATAGATAGATAGATAGATGACAGATGGAAAGAAAGAAAAGAAAGGAAGAAAGAAAGAGAAAGATGGATGGGTGAATGGATAGATAGATAGATGACAGATAGATAAATAGATAGATAGATAGATAGATAGATAGATAGGCAGAGATACAGATCTATCCCACTGAATCCCATATATGGGCATGGGACAATCTACTGGAGCAAGGTCCATCTACCAGGGCCACACCTTAAAAAAAAAAAACAAAAAACCAGGGACTGGAGAGATGGCTCAGTGTTTAAGAGCACTGACTGCTCTTCCAGAGGTCCTGAGTTCAATTCCCAGCAACCACATGGTGGCTCACAACCATCTCTAGGGGGATCTGATGTTCTCTTCTGGCATAAAGATGTACATGCAGGAAAAAAAGCACTCATACATAAAGTAAATAAAATTAAAAAAATAAAACAACTAACTCTCTGTCCTCTAGAAGCCATCAACTGCTTGTAGTACCCAGTTCTATTTTCTCAGCCTGAAATTTCTTAATAAGATTGTTATTTCTTTCTAATTGCTTTCTGCCCTCTCCACTTGGAATCACAGTTCTACATATGCTGGAGCACTCACTAACATGCCACACATCCCTGTGCTCATTTTTAGTAACCATTTTTTCTTCTATGTTTCATCTTCTGTAATTTTCCTTGCCAAGTCTTTAAGGTAACCAGTATTTCTTTCTAAGGTGTTTAATGGAGGGTACTTTGTTTCAGATGTTCTGTTTTTATCTGAGGGAGTGCTGTTCAGCTCTCCTTTGTGTCTTTGTTTCCTAGGCCTTTACTGTCTCTTCTGGTAGCTACTAGAACAGTTGTTTTAAGGTCTGTATGTGCCAGCTCTATCTTTTCTGTTCTCTGTTTCCATCGAACTATATTTTAAATTTTTTACATTTGGGAGTTGTATTTGCTTTGAATCTTTAAATGCTTGGCATGTTTATTGGATGTTGTGTGTGCGTGTGCATGCCTGTGTATGTGTGTGTGTGTGTGTGTGTGTGTGTGTGTGTGTGTGTGTGTATCTACAAGATCATGTATATGTGCACATGAGGTCGAAGCAGCTTGTCTCTTTCAATTGTCATCCACTTTACTTTTTGAGACAGGGTCTCTCCTTAACCCTTATGCTCACCAATCCCAGCTACCCTGGCTGGATCTTCTGTCTCCAACTCCCCAGTGCTGGGATTACAAGTGTACACTGCCATGTTTGGCTTTTTTTAAAAAAACATGGGTGCTGGGGATTTAACCCATGTTCTTACGCTTGTCAGCAAGCATTTTACAGCTGAGCTATGTCTCCAGCTCCTGGATGATAGACATTTCTAATTTATGTTATTAACTGTTAGATCCTGTTGTGTTGCTGAAAAAGAATTGAGTTGTGTTCTTGAAAGGGCCGAATACTCTCTAAGTTGCTCTGGTCCTTCGTAGGCACACTTGGTTTTTGCTTTGTTTTCTGAAACACTGTTAGGACAGGCCGAGAGCACCCTTTGGACTTGGGTTAATTTAGTTCAACCTCTACAGTGTGACTTTCCTGAGGACTCTATTCAGTGTTCTGCATATTATGAGTCTCTTTCCTCCATTTGCTGGGAACACTGTGGAACACAGAGTACTCAGCTCTGGGGACTGTGCAGATGCTGCCTGCCAATAGTTACTTCTTCAGCTTTAAGATGTGATCTCTCACTTGGACAAAGGTCTGTGAAAGCCTGAGGCTCCCTGCAGACCCCCTAAGCACTTTCTCCCTCTCTCTCTCTCTCTCCCTTCCTCTCTGTACTTTCTCTTCTCCATTACTCTATCTTCCATTTCCAGCCACCTCACCTTTTCCTTCCTTCCTCCCTCCCTCCCTTCCTTTATCTCAGCAAGACATCTCTTTCTGCTTGGGTTACTTCTCCGCTTGCTGCCCCAGCCCAGAATCTGCCTTCAGGCAGAATGTCTCTTTGGAGCCAAAGTCCTATGATCTGTTGCCCAATGTCTAAAAAAAAAAAAAAAAAAAAAAAAAAAAAAAAAAAAAAATCTTCATACTTTTTGTCTGGTTTTTAAGTCTGGTTTTTTAAGTTTTTAAATTGGTCATGTGACCAATTTTTCAATGGCCAGAAATAAATAGGATTACTTAGAATTAAAAAGAAATAAATAAGTTAATAAATAGGATATAAGACCATTGAAAGCCCCATAAAACATGGACACATCAACGTGGGAAAGAATTCTGTTGTGACTGATAAATGAACTGTAAGCACATGGCCTTGAGTCTGCTGCTGGGTGTAACACATAGTTTCCTCAAGGGGACTTTACTGATGGGGATGTGGGAGTGGACTTGCTTTAGGAAGGGTGTGGCAGACTTCACACCTTGAGCCTGGGTTCTGACTCTCTTCTCATGGTCTGATGCCTCTCCCCAGTGAGTCAACACTATAAATTTCAGCAGCTCTCTTTTCAACGGCCAAGCCCTCCACTGTTTCAGACCTTGGACCTAGGAGTTTGTTAACACTGAGATGCACCTGTGATTGGTTCATTTGTGGATTTCTGTGACTAAGTGCCCTCTCTGGCATTTTATGCCTGCCTGCCCATATGGCAGTTTAATACTGTCCTATGTAAGGTTCCTGAACTGGAGAGTCATGGACCCAAGGAAGGGCTTCTGGAGACTTAGTTCCCAGAGCTTTACTTCTCAGGGTTTCCTCGAGTATGTACTGCATCACATGTCTTTACCAGGGAGTCTCAATTTGGCACATGCTGGGGACAGTTGGCAATGACTGGAGGAGACATTTGTGGTTGTTGAACCTGGGAGGGGAGTGCCAAGCATGCCACTAAACATCCTATATTCACAGAGTGGTCCAGACCACGAAGAACTACCAAGCCAGAAATATGTGTCTTTGGCTTACCAATGTGATGGAAAAGACAATATAGAGCACATTTCCTCCAGACTATCATGGTGTGATCTGCTCTGTGATTTGGGACATTGCTCAGTAGGGGATGTCTGAAAAAAAGAAAGAGCCTTGTTAGTGAGAATTCCAACAAAACTAGGTTATGAATAGCCATGCCTTGTTTGTTTTGTAAATTTTATATCCAGTCTTCTGCCCAGACCACCCAAGAATTCAATGCTAATGGGAGACAGTGGACTTCAGTTTTCTCAAGAGTGCCCTGTCATGAAGCTGGTAAATAATTCAGGAACATAGTAGTGGCCAGTGACCGGGCGACACCTGCTGCTACATTGTCCATGTCTGAGCACACAGACTCCAAAGATGACACTCCGCACCTGTCACCATTGTTCTGCCTCAATCGTGGGCCTAGTGTTCAGTGACTATTGATTAGTAGCAATTAATATTTGTCCCAATCTTCCTCCACAAAAGCACAAGGCAGAAATGGCATCCTCTTAAGTTCTCTCCATTAGCCCCAGATCTTTTTTCTCTCTTAAAGGATGGATTGGTTTTAAAAAGGAAGGATAAGATGCAGGCATGTCCAGTCTGTGACCCGTGAACCGCACATGCCACCCCCCTGTCTTCCACCCCTCCCCCTTCCTTGTCTATGTTTCTAGACAGGCTCACCTAACTCGGCATCCCAAGCCCCGAGATTCTAGATGTCTGGCTTCACTTCTTTCCAGATCTCAATATTCATATTACAAATACCTTCTGAGAGAGGTGAAACCTTCTCGGCCCTTTTCTCAGCCCCTCTCCCTAGAGCCTGACTAGCCCGTTACACTTCGGCAATTCTGACAATTTAAAAACCAGTACAAGCTCAGGGCAACTCAGCTGTCTGAACACGGAAGGCTCTTCTATGCCCCGAGAGACAGGAGAAAATAGCTAAAAGGTAATTGATGTAGAGAGATAACATAGGGTACTTAGCCAGAATCACCTAGGATCCAAAAGAGCATATGCCTGGAGCTATGTGGAAAGATCTTAGGACATGAATTTTGCAGAGGGAAACGGGGGAGATGTGCCCTATAAATCAAAAGTAAAGTTTTTCAAGAGCTTGGCCATTAAAAGGCTCTGGAGAGTGAAGAGATTTTAACCTAGAAATTCTTAAATGCACTTACTTTATCTCTGTTTCTAAAGTATCCATTACAATGAGTTTTTAAATATATTTATTAAAGTATTTTCTATTTTTAAATGTTGTGATATTTATAAGCATATAACTACACGTGATAGAACATAAGTACGCATAGTTCAGATAGAAAAAGTATTTTAAACCTGTGTGTGCATGTTTGGTAGCTGGTCTAACTGCTTTCCTCCAGGGCCCAGTTTGACTGCCCTCTAGTGGTGAACCGGAATCCACACGTTGTACGACCTGAGATGCCCATCTTGATCACGTGGTACCCGCTGGCGGCAAGGGTTCCTGCTGAAGAGTGTCTGGTGTTCAAATATGACTGATGAAGGAGCCTAATGAAAGAACCTGCACTTCTACCCAGATCCCCTTTTCACCTTGGATCTGGAGTCTAGAAGCAGCTCTGGGATGGGGCCTCTGAAGGGAAGACGTGAGTCGTGTCCACATCCTTGCCAGGGAGTAACCAAGACCGCGTAGGTGCCCACAGAGGGAGCATGTGGTGACATGGAGCTGGAAATCAACTGCTCTGAATTTTGTGACAGTTTCCCTGGCCAGGAGCTGGATCGGAGACCCCTTCATGATCTTTGCAAGACAACCATTGTAAGTGAGCAGCTGTGGGCATCAGTGTTCCTCACATACACAGTGGTGGGGATGCTGGTGGTGGTGGTGGTGATGGGGGTGGTGGAGGAGAAACTGCCTTGTAGGATGACTCAGCTTTGGTGTCTATAGGGCCTTCATTCTTGTTTTGTTTTTCGAGGCAGGGTTTCTCTGTGTAGCTTTGTGCCTGTCCTGGAACTCACTCTGCAGGCCAGGGTGGCCTCGAACTCACAGAGATCCACCTGTCTCTACCTCCCAAGTGCTGGGATCAAAGGCGTGTGCCACTAAGCCCAGCAGATCATTCTTAACGGCTTCTTTTTTTTTTCTTTTTTCTTTTTTTAATTCTACCTCTAGACTGATTCACAGCCCAGCAGCGCAGACATCTCTCCCCTGTCTCCCACCCTCTTGGGTGTTGTTTGGACTTTCCTCAGCTGTGGACTACTTCTGGGGCTCTTCTTTTTCGCTTTCACAATTCGCTGCAGGAAGAACAGGTAAGCAGACTCCTGCCTAGAGTCCCACCTCCTGTAAGCAGAACCGGGAAACCCAGAGTGCTAACATCATCTTGGCTCTGTGAGCAGCTTAGCCAGAGTCCATCAATGCAAAGCCTGGGATCACAGGGACCCCGTGTCTCATGCTCCCCACAGTGCCTCTAGCATTTACAACAGATTGACACTTAATGGGTGCTCAGTATATGTGTTTGGTGGCCTTGGAGGGAAGACCAATCCAAGTGGTGAATGCTACCAAGAAAATGACCGGGGAAAGTATGTGCATTGGGTTAGAGAACTACAAGGTTTCTATAATGCCAGCTAGTGCAGGGTCAACAAATTATACAAGGATAGCATTGTCCCACACATGATTGGCTCTCAGTAAACCGGTAGTTGAAAGCATTCAGGGGCAAGCTTTGTCAGTGGAAACAAGAAACTTTGTGCTGGAGAGGCAACTTGGCTGGTAGAGTGCCTGCCCAGCATTCACACAGCCCTGAGTTCAGTCTCCAGCATCACATTCAACCAAGTGTGATGACACATGCCTGTAATCTCAGAACTCAGGAGGGGAGGTGGGAAGATTAGGAATTCAAGGTCATTGTCTTAGTTAGGGTTTTATTGCTGTGAAGAACACCATGACTATGGCAACTCTTATAAAGGAAAACATTTCACTGGGGGTGACTTATAGTTTCAGGGATCTAGTCCATTATATGGAGGGTGACATGGCAACATGCAGGCAGACATGCTGGAGAAGGAGCTGAGAGTTCTACATCTTGATCCACAGTCAACAGAAGGAGACTGGGTACCAGACGGGGCATAGCTTGAGCATATAAGACCTCCAAGCCTGCCCCAAGAGTGTCACACTTTGTCCAACAAGGCCACACCTACTCCAACAAGGCCACACCTCCTAAAAGTGCCACTCCCTATGAGCCAAGCATTCAAACACATGAGTCTATGGGGGCTATTGCTATTCAAACCACCACAGCCATCCTTGGCTATAGCAAGTTTGAGGTAGGCTCTTCCTTCCCAGTCAGTGAGATGGTTCAGTGGGTAGAGGAGCTTGCTGCCAAGTTTGTTGACCTGAGTTTGATCCTGAGACTCCACATGGCAGAGGGGGAGAACTAGTTGTTACAAGTTGTCCTCTCTCTCTCTCTCTCTCTCTCTCTCTCTCTCTCACACACACACACACACACACACACACACACTCTAAAAAGTAGAATAAAATTTAAACCTCTGATCCCTGAAAGGAGAGAAACCTGAGAATACCATGTAGTATGCTCCCTTAGTATAAGTCGTGGCCAGTTCAGTGGCTTCAGGAGCTGTGTCTTCTCTACCCACAAAGTTGAATGAGTATAAGAGGACATAAAGGAGATATTTGCCTTGTTAAAAACAAACAAAACCCCTCGATTGTTGAAGAATGCGCCGGGTCTAGAGTCCATTTTAAATTTTAGCGACAATATTGTCTATTGAGGATAAAGGCCATAGAACCTACATCTTGAGATTTAAGGCTACAAAAGTAAGCTGTGATTCTGGATACAGAGCATCATGAATATTGACTGAGGGTTAGTGCTTTAATTGGGAGAATTAGTATTTTTTTTTAAGATTTATTTATTTATTATGTATACAGTATTCTGCCTGCAGGCCAGCAGAGGGCACCAGATCTCATTACAGATGGTTGTGAGCCACCATGTGGTTGCTGGGAATTGAACTCAGGACCTCTGGAAGAGCAGTCAGTGCTCTTAACCACTGAGCCATCTCTCCAGCCCGAGAATTAGTATTTTGTTAAGATTTACTACAAAGTTAAATGTAGTTTGAGTATTATGCTTTCAAGGACAACCTAGTGTTTTTCTTCTGACCAAGATCCATAATTTTTATATGTAATTTTTCACAATATGGGATTTATCAAACACTGGAGGTAGAGATGGCTCAAAGGTTAACAGCTCTGGTTGCTCTTCCAGATGACCCAGTTTTGATTCTAAATACCTACATGACAGGTCACATCCTGCTGTAATACCACTTCCAGAGGACCCAATGCCTCTGCAGGTACCAAGCACACATGTAGTACACAGACATGTCTGCAGGCAAAACATTCATAATTAAATTAAAATTTAAAAGCTTTATCAAACATTTATACATACCATTAAAACAGAAACACCTGCTGGGTATGGTGGTGCACGCCTTTAATCCCAGTATTTGGGAGCCAGAGGCAGGCAGATCTCTGTGAGTTCAAGGCCAGCCTGGTCTACAAAGTGAGTTCCAGGGCAGCCGGGGCTACACAGGGAAATGCTGTCTCAAAAACCACAAAACCCAGAAGCACCTATGAGCAACACTGAAATAGAAACACACATATTTCTGTCATTGCACTAAAGATTTTCCGCCTGTCTTGTTCAAAATGGGAACATGACTTGGCATAAAGAGTGAGATCATAAGAAGCCCTGCAGATCAAATTACAGTGTATGGTGAAGTAGCTTAGGAGACTCCGGCAGGGAAAAGAACCCACTTCCAAGGGTGCCTCACTGAACAGGAAACTTTGTTCAAAGGAGCAACATCAGGGTCAGGTGATCCGCTTTATTTCAGTTGATGTCTTGTGTGTGTGTGTGTGTGTGTGTGTGTGTGTGTGTGTTCCTTCATGTGATTGGACTTGAATGTCATAGGAAGAAAAGTATATTACAGAAACAAAAATACTATAATAATGATTAAATTTAGTCATAGATATTTGCATTTATTTTAAAATAAAGTTAACATAGCCTACAACAGAAAATCAGCAAAGATCTAGGGAACTTGACCTAACTGGTACTTGTCTAACCCTCCACCCAACAATAGCAGACTCCTTCACATTCTTTACGAGGACACACAGAGCACTTACCAGACCAGGAAAGACTCTAGGCCCTAGACAAAGCTGTACTGAATTTAAACTGGGCATGGGGATTCGTGCTTGCAACCTCAGCACTCAGGAGGCAGAGCCAGGGAGGAGGGCAAGTGTGAGGCTAGCCTGGGCCATATAGCAAGTTCTGGAACAGCTTAGACCCTGTCTGAAAAATAAAACAAATGAAAAAGAAAAAAGAAAAAGAAAGAAAGGAAGGAATGGAGGGAGGGAGGGAGACAGGGAGGGGGAGAGAGAAAAGGAAGGAAGGAAGGAAGGAAATTTAAGAGAATTCAAGTCATACAGAGTATGTCCACTGAATACATTGGAATTAAATTAAACTCAGAAAATCCTAAAATACACAGAATCTACTGAGAACACTCCAATAAAACCATCCTCAAAGAAGTAATCAAAAGGAAAAGTAAAATAGAAACTCTCTTGGATTGAATGAAAACGAACATGTATCAAAGCAGTTAACTGTCTTTAGAGCAGTGCTTTGGGTGCTCATCTCTTTATCAGACATGAAGAAAGGCCCCAAATCACAATCTCACCTTCACCCATGCACAAAAATAGACTAGAGAACAAACAAACCTAAAGCAAATAGTGGAGAGGAAATGACAAAGATCAGTAGAAACTGATAAAATGGAAAACACAAAACAAAAAGGAAAAATAAATCATAACCAAAGCTGCTTCTTTATAAATATTAGTAACATTGACCAAGTTCTGGTCAAACTGATTGGAGGGAAACATTAAAGATGCAGTTAGTCAAATGAGGGATGGAAGAATGAATGGACACCCTACTCTGTGTCAGGTTGAGAAGGGGGGTTGGCTCTGCAGTATTCCTCATTGAGTTCCAGCTCCAGGGAGTCTCGCTTTCTGAAATCTCTTTGAGTGTGGACTAGACTTATTGACTTGCTTACTAATGAGATGCCATTGCTGTTGTTGGGGTATAAAATACCTTCCATCTTTTTCTTCACTGGGTTGCTCTAGACTGCTCTGTTGTAGGCTGACCTACAGTGAGACCCTTATAAGAAGGAACTATGTGGGATTCACACTATTAGTCATGGTTTTCTAGAGAAATATACTGGTATATACATATATGGAATTTATTAAGTCAGAATGTTTATAAAAAAAATAAGACTATAAGCACTGTGAACCAAAATCTATTGCACAGGGAAGTAGCTTTTGAAGTAAGAAAGAAAAGATGAAATTGCCCATTTTCAAAGGTACTTTATTGAACAATAAAATTTATTCAAAGGAGCAACATTACAATCAGATGATCCAGCCGGGCATGGTGGTACATGCCTTTAATCCCAGCACTTAAGAAGGAGAGGCAGAGGCGGATCTCTGAGTTTGAAGCCAGCCTGAATTCCTGCGTTCCAGGAGAGCTGAGGCTACACAGGGAAACCCTATCTCACACAAACAAATGAACAAACAAAAATAAGCAAATAAACAAATAAATAAACAACAACAAATCATATGATCCACTTCATTTCAGTTCTGAGGTCGTGTGTGTGTGTGTGTGTGTGTGTGTGTGTGTGTGTGTCCTGTTATGTCTGAGAAACACTGTTTCCCTGAAGTCATCTACTACCTCTACCTCAGGCTTTTACAATCTTTCCAATCCCTCTTCCTCATAGATCCCCTGAGCCTTGAGAAGAGGATTGTGACACAGACATCCCATTTAAGGCCGAGCACTCTCCACTCTCTTGTTTTCTGTATGTTGACCAGTTGTGGATCTCTGTACTAATTGCCATCTACAAGAGGAAGCTTCTCTGATGAAGGCTGAGTGATATATTGACCTACGGGTACAGCAATAAATCACCAGGAGTCATTTTATTGCTTTGTTAATTTAGCAGAATAATAGTAGTAGGCATCTATCCATAGCTTCTTGGCCTCATTGGCAGTTTCAGGGATGGGTTCTGTCTTAGTTAGGATTTCTGTTGCTGTGATGAAAAACCATGACCAAAAAGCAAGTTGTGGAGGAAAATATTTATTTGGCTTATAAGTCAAAATTGCTGTTCATAACTGAAGGATGTCAGGACAGCAACTCAAACAGGGCAATCCAGAAGGCAGGAGCTGATGCAGAGGCCATGGAGGAGGGCTACTTACTAGCTTGCTTCCCATGGCTTGCTCAGCCCACCTTCTTATATCCCAGGAACAGCAGCCTAGGGATGGCACCACCCACCATGGACTGGCCTTCCCCCACTGATCACTAAATGAGAAAATGCTGAATCTCATGGAGGAGGCATTTCCTCAGCTGATGACTCTAGCTTGTATCAAGTTGACACACAAAAGCCGTCAGTACACGTTCCATCTCACAGAGTGGGCTCAAATCCATTTTTTCCCCTGTAAAGTGGATGGTTACTCCCATAGTGTCTATAGCACTATTTCACCAATGAGTGTATCTTGTCAGGAAGATCAATAGTGTAACTCACAGCATTCATAGTTAGGTGAGCTGGATAACGATTTTTCTCCTCTTGTAGCATGCATAACACCTCCTAGAACCATGAAAAGTAGTCAACAAGAATAAAACTTCCAGCTGAGTACCAGTTAGATTTTTCCATATTCAGTGACTTAAGTATATGAAGTCTTCAGCAATAGGGTCTTAAAAAGTATCTACTTTAAAAAAGAAAGAGAGAGAGAGAGAGAGAGAGAGAGAGAGAGAGAGAGAGAGAAAGAAAGAAAGAAAGAAAAAAAGAAAGAAAAAAAGAAAGAAAAAAAGAAAGACAGACAAGAAAAGCACTAAGCTGTCTTGTGGCTGGCTATTCCCACTCAGGCTGAAGGGTACAGGGTAGGACTGTCCAAAAGGTTTTATAATTCCAGTTACACAAAATTCTAGAAAACTAATCCGTTGCTAACTAACTTGTACTAACATATGGGTCAACAGTTGACTGTAAGTGGGTGAGGTTAGCAAAAGGAGAGAGGAAAGAGGAATTATAAAAAATCATATAAGAAACTTAAATAGCAGTGAATGATTGTCTTGACACAGACATAAGAAAGTTTGTATTGGGGGCTAGAGAGAAGGCTCAGTGATTAAGAGTACTGGCTGCTCTTCCAGAAACTCAGCTTCCATTCCCAACACCCACCTTCTTGGAATTCTAGCCCCAGGGGATCTGATGCCTTCTTCTGGCCTCCATAGGCACTGCACACACAGTGAACAGACATATATATGTTCAGGCAAACGCTCATACACATAACGTCAAAGTAAATGTTATACAAACATTGTTATCTTTCTGAGAAAGCTCTCATGGGAAATAAAGTATATAGGTATATCTTTGTTTTTGTTTTTGTTTTCAAGACAGGGTTTCTCTGTGTAATAGCCCTGGCTGTCCTGGAGCTCACTCTTTAGATCAGGCTGGCCTCAAACTCAGAAATCTACCTGCCTCTGCCTCCCAAGTACTGGGATTAAAGTTGTGCACCCCCCCCACACATACAGGTATGTTTTTCTAAAAGTCTTGCTAAGTTATCTTAAAATCATCTGATAACTTTACTAGCTATTAATAACTGATATAGAAAAAATATTTCCCTTAGATTATTCATGAACTTATTAATAAGAATATTCCTTTACTAATATTCTTTTTAAACTGTACAACTTAAGCTGAAATTGTTAAATATTTCAGGCCCAACAGGAAGCTCTCCTGGTATCTATCTCCTCTGACATATACAAAGTAGGACTTATATTCTACAATCTACACTAAGCTAACCTTGTTCAATAAGGCCTTTTATTCTGAGGTCTTATTTCACTATTAATTGAGATGACAGTTATAGATTGTAGATTGATATCTTGTATCTCAAAGTCGACACTGGAATTCCCATCATAATCTTCAGTAAAATGTTGCTGTCTGAGAAATATGAATCATAATTATTGTGTAGAATGTGGATTTTTACTCTGCTCGCAAACTAACAACTTAACCAGTTACTGTTTCATGGACATGAGCCAAAGTAGTCAACACTCATGACTGAAACAGTAAGCAGCTTCTAGTTAGACTGGCTCCCAGGGCAATGACGGGCCTGTGGACACAGTCCAAATCCCATGAGCATGAAGAAGGGCCCGTGGAGGAGGCTTGAATAGTCAGTGAGTTACCTGTCAAGGAGAGGGGCACTGGGTCTAGAGGATTCCCTGCCTTTACAGTGAGTTACAAGCTGGTGTGTGTGTGTGTGTGTGTGTGTGTGTGTGTGTGTGTGTGTGTGTGGCGGGGGGAGGAAGGAGGGAGGAAGGGGAATTGAGATCTCTGTTACTTTTCAAGGTTGTTCGTGTATTATGTGAACAACCCTGAGAAGGGCATGGATAAAGAACAGGCAAGCACTTGTGTCTTGGGAGGACCCCGCAAGAATAGACAGGGCCGTTCCTGGGCCCACGGTAGCTTTGCATACAATTCAGAGTTCTGTACAAAGCACCTTCCATACCCAGAGGAGTGACAGTCAGCTATTCAGACCGAAAGTGTCTTTTCCTGTGCCCTCTTCACTCCTGGACATGGTCCTCTGCAGGTAGGATCCTCACACCGGTGCCCTGGCTGCTTCTGGCAGAGCGGAGTCTCATGCTCTGGTGTGCAAGCTGTGTTTACCTGCCCTGCTTTCAGAAGATCCACGCTATGGTTCTCAAGCACTTCCTTGTCCCTTTCTTGGACTCTGCCTCCCTGGGTTTCATGTCACTGGTCCTCATCACAAAAGTCCTTAGGATCTCCCTGCTTTTCCATTTCTGAGAGTGTTATATTATCATCTGAGTGAGGCTGATCTTATTACAGTCAATAGGAAATGTTTAGTGAGCTGAATACTTTGTACCCAGGATACTGTGTAAAATGTGATTTATGGGTTTCCGAGACCTTGAATTTTATCTGTCCCCAGGGTAGGGAAACATGAACAAGTAGAGGTACATTCTGTTTTTGAAAAAAAAAAAAATAACTGTCAGTCAGAAGTAGGGCTAGCTGGGGAGGGAAAGGACCAGTGGGAAGGGCTGGGGACTGGGGAAGGGTCAACAAAACAAAGAAGGTAAGAAAATGCCATCATGAAATCTATCACCTTGTATACGGATTTTTAAGAAGTTAGTTTTAAAGCCCAGTTTTGAAACCGAATGCCTTGCTGCTGGGTAGGATCTGAGCTGTTTCCATATTGATTGATCCAATCCTGTCATCTTTGTGGGTTGATTCATTGACGTTGAAAGCAAGGTCACTGTAAGGACAGGCAAGCAATACCAATCACTTTGGGCTGAGAGAAAGCTTACACACTGGCGTGCTGGGATCGTGGCTATAATCTCTGACACTGTGATTGCTAACCAGGACAGAAGAGGAGGAAGCAGTCCATCCTAGAACAGACACTGACCAGGTTGCCCAAGTTAGGATAATGTTGCAGGGTCAGGGGCTGGATAAAGCAGAGGGACCAGGGACAGATCCTGAAAGGCTCTACCATCACAAGAAGCTGGCAGTTGCAGAAGGAAAATATTATTTGGACCGTTGTTTCCAAGAGATTGGGCAGCGTGCGAAGAGTAGATGTCGTATCATGAGGTCAGATGCCACTGGCATGTGGGAACAGCTCAGGAAAAGAGATACAAAGCAAAAGTGAGGTGGTGGGTGGGGAAGGTCTTTCTTGGGTCCTGCCTGTGGAATAGAGTATGGGTGGGGGTGTGTGGAGGTTCATGAGGCAATAGGGTTAAGACATGAGAGTAGTCTCGGCACAGAGCTTTGATGCTCTTTAGCCATCTGGCAGACAGGCTTAGATGGATCTTAAGCCTAGATGAACTGCTCACACTTTTCTTCATACATCTGTGTATGTGAATTTACATAACTAGTCAAGCATAGTGGCACAAGCCTTAGGAGTCAGAAGCTGGAGGGTCACCAGTTCAAGACCAGCCTGGGTTACATAGTAAAATTCCTGTCTGAGAAATAAAAAAAACATAAATAAGTAACTAAAATAAGAATAGATAGACACATGGGCTGGCAAGATAATTAAGTGGCAAAGGCACTTGTCATCAAGCCTGACCACCTAAATTTAATCTCAGGGGCCCATAAGGTGGATGGAGAGAACTGTCTCCCAGAGTTGTCCTCTGACCTCCACATGCATGCCATGGCACGCCTGCACATGCACACACATACACACACCACACTAGATAGATAGATAGATAGATAGATAGATAGATAGATAGATAGATAGGTAGATAGATAGATGACAGACAGATAGATGGGCCAATAGACCGATCGACAGACAGACAGACAAGCAAACAGCTGAACACAACTGTCACTGTCCTACAGCTGGTGGTGGATGGCATTTACTAAGTTGGGAGAAGGCAGTTCTAACTCCTTTACCAAATATTGAGATCCTTGAACTTTTTTAAAATAAAGACTTGTTTTTATACTTCTTGGTGTTTTGCCTATAGGGGTGTCTGTGCACCGTGAGGGCATGCAGTGCCCTCAGAGGCCAGAAAAGGATCCCCTAAAACTGGAGTGACAGGGAGATGTGAATTGCCATGTAGATGCTGGGAATTGAACCCTGGCTCAGTACTCTTAACCACCAAGCCATCTCTCCGGTTTTGAGTATGTATGTATGTATGTATGTATGTATGTATGTATTTGTGGTACTGAGGGTAGAACCCAGGGCCTTGTTCATGCCAGGCAATTAGTCTACCATTGGCCACACCCAGCTCCTGGCTGTTTTCATCTTTGCTCTCCATTGTACCCAGATTATGTTGTTTTCCCAGGGGAACACTTTAGCTGGCCTGGAATAAAACCGAGCACAAGGATAAGGATAAAAGCTCTTGGAAGACAGACAAGTCCTTTCACCTACTTAACAGTTTCAAGTCCACACACACAGCACATAGCAAAGCAGCTGCTCTCCACTGTGATCCTTCTCCTAGGGCTCCTCCCTCCCTCCCTCCCCAGGCCCTGGCATGGCACGCAGGTTCCCAGCCCTTCTGGCTGCAATTCTTCCAAACCATCCCCCCAATCCTGTTATCCCACAGCAACGAATCTGTCCTTGGTGCACTATTGGCCATGCTGGGCTGTACTTGTAGAGGGCCTTCGTGCCATCATGTTCTTACACAGCTGGCTGTTGTTATCTACACATCTGTGAGTTCAAGGCCAGATTGCTCTACATACTGAGTTCTGGATCAACTGGGACTAGATAGAGACTCTGTTTTTAAAAATACACACACACACACACACACACACACACACATGCTGGGCAGTGGTGACACACGCCTTTAATCCTAGCACTGGAGAGGCAGAGGCAGGCGGATCTCTGTGAGTTTGAGACTAGCCTTGTCTACAAAGCAAGTTCCAGGAAAGGCGCAAAGCTACACAGAGAAACCCTGTCTCGAAAAACCAAAAAAAAAAAAAAAAAAAAAAAAAAAACCACCAAAAAAACCTAAAACAAGAGATAGTGACCAAACATGACAAAATAAAGCATATTGAGATGGATTTTTTTTAATGGAGAAAAGATGTGCAGTGATAAACAATCCAGCTAGCCAATACATGAATAATGGTCAATCCAAGACATGCAAATTGAAGTCACAGTGGATAGCCTACATGCCTACTTAAGAGATGGGAAAAATTAAGTTTGGAGAAGCTGAAGAGCAATAGGAATTCTGATGCATTGTTATGGAAGTATAGTTGCTTTGCTAGAGAGATGGCCCTCTGAGAAATGTCTCATGATGTGAGGTGTTGTGTGAATGTCATAACACATTCCACACACCTAGACAGCATAGCCTCCTACAGACCTAGGCTAGAAACCACTGCTGTATGCAGACTATATGCATGTGGTGTCTCAGTGTGGGTATATATATATGCATTCACTTTGCAAAACTGTTTAGCAATATCTATAAACCTTGAACATATTCATACCCTGTCTGTCTGAAATCCCAGAAAAACTGCCCATATAGCTACCAAAATACATTTACTAGAACATTCTTAGCAGTACTATTTATAACAAACCTTTTCCAGACCATTTTGTGTTGCTTTAACAGACTATCTAAAGCTGAGTTATGTATAAAGAAAAGAGTTTTATTTGGCTCGTGATTCTGGTAGCTGGGAGATCCAAACAGGATGGTGCTACTATTGGGTAAGAGGCCCTAGCTGTATCACAACATGAGAGAAGAACAGAGAACTAAAAATACACCAAAGAGGCCAAATACGTGGGGGTAGTCTTGATTTGTCACAGCTGGCTTTCATGCTAACCTAGTCTCACAAGAACAAACCAATCGCCATGAGGTGGTCATTAATCCCTTCCGTGGTGGTGCTTACATGACCCAAATCACCCGTTGATGTCCCATCATCTCGAAACAGTGTTGCACTGGGAACCACACCCCAACATCAGTTTGGGTGGGAACAAACGATATTCACACCATAGCAGAACTGTCAAGAAACTGGAAGCAGCTCAAATGTCCATCAACAATTTTAACGTGGCAACACCTTCAGATACATCCCATAAAATCGATGCTACACAATAATAACAATGATCTACAATTACCTGCCACGGTACTGACAATATTGTTGACCAAACACCAAGATTATACCTGGCGTGATTCCTCTGGTATGAGAAGCACAAAGACAGACAAGTGAGCCTGTCAGGAGTCCGGGCAGTTTTTACTCTAGGTCAAGAAAGAGAGAAAGGGAGACAGCCTGGGGACCAGCAGAGCAAGGGACAGGTGTCTGACATGTAAGTAGGCTTCCTTCTTGGGCTGTGCACTGGATGCAGAGGCGTGTCTGGTGTGGATTTTTTTTAAGGTTTATTTATTTATTATTATGATACAGTGTCTGTCTGCACATATCCCTGCAGGCCAGAAGAGGGCGCCAGATCTCATTACAGATGGTTGTGAGCCACCATGTGGTTGCTGGGAATTGAACTCAGGACATTTGGAAGAGCAAGCAGTACTCTTAACCTCTGAGCCATCTCCCCAGCCCCCCTGATGTGGATTTTTGAATTGTGTATTTATATATATGAATTTGTCTTTGTTTGTTTCTGTTTTGTTTTGGATTTGTGTTTGGTTTTTATTTGGTTTTTGAGACTGAGTCTTGCTATGTAGCCCTGGATAGCCTGGTGCTTCTTGTGTAGCCCAAATTCATGTGGGCTCAAATTCATGGCAATCTTCCTGCTTCAGCCTCTAGAGTGCTGGGATTATAGGCAAGCACCACCTTCATGCCTGACTATGTATATTTTTCTTCAATGTGTTTTTAAAAGTGTCATTGGGTTTTTGTTTTGTTTTGTTTTGTTTTTTTCCACAAGATGAAAACCTCCAAAAGTGATATATGTCGGTTTGTTATAAGAAACAAAAATTCTGCTGGGTGGCAGTGGCATACACCTTTAATCCCAGCACTGGGGAGGCAGAGCCAGGCTGATCTCTGTGAGTTCGAGGCCAGCCTGGTCTACAGAGCAAGCTCCAAGACAGGCACCAAAACTACACAGAGAAACCCTGTCTCGAGAAACAAACAAACAAACAAAACCCAAAAATTCTTAAATATCATTTTTCTGGAAAATTATTCTTACTTATGTCTATTATGTATATTGAAGGGCAAAATGATTAGTTATACTGTAAATATGAAGTGAACTGTGTAAGACTCCTTTATGCCACTGATTAAAAAAAGGAGGAGAACTTGGGCCAGCAAGATTGCCTAACAGTTTGAATTTGATTCCCAGAACCCACATGGTGGAAGGAGAGAGCCAACTCCTCAGTTTTTCTATGACCACCAACATGTAGCCTGGCTCATGCTCACACACACACATACACCAAATAAATGGAAAGAAAGAAAGAAAGAAAGAAAGAAAGAAAGAAAGAAAGAAAGAAAGAAAGAAAGAAAGAAAGAAAAGAAAGAAAAAAGAAAAAAGAACTTGTTTATCAAGATACTTAATTAAATGGCACAAAAGTACACACAATAAAAGAAAACCAAGTTCAGGATCACCAAAGTTAAAACTTCTGTGCCCCAGGGGATGGAGGGACAGGGCAGTGTAAGAGCATGTACTGCTCTTGCAAAGGACCAGGGCTCTGTTCTCAGCACCCACATCAGGTGGCTCATAATTGCCTGTAGCTCTGGCTTCAGGAGATCCAACACTTGATACAGACATAATGCAGGCAAAACACCAATGCACATAAAATAAAAATAAATCATAAAAAGAAAGTGTTTTAAAACGTTATATCAGGCTGGAGAGATGGCTCAGAGGTTAAGAGCACCAACTGCTCTTCCAGAGGTCCTGAGTTCAATTCCCAGCATCCACATGGTGGCTCACAACCATCTGTAATGAGATCTGGCACCCTCTTCTGTATACTTAATAAATAAATAAATCTTTAAAAACGATATATCAAATAAAGGATTTATATCTAGATATTTGAAGGAATGCTTACAACCCAATAGTAAAAGACAAGCCAAAATAAAATGAATATCATAAACTAGATCTGCCCATTGTCAGCAGACCGGAGTAAGGACATAATCTCACTCTCATACTGAAGAGTGAAAACTGGTAGAACCATCTTGGAAAACAGTATAGAGTGGGCCAGGAATCTGAATAGATGTATCTCTGAAAAGATATATTAAAAACTCAGCAGGCACTTCCTTCAGTAAGAAGAGAAAAGCAGATCAAACCGGATTGCAAACCACTTTCCACCCCCTGGGATGACTGTAATTAAAAAGTGAACAAGTGTTTTTGAGGCCATGGGTATAACACTCACACACTATGGGTGGGAATGTAAAACAGTTGAGCTGTTATGGATGTCATTAGAGAATCCCCCAAATATTGAGTGGGCAACAGTTAAATTCCTAGGTCTATATCTAAGAAAATGAAAACATATGCCTACATCAAAACATAAATGGATGTCCATGATATTCTTATAATAGCTCCAAAGTGGAAACAGCTAACCCAGGTGTCAGGTTTAAAAGCCAGTCATGCACTGTGTGATTCCCCTTCATAAAACAGTTCAAAGTCAGAACTAACTAAATTACAGTGCTAAAAGTCAATGCAGCGTTTTGCCTTTGGAGAGAGGGAAGGTAACAATTAGGATGTGGCTGTAATGTTCTCGATTTGGACTTGGCTTATGGTCACCTAGATGTTCTCTTTGTGGGTAGTTCACGGGCCTATACATTTATAATCTGTGTACATAAAAAAATAGCTTTCCTTGTCCATAGTCATTACGTTTTAAAGGCAAACTGTCAGGAATGTGTAAGTATAGGAGTCACGGACAGGAAGTAACTACACCTTCCGGGGACTATGGAACTGTAGAGACCAAGGGTTAACTTCCAAGCATCCATTTTACATAATTCTAGATGTCGTGAGCACCCTGCTCCCCCAAATTCATACGTGGAAGCCCTAAGTCCTAATGTGACTGTATTTGAAGACAGTCTTTACGGTTAAATGACGTTAAGTCCTAGCACTAGCCCCTCAGGGCTGGTGTCCTGAGAGTACAGCTTGCAGAAGCGCCTGCTGGTGTGGACGAGGTCTGTGGAGACAGCAGGCAGCCGCACTACAAAAGAGCCTTGGCCAACTCATGACCGTGGACTTCGAGTCTCCTGAATATGAGAAACAAAATCCTGTTGTTTAATTCATCGGGTCTGTGGACTTTGTCATGGCAGTCTGCTCAGGATGGTACAGCAGATATTGCCATGTATTCAACAGCCTTACCTCTGATCAAACACTGTATCGAGATTTATTTATAAATTTTCCTGTTCTCTTTGCTTTTGTAAATGTAACCAGATATCCAAATAGTACTTGATTCAGGTACTAACTCTATTTGAAAATAGTCTAACACTAATCTATACCTGACTCCCTCCCTAGGCTACCCCCGAGGCCAGGAGCTTGCTTTTACCTCTATAATTCACCATAAATATGTTTTCAAGTACTTTGATTTGCAACTCTCAACAGCGATGGCAAATGGAGCGCTCTCTCTCTCTCTCTCTCTCTCTCTCTCTCTCTCTCTCTCTGTCTGTGTGTCTGTGTGTCTGTGATGGGAGGGGGTGGTGATCGCTGTGCTAATCTATGCAGAATGACCTTTGTTTCTATCTGACTGAGCAGATGTAGGAATTAATCATTGTCACTCCTGGATGGCTCAGCTGCAGCTGTCCCCACTGCCTCTCTCGCCCCTGATAGATTTATTACTGTGTTTTGTTTGTTGGAAAACATGTCCGAGCACAAAAGATCTAGCAAATTGCAGTCACTTATCTGTAAGTATAGATTTCTAGAAACACATTTTTTCCCCTACACATCTTTAAATATACACCCTGATCCTTTAAAAGAAATAGGAGGAGGAAAAGAAAGAAAAGAAGGCAATACCAACTGGCCATGTTGTTTTGGGGACACCAGGATGATTCTTTCCTTTCTGAACTTTCACTTTGGATGTGGCATGGCCTCCAGCCTAGGCCCTCCCACAGAACTTGGCAACGCCTGGCTTCTGGGCCCATGAAAATCAATGGCCTGGTTTACTTAGCACCAAATTTCATTTCATAGCAAAACCATTTACAACCTTCAAACCATAACCACCACCTCCTGTGGGCCCTAGACACTCCTATTGTGAACTGTTCCCACAGCTCCTGCAGATCAGCCCCTGGTGATCCTGACACAGGCCTGGATGGACATTACACAGCTATGACCCTTTGCATGTTGGAAGTTGGCCCCCAAACCCAGTGTGGCTTTGTGAGTCTGGGCTTTTGTCTGTTTTCAATCAGGTACCCCACCAGCCACCAAATCAGGTCAGCATGCCACAGGGTAAAGGCTAAAGGGAGTAGACCAATGCCTGTCAAAATCTGTTTTTTCCTTTCTGATGGCCCACTGGCCTGCTCAGAGTCTTAGACCTGGGAAGATGTCCCAGCCAGCTTGGGCCTGACTGGCCCCACCCTCCCCTCCCTGGGCACTGTGAGGGTTTTCTGCCTGATAGACTGACTCACGCTCACAGTCTGGTGGACTCTGTCTGTACTTTTCTTCCCCAGAATATATGTATTCAGTATGTATTCAATCTTTCACTCCCCCCTGCCTGTGGGTTCAAGTTTTTGGCACCAGCCCATGGGTCCACCCAGACTCCTGAATTTAAACTCTTCTCATTTAAATTATTTGGCTAGTGTTTTGTTGTTGTTGTTGTTGTTGTTGTTGTTGTTGTTTTGAGACAGGGTTTCTCTGTGTAGCTTTGCGCCTTTCCTGGAGCGCACTAAGTAGCCCAGGTTGGCCTCGAACTCACAGAGATCCACCTGGCTCTGCCTCCCAAGTGCTGGGATTAAAAGCATGTGCCGCCGCCGCCGTGGCCACCACCACCACCACCACCACCACCACCACCACCATCACCACCACCACCACCCTGCGACTAGTTTTTGTCAATGCTGATAGTATTTCTATCTGGAAGAGACAACACGCATCTTTGTATGAGAATGCAGATAAACATCAGCCTCCCTGGTTAGAGCCTGCTCCCAAAGTTAAGAGATATAAAACACCTGTTAGTGGTAGCTCCTTTTGGACAGAGTCTATTATGGAAACATTGCTTTAAAGTTATATATATATATATATATATATTGCCTGTACTATCTCTTGAATGATAATTATCATTCTAAAATTTACTATATCTCACAGGTTAAAAATTAAATATAGGGAGAAAAAAAAAGGGTTGGGGATTTAGCTCAGTGGTAGAGTGCTTGCCTAGCAAGTGCAAGGCCCTGGGTTTCAATCCTCAGCTCAAAATATATATATATATATATATATATATATATATATATATATATATATATATATATAAGATGGGGGACTGGAGAGATGGCTCAAAGGTTAAGAGCACCAACTGCCCTTCCAGAGGTCCTGAGTTCAATTCCCAGCACCCACATGGTGGCTCAGAACCATCTGTAATGAGATCTGGCACCCTCTTCTGTATACATAATAAATAAATAAATCTTTTTAAAAAATTAAAGATAGAAATAAAATATATTATAAAAACTGTAAATAGAAAAATATTGTAGGAAAAGCATTTTGTCTGTAATATCCTAAATTTACAAACCTGAGCCTTTTCTTTTTGTTGCATGTACTTATTTATCTATGTGTGAATGGTGATCATGAGCATGCCCATGTGGGTACGTGGAGGTCAGAGGTCAACTTTCAGGAGCTGGTTCTCTCCTTCCATCATGAATGTCCCAGGGATCAAATGCAGGTTATCGGGCTAGTGACAATCATCTTTACTCACGGAGCCATCTCACTGGCCTCGTATCTGAACTTTCAAATGGTAGTTTATCTTTCAAGTGTTCTAGAAGTTCTGCCACACTCGCTCAGGGTCTCTTTACACCTTCCTGGTCTGTTTCTTTCTTGGCTTCAGAGCAGTCTGTCCTCATTTACTAGGAGCCCTGCCTGTCCCTCCTGTTTCCCTTCCACAGAACTTACTTTTCTCTTATCCTAAAAGCGGCTAACGTTAGGTGGTCCACGCTAATATACTCTGAGGACTTAGCCTAGGCATCAGGCAAAACTAGGTGACTCCCTTCCTTTCTGGCCCGATGCCTAAGCTAAGGTGGGAAAAACAATAAAACAGAAATGTGTTTAGAAGGGCATCATCCTCAATGAACCGTTGAGTAGGGAAACCAACACACACACACACACACACACACACACACACACACACACACACACACGGAGCTGTGAGATGACAGTTGGAGTTCACAGGCTCTTTTGATGTCTTCAGAGATGGGACTCACACACCAATCATCAAAAGTTAGCGGTAGAATCCCACAGTTCGGAAGCCATCATCAGATGATAAGTTTAATGTTCGGGAATCACTAATCCCAGAACATTTCATTATCCCAGTACTCTGTGCTGGTTTGCAGTTTCTCTCCATTTTCTCCTTCCCCAAGTCCCTAGAAACCAATCATTCTTTCTATATCTGTGGGTTTATCTATTCTAGATGCTTCATGTAAATGGATTCATAGATTAATGTCTGGCTTCTTTTATTCAGCATAATATTAGCGTGTTTGTTAAATATATCCATGTGGTAGTGTCAATCAGCATTTCATTCCTTTTTGTGGCTGAGTAATATCCCATTATCTGGATACCACACATTTTGTTTATTCATTCATCAGTTAATAGATACTTGGATTTTCCTGCTTTGGGGGCTGTTATTAAATAAAATGATGCTCTGAAAATTCACATACAAGTCCTTGTGTGAGCATACAAGTTTTGCTTGCCATGGAACAGAGTTTCACAGTAACCGTTTAAACTGTGTTTAAAACTGTTTATCAATGGCTATACCACTTTACAGTCACACCAGCAATCTACGGGGCTACCTACTCTCCACATCCTCACCTATGTCCATATGCATTTCCTGTTCAATCCCAGACATCTTGACGGATATAAAGTGTTGTCTCATTATGGTTTTCATTTCCATTTCTGTGTGACCAATGATGCTGAGAGTTTTTTCATATACTTGTTGGTCATTTCTGTATCTTCACTGGAGAAATGCCTATCCAAATCTTTTGATAATTGTAAAAAAAAAATTATTACTTTAGGAATGTATTTAAATTAGTGGATGTCAAACTTGGTTTGCATTAAACTCTCCTACAAAGCTTTAAAAAATCTTCTTGCTGGGGTCTGGAGGGATGACTCAGAGGTTAAAAGCATTTGCTGCTCTTGTAGGGGGCAGGTTCAGTTCCCAGCACTGACATGGTGGCTCACAACTGTTGCTAACTCCAGTTCCAGAGGATCCAGCGCTCTCTTCTGGCCTCCACGGGCACTGCATGCGCATAGTGCGCATATATAATCCAGGCAGAACACTTATATGCATACGTGCATCTTTTAAAAGATGATGCTTAGGCTTGGCTCCAAGTTAAATCAGAATACCAAGCAGACATTAAAAAAACTTTCCAGGTGATTAAAGTTTTTGAAAACCATTGCTATAGAATAGCTGAGCAAGCTCATGAGACTGGCAAATATTAACAACATAGAAACATAGACATTAAGCAAGTCATTTTAAATCAGAGAGTTGACTCAAATATAAGTCATAAAGTGGTTGATGGGGCCAAAAGGCAGTGATTAGCTATTTAATAAGGGGGGCCAGGTATTATAATGAACGATGCTGTAACAGGAAGTTACAAACCACCCACAGCTAGAGAAAATGACCAACTGTGATTCTGATCTAGGAGATACTCCCATGAGGTGACCACATGTGCATACAGATTAAAATAAATGTGAGTAACACGACATGATAAAATCTGTGAGCCCAGAAAACTTACCTTAATGGCTGATGTTCACTAAGGGGAAAAAAGTGTTCCCTAGGAAAAACTGAAAGGTGTCTTTGAAAGTGACAGGACAAATGGGGACTATTTTTAAAGATGTGACTGGAAGCATAGAAAAAGAACAAGTGAGAGATTTTCAGAAATCTAAGCACATGAAGATGTGATGGTCACAGTGGTTACCCTTGGAGGGAAATGACATCTCTCCAAGAATGTCAGAAAGAGAGGAGAGCAGGAGGCTCACGGAGTATGTCAGGTTAGGAACAGGGTGTCGGGCATATGTATTAGACAAAAGAAGTGCTTTTGAAGAGAGTTAAAGACACATAAAGGGATTATTTTAAAATCTATTAAAAGAGGAAGCTTGAATGACGTGGCCGCTTTTGCTGCTCTATGGGGCCACAGGGCCTGTTCCACATACTAAAGACGATCGGCTGAACTAATTTCACATCTCTGAGTGTGTTGAGAAGGACATCAGAGCTGTTATCACACCGAAACTGCCTCCTAAAGGGACCCGGTAGCAGTTACCAAGTATGTTTCTGGGTATTACAGATTCCTGTTCAGGCAGCCAAAATAAATACAGTTCAGTGTCCAAAAGGCTTCCAGAAGAGCATCTTCTCTTGATGGTTCCTCTCGCTGAAGCTTTGGCCCCCAGCCACCCCTTTTTTTAATCACCAAGCCTCTTAAAAGAGCATCCTCATCAGCCACCTCCATCCATGCATCTAAAGTTCATTCTTCAAACCCATCCCTCCGACCCCACTGGAAGGTCATTAAGTCTGACTCCTTGCTCAGGTCACTGAATCAGCAGCTGCTTCTTAGCTGTCATCCTTTTCAGTTTTTAAAGATGTGCTGACACCATTAACCATCTCCCCTTTCTTCCTTTCCTTCATTTCTTCTTACGACTTTTCTTTGTAGACAGGGCCTCACTATGTAGCCCAGGATTATTCCAGGACTCCTGATCCTCCTGCTCTTGCCTCCCAAGCGCCAAGATCACAAGCATGTGCCACTGTGCCTGGCTCCAATCTCCTTCCTGAACATTCTCTATTCTTAATTTCTGCCATTTATAAAGTCCAGTTCTAGGGGGCTGGATAGATGGCTCAGTGGTTAACAGTGCTCTTGCAGAGGTGTAGTAGGAATCTTAAAAGTTCTTATTAATGAAATCAAACCTGAGGCAGATTATTGGGGTGAATGCTGGAAGATCAGAGAAGCAGAACAAGCCACAGTTTTCTCACCTCACCAGTTCCTCAACTGGTCTTGTTTTCTCAGACTGCAAGCTTCTGAATCCTCATCCCAATGGCTCTCAGCTGAACTGTGCTCGAAAACCTGAATGCTTAACCAGCCAAACGCTTTACTCACTACATGCTTTTTTCTCCTTAGTTCCTGGCCCTCACGCCTTATATACCTTTCTCTTTCTGCCCCCACTCCCTGGGGTTAAAGGTTATGTTTCTGGGATTAAAGGCTTGGGTCACCATGCTTAGCTGTTTCTAAAGTGGCCTTGAACTCAGAGATCCAGCTAGCTCTGCCTCCCAAGTGCTGGAATTAAAGGTGTGTACCACCACCGCCCAACTTCTGTTATGGTTTACTCTTCCCATTTTCTAGCCACCATTTCTGGCTCTGTTCTAGTGGCTGTCTGTTCTCTGACCCCAGATATGTTTATTTTGGGGAACACACAATATTTCAAGGAACACAATACCCACCACACAGAGGACCCAAGCTTAGTGGCCAGCACCCACCCCAGGCACTTCACGGCCACTTTTAACTCCAGCTCCAGGGGATCCAATACCCTCTTATGGCCTCTGCAGACAATATACTCGTGTACACACACACACACACACACACACACACACACACACACACACACACAATTAAAAATAAAAACAAATTTTTAAAAATCCAGTTTTACCTCTGTGCTTATCAGTTACTTCCAATAGTTCTAGAATTCCATCTACCCACTTAATGTTGATGTCACCCTGGATTCCAGTCTTGACTTACTTCTTACCCTGCACCTTTTATTTGGGTTTGATGTCTCCTCTTCAGTATCCTCAGCCATGGCTTCCTCTGATCCCAGTCTGACTTCATAGTTGCCGTAAGGGTTTTTCCATAGTTAGTCTAGATTCATTGGCTAAAAGCAGACTCTAGTCATTAGTCTTGCTCTCCCCTTGTAATTTCCATCTTGTTTATTAATAATACCATGCATCCATACCTACTCTACCATCTCCCGTGCATGCAGATACTCACCAAGTCTCAGCTATATAACCTCTGCAACGTCTCTCAAATCTGTCTCTTATTATCCAGCTCCATTGTCCAAGTAGAATCTTTTTTATCTTTTTTTTCCCTTGTTTTCTTTTTTTTTTCTTTTTTCTTTTTTGGTGGTGGTGGTGGTGTGGAATGGAGAGTGGTGGTGGTGGGTAGTGGTGGTGGTGGTGGGTGGTGGTAAACTATAATCTTAATTTGTTTTCTTTTAAGATTGGTTTATTTTATGTACACTGGTGTTTTGCCTGTATGCATGTCTGTGTGAGGCTGTCAGATCCCCTGGAACTGGAGTTACAGATAGTTGTGAGCTGCTATATGGGTGGGAATTGAACCTGGGTCCTCTGGAAGAGCAGCCTGTGCTCTTAACTGCTGAGCACATTAATTTGTTTTTATTGGGATGGTTGCCATGCCCCCCTAGTAGGTCTTCCTCATTGTTTAAGCTTCTGACCTTTTGTCAATATGACTTAAGAAGCACAACATGGTTTCCTAACACAGACTTGGGCTTGCATACACAACTCCTTAGGTGAGCATTTAAGGTTTATGGGGGTTTTGTTTTTGAGATAGGGTCTCACTATGTAGACCAGGCTGTCCTGGAACTCACAGAGATCTGTTTGCCTCTGTCTCCTGAGTGCTGGGACGAAAGGTGTGAGCCACCATGCCTGACTTCCACTTAAGTCTCTGTGTTTTGTTTGTAACACACAGTCCCCACGTTCCCCTTTAACCCTTGCTCTAGCAGGTACTGCGGGCATTGATCTCCCGCCTGTGGCAGTTCTGTTCTTGTTTTATGACTCGTTTGTCACCAGAAAAACACTCATTCATGGGGCTGGAGAGATGGTTCAGAAGTTAAGAACACTGGCTTTTCTTCCAGAGGTCCTGAGTTCAATTCCCAGCAACCACATGGTGGCTCAGAACCATGTAATGAGATCTGTAATGAGATCTGGTGCCCTCTTCTGGTCTGCAGGGATACATGCAAACAGAACACTGTATACATAATAAATTAAAAAAACAAAACAAAAAAACACTCATTCATCCTTTAAAACCAACTCTTGTCTCTTAACATGAGGCTCCTGGACCAGAATTAGCAGAATCACCCAGAAACTTGCCTAAAATATAGTACTAGATTCCACTTAATCCAAAACTTTTGGGGGTGATGAGGACCAGCGGTCTGTGTTTTTGACAAGCTCTCCTCGTGATTCTGGTCATATTAGGATTTAAGAACCACTGTTGTAAGACCCAATTCCTTTATCAATCTCCATGTCCTTTGAACAACCCTTACTTTGTTTCAGAATTAGATCTACTTAGTCACGTACCCATTTCCTTTGCTAACGTCTGAGTCAAGTACTACATTTTTGTACTCAACATCTCCCGTCATGCCCGGCACTAAGAAGGGGATTGATGGGATTGATTAGGAACTGGGGAGACAGCCCAGGCAGTAAAGTGCTTGCTGGGAAGCCTGCTGCCCTCAGCTCAGGCCCCAGCACCCACACAAACATGTCGGATGCAGTGGCAAGCACTTAGATTCCAGCACTGGGGAGGCAGTGGGGATTCCCAGAGCTCACTGGGCAGTTAGTCTAGTCAAATCTATGAGTTCCAGGGGTATAAGATACTCTCTCTCAAAGGATATGGTAAGAAGGGGCTGGAGAGCTGGCTCATGGCTTAAGATCACATCCAGTTCCAGGGAATCTGGCACCTTCTTCTGGACTCCATGGGTGCCCCTCAACACAGACGTGTGTGTGTGTGTGTGTGTGTAAACAAAAATAAATATTAAAGCTGGACAGTGGTGGTGCATGCCTTTAATCCCAACACTGAGGAGGCAGAGCCAGGCAGATCTCTGTGAGTTCAAGGCCAGCCTGATCTACAGAGAGAGATCCAGGACAGGCACCAAAACTACACAGAGAAACCCTGTCTCAAAAGACCAATAAATAAATATTAAACTCTAAGATGACAAGTCATTGAGGAGGATGCTGATGTCAACTTCTACATGCACACTTATATGAACCCATACATACACAGATAAAATTAATCATAAAAATTCAGCATACTAAAATATACCTTCTTCCCTACAGGATTTATTCATGATAATCAAATGGAATCTAAGGCTTCTACTCATTTTTTAAAAGATTTATTCTTTTTTTTTTTTTTAAATCAATGGGTATCTTGCCTGTATGTCTGTGTACCACGTGCATATAGTACTCTCAGAGACCTGGAGTAATGTTGTGAGCCACCATGTGGGGACTGGGACTGGAACCCGGGTCCTCTGGAAGGGAAGTCAGTGCTCCTAACCACTGGGCTATCTCTCCAGCACCCCAAGGCTTCTACTATTAAAGGCTGATACATAACACACACACACACACACACACACACACACACACACACACACACACACACACACCAATACTAAATGTTAGCAAAAGTATGAGAAAACTAAGTCTCGCATGCATCACTACATGACCATTTAGTAATTTCTTGGAAAATTAAACACATACTGTGTGGTTCAGCCATTGGATTACTGGGTATTTACCCTAGGGAAATGGAAACATCTGTTTACACAAAACTTATGCCTAAATATTTATAGTAACCTCATTTGTGGCACTCAAAAACTGGAGACATGACAATAAACTATCTGAAAAGGAAATCAAGAAAACGATCTCATTTATAAAGTGTCAAAAAATCAATGAAATAAAAACTTGGGGTCTTGAGATTAGACTCGGGAGCTAAAGCACTCACTACACAGATTTGAGGACCCGAGTTTGACTCTCCAGAACCCACATAAAGCTGGGCATGGTAGTTCTCATGGCTGTAATTCTAGGGTTCTTTTTTTTGTTTGTTTTTTGAGACAGGGTTTCTCCATGTAGTTTTGGTGCCTGTCCTTGGATCTCACTCTGTAGACCAGGTTGGCCTTGAACTCACAGAGATCCGCCCGGCTCTGCTTCCCCAGTCTGGGATTAAACGCATGCGCCACCACCACCTGGCTAATTCTAGGGTTAAGGTAGAAAGTAGAGACATGAGAACCCCCAGTGGCCCATGGCTTAGCTAGCCTGGTATCCAAGGCAGCCAACAAGCAAGAGATCCTGATTCAAACAAGGTGGAGAGAAAAGATGGACGCTTGAGGCTGTCCTCTGACCTCCAAGCGTGTACCCACACCCATAGACATAAACATGCACACACACAGATATATACTCATCACACACACACACACACACACACACACACACACACACACACACAGAGTTGTTCCTTTTTCATCAGATTTTAGGAAAGAATATATAATTCCTGTCTGTCATAGTGCGGAGCCAACATTGCCAAGCCATTGCTGGGGCCTCGGCTTAGAGATACCAGACAATGGCAGAAACCCAAAAGAACCCAAAGCCAGCTGCAGCAGGAATTCAGACTGGATTCCAGCCAGTGGGTAAAATCAGGAGGCATGATGGGAAATCAGCCAAGGTCCTCAGTCTGAGCCAGCCATGGGATCTGAAGACACAGGCGAGTCGGCTGTGTGTACCACGGGGAGCTGAGTGGTCCTCTGTGTCTGCTCTTGTTGACACTGACAGCCAAAAATGAGGCCTTTGGGAGGCAGCTGAAAACTCACAGCCTACTAACACTATGACAGGATGTTAGCAACCAGGGTCAGAAAGGACTCTGAGAAAGGTGCATTAATCAGGGAGGTGTCAACAGGGTTCTGGGCAACTGTGACCGATTTGGGGAAGTCAAAGAATGCTAGAGACAACCAGAGTCAGAGAGTGTGGGTCACTTGTGCCCACAGTGTCCCCAGTGGACAGCCACATGCCAGCCTTTTCATGGTAAAATCAGAGTCAGGGCAGGGTGTGAGCCTCAGGTCCTGCCCTGGACAACTAACTGATGGGAACAAGGCAACAGGGAGCAAACAGGTCTTCCTTCATGGCTCTCTTCTTTCTCATTTTTCCAAGGCCTGAACCCCTAACACTCACCTAAACCTAATGATTAGAATGATTTTAACAGGCTGGGCGGTGGTGGCGCATGCCTCAATCCCAGTACTAGGAAGGCACAAAGAAGCAGGTGGATCTCTGAGTTCGGCGCCAGCCTGTTCTAGGGAGTGAGTTGCAGGATAGCCAGGACTACACAGAGAAACCCTGTCTTTAAAAAAAAAAAAAAAAAGGGGGGGGGAGGAAAGGAGAGGGAAGGAAAGGAAAGGAAGGAAGGAAGGAAGGAAGGAAGGAAGGAAGGAAGGAAGGAAGGAAGGAAGGAAGGAAGGAAGGAAGGAAGAAAAGAATTAATTTAACAGACATTTAATAAGGTTCCACTAAGAGAGAGCCCCCTAGAAGGTGCTCATTGGCACCAAGGCAGAGCAAACTCAGTCCCAGGGTCATGAATCCCTAGATTCTGGCCCGATGGAGAACCATTCTTACATGGATTCACGGACTCAGCATTCCTCCCAGATTCCCAGACACCCGGGCCCAGCATTCTCCTAGCATAATAAACCTGAAGACTGAAAAGAGGCGAACGAGGGAGCAGAGATGGATTTGCAGCCACCTGGGGCTGGCGCCTCGCGATTGGATGCTTCAGACGGTCAATTGTGTTTGTGCTTTTTGTCCTACTTAGAGCCAGGGTGTCTGCTCTGGCTTTTTTCTTTGGAAGTGCTACAAGAGTCTTGCTAGAAATCGCTGGTGGCCTTTCGGACAGCGGCGGCGGCGGCGGCGGGAGGGAGAACGGAAGTTTAAATCGCAGCCTGACCGATTACAACCCATGTGGAACTGGAACCCTCGGGTCGGAGAGCTTGAGGAAAAGGGGATTTTCTTCTGTGCGTCTATTGTCCACTCTTGCTGTTTAAAGGCACATTTAGAATATTTTACAGATGTACGAGACATGGAAATACACATTTGGGAGTTAATTTTTTAAAAAATCGATATCAAATGTTACCATAATACTCCTAATATAAAGCAGGCTTCCTTTATAAGGACGCTTCTTGTGGCTTTTGCTTTCTCCTGACTAGGAGTGTGTCTTCAATGTGCCGTTCACTACTGTCCCACATTTGAACTGGCACCATGAGGAAATGGGCATTTGCTCTGAAGTGAAAATCTAAATTTCCATATTTCAGCTTTTAAAATGGATGCAAGGATGCCGTTTTGAATTGATACTCAGTTATGTTTGTAGCCCAGGAGAGCTATGAATTCTGAAATATGTGTACTGTAAATCTATATGTATTTTGATATATTAAATTTATATAGCACGTATATTTTCTACTGGCTACAAGTAAAGGCACTTGCCACCAAGCCAGACTCTCTGAGTTTGATCCCCAAGACCCACACAGCAGAAGGGGAAAACCAGCTTGCGTGAGTTGTTTTCTGAACTCTGTGCATGCCATAGTACTCAGGTGCCAACACACACATGAATAAAGGTAATTTGCATTTTTAAATCTGTATATTCTCATATGCGTGTGTTAAATAGCCCTGGATACTGAGAAAAGGGCTGTTAGTGTTAAATGCAACTTGTATTCTCTTTTAAAAGAGGAGTAAGAAAAGTATCCTTGTAGTGAAAAGGTTAAAAACCCAAGGAAGTAGCCTCACGAGCTGAGAGCAGAGTTCTACCTAATTTGCTTTGCCATCTCCATTCTCTTTTTCTTTTTCTTTCTTTCTTTCTTTCTTTTTTTTTTTTTTTTTTTTTTTTTTTTTTGGGTTTGTTTGTTTGTTTTTCAAGACAGGGTTTCTCTGTGTAGTTTTGGTGCCTGTCCTGGATCTCACTCTATAGACCAGGCTGGCCTCGAACTCACAGAGATCTGCCAGGCTCTGCCTCCTGAGTGCTGAGATCCACCTGGCTTATTTTTTTTTTTTTTTCTGTCTCCATTTTCTTAATGCTGTGATGGGTTCCTATTCAGGAATTAATATTTGACACAAAATGACCATCATTGAGAAGATAAGCAAAGCAAAGGACACTGAGGCCATCAGCTAAAGGAGAATCTGGGGCCAGGACATTCGACAAGTTTTCTTTTGTACCTAATAAGCAAAGCTTTTATTTGGATAATCAGTTGATCAGGCTGTAAAATCCACCACATCTCTGGAAACCAGGTCAGTCTGCTCTTACGGGCTAAGGAAGTGAGGCAGAAATGCACGTGACTGGCTTGCTGATAAGCCAGCCACAGGGGAAAGGTGCTGTAGCTAGCTAGCATGATGTGAAAAGGGAAGAGCTGGGAGGGACCTTGAGTCTCATCCAGTCTCACCTCGGCTAACCACGTAGCTAGTCTGTAGCCTCTGTGTCCAGTCCTTTCCAGCTTCAGGAACTGTCAGTCCAAAATGACAGGTTGGTGGGTTGGAAATTTTGCTCTCTCCAGGTTAAAACAAAGCTGTATAAGCACTGAGCTTGCTTTGAAAAGCAAGCGAGCTTAGAGAGGCCAGGCCTACCCAGCACTCGGGGCTTCAAGATATAAAAGAAGCCATGCTTCTACGCCCAGCTGCAAGCAGCAAGGTAGTCCAAGATCAGCAGCTTTTCTGAAATCCGGGAGAGCAATGCATGCTGTTCATTTCTGTCTCTAACATCAGCTGAGGGTTGGGAACCTGCATGGTCATAAAGATGAGGTCTGCTGTCACGTTTCTGGGCCCTCAGGGGCCCTCCTGGCCACATGACCCAGGAGATGTGTTAAACAAAGGCATATCCTGGGAGAAGTCTCCAGGAAGGATTTGGCCAATGGAAAGGAACCTTTGGAGGGGCCTGATCTCATTGGAGACTCGTGAACATACGTGTGTACATGCATATGTGAATGAATGAATACTCCCACAGATGCTGTGGTTTCCTAGAAACCGAGGGGGGCAGGGAGCCCAGGGCTTCACAAACACCCTGTTAGGATCTCTCGTTTATTTTCAGGCTTCGTTCGGCACGGTGCTGGGAGGGAAGCCCAGGAGAGGCTCACCCACACAACAAGGCTTGTCAGTGAGGACTTAATCTGCTCAAAACCCATGGTCTGCAGAAACCCAGAGCAATCGGAACCCCAAAATAACTCTGGTCTTTGTGTGTGCAATAACACCAGAGAAGTCTCAGCCATTCCATGAAAGTGCAGAGAGACACCCGGAAGCCACTTCCGTTACCCAGCATGTGCCCCCCTTGTCTAACACATGGACATTAAGCCAGCTCAGATCCCCTCTGTCTTCCAATGATCGGAGAACTGGCTCTGTCTGCAGGGCCTTGTAGTCCCCTTGGAGGAGGAAGTTCCAGGGTAGGAGCTGGAGAGCAGCTAGGAAGTCACTGCAAGGGAGGCTTTGATCAGTTGGTGGCAGCAGAGGTAGTGAGAAGGAGCCGGGTTCTGGGTGTTTTTCCAGACTAGAACCACTGAGATGTGGGGACAGATTGGATGTGGGAGGTAAGCAGGAGTCGGCAATGACTCCAGGGTTTTTATCCACGCAAACACAAAGATGAAGTGCTCCTGCTGACCTGGAGAAGGTTGGTGGAGGAACAGCTTATGAGACAAGCCAAGGAGTTCAATGCTCAATGGACTGTGGTTTAAAAATTAAGAAAGAGAGAAAGTGCCAGGTGTGGTGGTGCACACCTTTGATCCTAAGGCAAGGCAGAGGCAGGTGGATCTCTGTGAGTTCAGTACCAGTCTGGACCACATAGCAAGTTCCAGAACAGTCAGGGATACACAGTGAGACCCTATCTCAGTGGCAGGGGTGGGTGGGGGGGTGGGTGGGGGGAGTATGTTTAAAATTCCTGAAAGTAGAACTATTTCAAATGATAAGGACAAAGGATTCAGAGACCCTGAAGCAAAATAAAATGAAATCATTATGATTAAAGGATTTAGGGCTTAGGAAATTGAAAGGTGACATTGAGCTCTCTGGATGGTCCTCCATGAAGGCCCAGGTGGGATGAGGTGGCAGGGTGATGCAGACATGAAACCAATGGTCAGAGATCACACTAGCATTAGTCCATTTTGAATTGGTTAATTCAAATCTTAGAAATGGGCAAAACAGCAAACAGATCAGATCTGCGGGCGGCACCACACCAGGTCCTATAATAAAACTGGAGTTTTGCTCGCCATAGATTTATTATCTCGTTGTAACATAATATAGCTCAAAATCGGAGGGCTGAGTGAGAAACTCAACAAATTCTCAGGATTGAAATCTTTGTTTCACTGCTGAGCTGTGGATGACTCCTCTACTTATTTTCAGTTATGATGGAACTCAATAATAGGGGCTGAAGAGATGGCTCAGAGGTTAAGAGCTTGTACTACTTACTGCAGTTCCAGAGTCCCCAGGCTCAACTCCCAGCACGCACATGGTTCACAACCATCTGTAACTCCAGTTCCAGGGAATCTAATGCCTGCTCCTGTCTTCTGAGGGCACCAGACATGCAGCTGATGCACAGACACCCATACACGTTAAATTAAACAGAACAAAACTACCGAATGTTAGCCTTTACATCAACTCATGAGGCATCTTATAAAGTACACCCTGTGATGCCCTAAGGGAAGTTTCCTGCCAGTCTAGCCATAGCTTGTCAGGCTTGTACCCCCAGTGATAGGGATTCACAACATGCCCCCATGGTTGGCGTACCTAGACATTTCTGCCTAGCCATTTCTGGGTCAAAATGTCTTGCGTGACCAGGATCCCGTGGCTTTGTGTGGTTGCATAAAGTACACAGCTACGAGCATGCGTGGAACAGCCACATGGGTCTGTGTGCACAGGCGCGGCCCAGCCTTTATAAGCTGGCTCCATGTTTCCAACTCCATCTTTTATTCACATGTCTTTTCACAGGCCTGTCACCTCTGTCTCTCTTTCCTATCTTAATAAAACTCTTGTTAGTGGATTCTGTCATGCTACGTGACATTTCCTCGCAGGCTAAGAGCGCCTCCGCCAAATAACTAACACCCAGCCCTTCCCAACCCTGAACCATGTTTCCAAGTTCAGTAACTCAAAGTCCCCTAGCTCCGAGGCCAGTGTTTGAGCTGGTGAATGTCACAAGCATCTGAGTCCACTAGACTACAGGTGTGAGGACAGTGCAGGATTAAACAAGTTCTACAGATGTTTATCTACATGTCCTGAGATTTCACTGGAGAATAGAAAACATGAGAAAGCCCTTGCCTCACATTTCCAATTAATAACTGAAAAGGAAGAGAAAATTAAAATGAGATTGTTATATAATCCTTAACCCCCACCCCCACCTCGTTTCAGACTGCTAGTCACCTAGTCTAGACTTTTAACGTGAGTCCTGCCATTATAATTAAGTATATAATATTTAAATCTCCTGGCTTTAAATGTCTGCATGTTTGTAGGTGGGTGAAAATGTTCAGCTTTGTAGACTTCATCATTTAGTTCAACAGATAACTAAAATGAAACGGTGGTTGAATACCTCCCCACATGGAAAGACCGTCCCCAGACGAGTCATTCACGTACTGAATTGGAGATGATTGACATTTAAGTGGCTTCACAGGTGTTCGCTCAGCCAAACAAAACAAGTTAATCATCTCCTATTCATTTTTTTTTTCTCTTATAAGATATCCTCAGTAAAACTTCTCAAGGAAAATACCAAAAAAATACACGTCTGGGTCCATGGCATGTTTATCTGAACGATGGGTTTATACCAGTTCTTGAGACGGGAACTAGAGAATGCCTGTTTGTTTGAGCAAAAATAACTATCTTGGTGGGTTCCTCTCCACTAAATCAGAAACAGGGAGAATTCCCAATCAGGATTCCTGCAATACTGGAGCGTTCAAATGAGACCAAATTAGGGTGTTCAAATAAAGTAGGTGCAGAGAAGAGCAGGGCTGCAAAGCCACCCATCAGTGATGCAGATAAAACAGATGTTTGGCTATGAGGTCCTGCCATGAGGAGGTCACCATCAGAGGCTCATGGCTTATGTCCAGGAGTTTATGAGAGGCAGATGGAAAAGGGTCTCAATTCCTGCTCTTACAGAAGCTCAAACATCAGAGATCCCCAGGGTAAGCCTGATTTCCCCCTTAGATGAACTGATTCTCATGCCGAACCTCTGCTGGTGCCCAGTTTGTCTGGGACCCCAGTTAGCCACATTCCCTGGAGTCTTTGCTACCCACTGACTTCATTTTGCCCCCACTCCCTTAATGCCTTGCTTCTGATCTCTCCTTCCTCTTTTTCCAGTCAAGTAAGAAAAGAAAAGCAATGCATACTTTCTTCTTCTTCTTCTTCTTCTTCTTCTTCTTCTTCTTCTTCTTCTTCTTCTTCTTCTTCTTCTTCTCCTCCTCCTCCTCCTCCTCCTCCTCCTCCTCCTCCTCCTCCTCCTCCTCCTTCCTTCGAACTCACAAAGATCCACCTGCCTCTGCTTCCCGAGTGCTGGGATTAAAGGCCTGCACCACCACCACCGGGCGCATACTTCTAATAATTGGTGTATATGAAGCACCCCAAACCTATTTCCAACTAGCAGTCTCCCTTATAGCTCAGTTCTGCGAGCCCCACACTGTCTCCCTGTGTACCCACTGCTGGTCAATGGCATACACTGACCTGTCCTTTAGAAGCCTTTAGGATTTCACTGACAAAGTCCTCACCCTTCTCTGGTGTCCTCTGTGTGCCAGTGGCCAGCCTTCTTTTAAAACTCTGAGTTATGTAAGCAACAGATTGCAAGAATTTAGATTTTAAGAAAAAAAAAAAAGCCAGTAGGGCTGCAGGGGTGGCTCAGCAGTTAAGAACCCTTGTTGCTCTTGCAGAGGACCAGGGTTCAGTTTCCAGCACTTACATCATCAGCTCACAACTGTCCGGAGCTCCAGTTCTGAGGAATCAGGCACTTTTCTTTGTCCTCCATGGGCGTGAGGCACACACATGACACACACATGTACGTGTAGAGAAATGTGCATAAACATAAAATTAAAATTTTAAGTCTTGTTTGTTTGTTTGTTTTGAGGCAGGATTTCTCTGTGTAGCCCTGGTTGTCCTGAAACTTGTTTTGTGATCAGGCTGACCTCGAACTCACAGAGATCTGTCTGCTTCTGCCTCCCAAGTGCCACCATGCTCAGCATAAATTTCTTTTTTAATTAGATATGTTGACATATGCCTGCAATCCCAGCACAGGGGTGGTAGAGGCAGGAGGGTCAGGAACTCAAGGGCATCATAGCAAGTTCAAAGCCAGCCTGTGCTACATTATGTCCTATCTTAATATATGTACATACATAACATACATCAAACAAAAACAGGACTTGGTTTAAATGAATGTAAATAAACAGTAGGATTTTTGGAGGGCACACAGTGGCTCTTCCCAGTGACTGGGGCTGCAGTGGGGATCGCCCTGGGAAGAAGTATTGCTCTGGCATGTCTTCAACACCAGTGCAATGGATCATAGCTATATCACTCTTTCTATTTCCACCTAGGATTGTGAAGATGTCCAGCCCCAATCTGAACATTGTGACCCTACTGGGCAGTTGTCTGACTTACAGTAGTGCTTACCTTTTTGGGATTCAAGATGCTTTTGTGGGGAATTCAATGGAAGCACTCATTCAGGTAGGTGGCATTTCGAAATTTTGTTTCAGACACCGTGTTGAACTTTGGTTCATACTCATGGCTCTTCCTGTGAGCGGCAGTTACGTGTCTGTGTTATGGGCATATGCAGTGAGGCCCACTTTCCACCCCATGCCCTCCGTGGGCCTGAGACCTTGAAGATGGATGAAGGTTCCGCTTGTGACTCTTCCTCCTGTCCTCTTCCCCCCCCCCCCCCCAAGACGAGACTGTCCTTGCTGTGCATCGGGACGTCCCTTGTGTTTGGCCCTATTCTGGGGAAGAGCTGGCGACTCTACAAGGTGTTTACCCAGAGGGTCCCGGACAAGAGAGTGGTGAGTTGACAGCTGGTCCGCAAGGCTGGCCTGCAGCGGGAGCTCCACGGTGGCTCGGAGCTGGGGGAGTTAGTGCAAATCTCTGGGATGACGGCAGGATGGCTAGAATTCTTGCTCCTTAGTCCCATCCTTGAGTCAGGTGGCTCCATAAAGCTCCACCCAGACTTCTAGGATGTGAGTGCTGCTGGGAACATAGGCTGCTTGAAGTCCACCCACCCCAGGCTCCATGGGAACCTGTGAGCGGGCCAATACGTGGCACTGTGGGAGCGAAAACAAGATGCCAGAGAGACGGGTTCTTGGCACAGACGGGAACTGCAAAGCGAAAGAGTGAGTGTAGAGGAACTATAGCAAGAAGCAGACTGGTTCCTCTCCCTAGAGCTCGGGTCTTTTCCCTGCACTGAGAAGGGCATAGCTAAGGCAGTGAGCAAGAAAAGGGCCTCAGCGGGCAGAATTATATGGAAGCCATGCAGCAGCCAGGTCTCCTGCATGTTCCTGACATCCAGCATTTATTATAACCATATTCTAACATTTTATCAGATTCCCTGATATGGCTGCCCAGACCTCAAAGCCAGACCGTGGGCCTCTTCGGCTGGAGACTCCCCAGACCTCATATATAATTCTGTCAGAATACTTCTCTGTAATTATGGGATTCTAAAAACCAAACCTTATTGAATCACGGTGACTGCTTAGCAAAACCTCACAGATGTAGAAAGTTGGCTAAACAGACAGAATTCATCTCCCTCTTGATACCTTTTCCAAAAATAGCTTTTATTTATTTATTTGTTTGTTTGTTTATTTGAGGCAGAATTGACAGACAAGAAACACAATATTGAAACTGTGACATGATGCTTACCTGGTGGGGGGAGGGGGGAACATGATCAGGAAGGTGGTTTTCCCAGAGAGAGGCTCACCCTTTGCACTTGGGGTGTGCAGACCCCTGAGATGTCCGCACGCACAGGAAACTCGACTGTGTAATTTGTGATAGTGAGGGACTGTATTAGCCCTCTCCCCTGAATAAAACATGTGATATTATGTCTTAATCCATAAAACATGTGATCTAACAAACTCCATCATCCCCAGATGTTCAAAATCCTCTACCCAGTGTTACATTTGTTACATTGTTACATTGGGCCTCCCTATCTCAAGGACACCAGTGTTCTGCATTCTGGCATTAAGGATTAGTTTTTCACTTTCCAGAGTTGCACATAAATGGAATCATGGGCTGGAGAGCTATCTCAGCAGTTAATGAATGGAGTTGGGTTCCCAGCACCCAGGTTGGACATGTGCACATACCTGCACACAGGTGCACACATGCACATAATTTAAAACTAAAAATTCTAGATTTTAAAAGTCTTTCAAAAACAAATTTTAGACATATTTATTTTACTTTATGTGCATGAGTGTTTTGCCTGCACATACGTATGTGTACCCTGTGTGTGCCTGTGACCAAGGAGGTACAAAGAGGGCATCAGATGCCCCAGCACTGGAGTTACAGATGGCTGTGAGCCGCCGTGTGTGCGGGGAACCAAATCCCCTTCTTTGCAAAAGCCACAAGCGCTCTTAACCACTGAGCCATCTCTCCAGCTCCTAAAAACAAAACACTGAAAAGAATTTAAGGTCATCCTTAGCCCCATAGTGAGGACACATGAGACTCTATTTCAAATAAACAAACAAGTAAGTAAATAAATGAAAACAAAATTTTGTCTCTGGTGACAGTTCAGTGGGAATAATGTCTGCTGGGAACTATGCAGTGGATACTCTTGTTTAGTTTGGTTTATTTTATTCATGTAATTATTTTTAATATAACCACTCATCCCTGCTGCTGTGTACATCAATTGTTTATGTTTACCCGTTGATGGAGTTTGGGTTGTTTCCAGTTCAGGACGAATACAGATAAAAATAGTGTGAACATTTGTGTACATATCTTTGCATAGATAAAAACTTCCCTTTCTCTTTGCTCAAAACCCGAGCCTAGAATGGTCAGCTCATATGGTAAGTGTGTATTTAACTTTGTTTTGTATGTTTTTGCTTTTTTTTTTTTTTTTTTCCACCAGAGCTGAGGACCGAACCCAGGGCCTTAAACTTGCTAGGCAAGCGCTCTACCGCTGAGCTAAATCCCCAACTCCTGTTTTTGCTTTTGAGGCAAGGTCTTACTGTGTAGCCTTGGCTTGCCTGGAACTCACTGTGTTACCAGGTTGGCCTTGACGTCATAGATCTGCCTGCCTCTGCTTATTGAGTACTGGAATTACAGATGTGTGCCCCCACATCCAGCGCTAACTTATTCTTTGTGGATTGTGCTTTGGAGGTTAAATATAAGAAATATTTGTTTGATTCATGGCACCAAGATGTTTCCTCCTGGATTTACTTCTAGAAATATTAGAGTTTTTATGTTTGTGTATGAGAGATAGAGAAAGACAGAGACAGAGTCAGAGACAGAGACAGAGAGACAGAGGGGTACACTTACCACAGCATATGTATGTATGGTCTTCTGCTTTCACCATGTGGGAGCTGAGGATCAGCTCAGGCCATCAGGCTTCTTGGCAAGCGGTTTGACCTGCTGAGCCCTCTAACTAGCTCTCAAACAAGTTTTTAAGTTGGTTTGCCAATCTACATAAAAATATGTTGGGATTATGACTGGAAATGCACATATTTTACCAGATTTATTACCCTTTGTCATACATTGCATGTTTTATTGTTTTGTAAACTATACTTTTTCATTGATTTTTGTCCAGATACAGACAGATAGGTGGGTTTTGGTGCTGATCTTGTGCGTTTCAACCTTGCTAAATTACATAATAGTTCTAACAGCTTTGTCTTCTAAGACGGTCTCACAATATGGTCCAGGTTGACCTATGTATTCTAGGCTGGCCTCAGGGCCTGGTGTTCCTTCTGACTCTGCTTCCGAAATGCTGGATTACAGTTGTTCTAGCATACGCAGATTTTCTAGCAACTTTTTAATAGACTCCGTTAGATTCTCTGTATTGATGTCATATCACCTGTGAATAAAAAGCTCTTTTCTGATAGAGTCTGTAAAAAAAAATAGTACAACTTCAAATTGAGGTGACGAGCAAAATGTCCTTCAATTATTGTTGTTTCATATAAATATGTGTGTCTGGGCACCATGTGCATGCAGTGCCCAAGGAAGTCAGAAGAGGGCATCAGATTCCCGGGAACTGGGGTGACAGATGTTGGTGAGCCTCCATATGGATGCTGGTGATCTTGAGGGAGGAGCCCTCTTTCCAGCCCCCTTCAATTAGTCTTGACTTATCTGGAAGGCATTCACGATCCACGCTAAGCTTGGATTGAGTGTGTGGCTTATTCCAGTAGTCCTAGCACTTGGCAGGAATTTGGTGAGTTTGGAGCCAGCCAGAGCAAGACCCTGTTTCAAAAACAAAACCACAAAAAAACCATTATGTACATGTATGAAAATGTCATAATGAGTTGTATCATCATGTATAATTAATGTACACTAGTAAAAACATTTTAAAGAACAAACAAAAACATGGATGTTGGCTGCAGTTTCATAGATCATCCTTCTAATTGTGGAAGGTTCTTTTTCCTCTCTTAGGTTCCTGAGAATTTTTATCAGTACTGGTGTTGGGTTTTGTCTAACAAATTTCCATGTCTATTGAAATTATCCTATTATTTTCTTGTTTGGGCTGCTCATCTGGTGGATTGTGTTAAATGATTGTAGGATGCCCAAACAAACTTGCCTTCCTGGGATAAATTCAGGTTGGTCATGCTGTGTTAAAGTCTTTGTATTGGGTAGAATTCCTCTTTATGGAAATTCTGTGTGGATCTGTGCACTTACTCTTTTAGTGAATATTGCTTTGTGGTTTCCTTTTTCTGTAGTACATGTATTTACCTAGTTTGGGTATTGGGGTAATCCTGGCCTTGTAGAAGGAGTTGGGAACTATTCCTTCCTCCTCCATTTCTAGAGTACTTTGTATATGATAGTAAAATTATTACATACTCCTCATTGTCATAGGATAATCTCCATGTAATAATGCACTTCCATTTCTCCCCATCCCAATCTTCATGTTATTGCTTCCATTTTTACATGTGCTACAAGCCCCACTCATAATAATAATTGTTTTATTAAACAATCACCTTTTAAAGGTATTTAGTAGACCAGATCATATGTTTTTCTTTGTAGTTGACATTTCCAGTGCTCTTAATTTTCTATACATATTTTTTTGTTTTTTTTTTTTGAGAGGAAGTCTCACTATGTAGTCCTAATAGGCCTGCCCTACCACTCACAGAGATCCACCTGCCTCTGCCTCCCAAGTGCTGGAATTAAGGAAGTGTATAACCACACTCAGCCTTACCTCCTCATTTTCATTTGGTATCATTCCCCTTTGATCTGAAGGGTTGAAAACGTTCTAATGTGAGTGGAGAAGTGCTAAGCTCTTTCAGCTTCATTGGGCTGAACATATCTTTATTTTGACTGTGTTTCCATAAGCTATATTGCCATTTGTTATGTGGTATTGGGGATGGAGTGCAGAGCCTTGCTCACTCTAGTCAGCGGACCTACCACTGTCTGTACCCCAACCTTTGGATGTTTCTTTTTTGTTCCTGTACTTAGATGGAGATGCCCCTCTCCCGCTGTCTTCTTGCTTGGCCTTACATGGTGAGGTCTGATACTGTCTTGGTCCTCGGTACAGAGTGAGTCTTTTTCCCTGATTGCTAGCAGAGGTTTCTCTTATGAACAATTTGATTAAGCAAAGTTTAACTTGCTCTTGCGAACATTCTAACTGGATTGCGTCTTTCCTTTGATGGCTGTCAAGAATGTGGATTGAACACACCCATCACCCTGGACAAAACTCAACTCCAAATGGATCAAGGACCTCACCATAAGACCAAATACCCTGAACCTGGTAGAAAAGAAAGTGGGAACAGGCTTGGCCTCATTGGCACAGGAAAGGTTTTCTGAGCAGAACAATGATAGCATGAACATTAAGACCAACAATAAATGGGACTCCATGAAGCTGAAAAGCTTCGGTACAGAAAGGACTCCATCATTTGGACAAAGCAGAAGCCTGCAGAATGGAAAACTCTTTACTAATTGATAGTTATCTAGAGTATATAAAGAGTTTAAAAATGAATATCAAAACATCTTTTATTATACATCTTTCATTAAATTGTCATAATCAATTTAAGATTTACTGTCATAAAAAGAACATTCCCTTCGTACTAGTCAAATTGTAGAGAAAATATTAATAATTCCTCCATCTTTCAGTCCCATCTCGGAGTTCTGACAAAGTCTGGCAGTAAAACCTCCACATTTCTCTACGTTTTCATAGAGATACATCTAGAAATAAAAGTGAACTTCCTTTATAAGACCCCTGGACATCTTTGCCAGAAAAGTTAGAATATCAAAACATTAAACAAGACGATTGGTGGTGGTGCACGCCTTTAGTCCCAGCGCTTGGGGGGCAGAGGCAGGTAGATCTCTGAGAATTAATGCAAAGTTAGCCTGGTCTACACAGTAAGTTCCAGGACAGCCAGGACTACACAAAGAAACCCTGTCTTGAAAAACAAATAAACAAAACGTTAAACAAATGGAAATGGTTAATGGTACCAAAAACAATAGCTGAATAGACTTACAGGGAAGGCATTCAGTCTTGCAGTCCTCATCATGAACTGGGTTGGGTGGGGGGAGGCTGCGTTTGAGGCTCCCACAGAGTGCTGTGCTCAGGGCACAGGACACACTCTAGCACCTACGTTAAACAGCCGAGCAAGCGAGGAGCCATTTTGACCTTGACTCCTTTGCAGATTATCAAAGACCTGCAGTTACTGGGCTTGGTAGCAGCCCTGGTGGTGGCTGATGTCATCCTGCTTGTGACCTGGGTGCTGACTGATCCCATCCGGTGCCTCCAAATCCTTGGTGTCAGCGTGAAGGTGAGGGCCTCTCCCTAGGCAATCTAATTCCTGACTTGGGCTGGCCTCTGTGATGATCATCATCTCAACAGCAGCACTGAGCAGCTGTCCTACAAAGAAGTCAGGAGCAGTGGCCGCCCGGAGCACCCTGTCCCTTGTCTGCAGGGTGTCCCTGATCTTCTCATGGGAGTCCTCCTAGATGTCAGTGCTCAGGAATCTGCCTGTCAGGTCTCTGGGCTTGCACAGTCACTGATGAGAACTTTCAGCTCTAGGGAGTTGCCTTCTCCTCCCTGTCGAGGGATAAAGGTAATGTTTTGAGGTTATCTTTGTAATCATTGGACTTCAGTTCAAATCACAGCCTGCATCAGCCGTGCCCTGGGGGAAGGCTACATAATCTCTCCAAGTCTCCTTTCTAGACAGAGGGGTTTCTGGGGTGCATGCATACATGCAGACAAAATACTGTGTATCTAGACAGAGGGATGAAGAGGAGGTAACAATACCAACTTTTTCACTGGGCTTGGGTGAAGATGAGGAGAAATAATGCAGGTAAAGGGGCTGAGGAATACAGTGGAATCAGTATTGCAGGGGTCAGTGAATGAGGAGTTGGCTCTCTGAAAATGGTGATCTATGATGTGAAATACTCCTGCAATTTTGCTGAGGTGATGTTTGAACTCGCTGTGGTAGCAAAGCCCTTGAGTAAGCCCCAGCATCTCCAGCCGTCCACCACCTTTCTTTCCCTTCCTATCTGCTTGGGCACCCTAGTTTAGGTTCTAACAGAATTTATACATTTTTTTTTCCATTTTTACACACTAAGAGGGGAAGTTATATGCTCTGGAGGAGTTCACACTCCAGGAAGATCACAGAGCTCTAGTGTGTGGTTGGTGCCAGGAATTTGAATGCCCTTGGTTCTGACCCTGTGTCCCTCACAGGTGACAGGGAGAGATGTGTCCTGCTCGCTGACCAACACACACTTCTGTGCTTCGAGGTACTCCGATGTCTGGATTGCTCTGGTTTTGGGATGCAAGGTTGGTAACCACATCTCCACAGGTTACAGTCCGTCTCCAACAAAATGGTTTGGGAAGAGAATTAGGGAATTGATGAGATTTATTTGTGGGTAGTGATGACAGAGAATGGTGAGCTCACAGCCAACCTGGGCTCATGCAGAAGTCCCAAAGCTGTGAACCATTTATTTCTCCACTGTTTACATTTGGAGGGGCCTTTCATAACTCCTCATGTGCCTTCATTCAGTCTACCGACAAATCATTGGCAATTCCGTTTCTCTCATATTACGATCTGTTTTTCTGTTGGGGGGGCTGAGGGAGGGTTTCCTAGGGGAGGGGTTTTGATTGTTTGTTGGTCCATGGTCTTGCTAGGTAACCCTCATTGGCTGTGTAAGCCAGGCTGGCCTTGAACTCATAATGTGAGCCATTGTAACTGGTTTAGAAGTTTGTTTGTTTGTTTGAAGAATCCAGGAGGCAAACAGCCATCACAGCCACCCCTGCCCTTAGCCAGGGCTCCAGAATGTTCCATCTTGTTACTCTTGTTCTTCCTCTGGTCCTGGACAGTTCTGAAGCACTCGGGTCATCTCCGTTCTTGGATCCCTTCCACCTCACCCCTCCACCCCAACCCTGTCTTCATGTGTCACCTCCATGGCTTTCTGCACATTCCCATCGAACTTCTCACTACCACAGTGTTTCTATAAGATATGGAGGCTGGGCGGTGGTGTTGGTGCACGCCTTTAATCCCAGCCCTCAGGAGGCAGAGGCAGGTGGATCTCTGTGAGTTCGAGGCCAGCCTGGGCTACCAAGTGAGTTCCAGGAAAGGTGCAAATCTACACAGAGAAACCCTGTCTTGAAAAACCAAAAAAAAAAAAAAAAAGATATGGAGAAAGAGTAACTGCCTGAGCCAAGCCCATGGGGGGAGGCTGCCAGCAAGGAGCTCCTGAGGAGGGCTAGCCCCACCCCCTTGCTTGCTGACTAATGGTAGAAGACAGTCAAGGACCAGGTGTGGCACCCTCCAATAGTAGCCATGGGTACAGTGGCTTTGAGTCACACCTATTTCCCTTTTTAGCAAGAATATTAAGTGGAATGAAACTGTTTTATTAAGATCACATCTAACATTTCAGAATCACAGAGTTCATTTTATTCACCTTCTGTAAAACAAATAATGGCCGGGCAGTGGTGGCACACGCCTGTAATGCCAGCACTAGGGAAGCAGAGGCAGGCAGATCTCTGTGAGTTTGAGGCCAGCCTGGTCTATGGAGGGAGACCCAGGATAGGCACCAAAACAACACAGAGAAACCTTGTCTTAAAAAACAAAAACAAGACAAAACAAAAACAAAAACAAAACAAACTCAATAACGATGCATGCACCTCTGGATGCCACTCAAAGGCATCAGTTACCCGGGAGACAGGCCCCACTGGCCTCTTACTTATGTCCATCTTCTCAGTGAAGAGCCGATGGTGACTGGGTTTGGCCCTGTACCCCCAATTGGGACGTTGGGTGTGAGGAGTACCTCTGCCACACTGATTCCTTCCCCTCTAGCAGAGCCAAAGCTTCCAAAGTCACCCCTTAGAGCCTGCCTGCAGGTGGAGTGGGCCAGGTCATGTGATCTCAGAGTCAGCGGGACACCTGGCCTGACTTTCCTTGGCTCGGCCTCACCTTGTACCCGATGGCATCTACACATTCCAGTTAGGAACAGGGTGTGACTTGCTCTCCTCTCCTCTCTCTACCAGCCAAGCCCTCGACTCTGCTACCGCTGTCCTCATGTAGTTATTGCTATGGTTTTCTTTTTTTAGTCTCACCACATGGCCCAAATTGTCCTGAAAACTCATGGCAATCCTCCTGCCTCAGCCTCACCAGTGCTGGGATGCCTGGTCACCCATCATGCTGGGCTGTGAATGTCCTTGGTGGCAATGGTTTGTTGTGTTGTACTTTGAGCAAGTCAGAAAGACTAGTGTGTGCAGAAAATGACAGGAAAGCTTTGACATCTGGATATGCGCAGCTGCCTCTGAGGAAGGCGGTGCCCTCGGATACCATGCCATTTTCTCCCCTCCGCAGTACAAATGAGAACCGGGAGGACAGGTTCATGTTTGTGAAGAGAGGGAAAAAGCTGGGCCCCAGTTCCTTGTTGGTAGAGTCGGGGGTGGGAGTGGGGAGTGTGTGTGTGTGTCCCAAAGCAGTTCCCATACAGCACCTGCTGCCTGTGCCTCCCCTCACTCTTGCTGGGGTCCCAGCCTACCTTTGTTCTCCTCTTTTTCCATCTTTCATCTCCCAAGGACCCCCACTGCACAGAGCCACGGGCAACCTATGGAGTTCCTTTGTGTCGAACAGAAAACAGTGTTCTGTTCTTCCCTGTGGATGCAGTCTTGCAGGTGCAGAGCCTGGCAAGCAGATGGTGCCTTTGAGCTCCCTGGAAAAACAAACAATAATCCTCTTCCGCCCCTGGCACTGCCCTGCTACTGTAGCATAGGGCTGGACATTCGGACCATAGGTCCCTTTCAGTTCCCGTGTGCCACTCAGCCTCACTCATTGCCAAGCCATAATGGATAGGTAGCAGGCCTCCTACACACACACACACACACACACACACACACACACACACACACACACACACACCCAGCAGGAGCTGGCTCTCCTCTCTTCCTAGTGCCCACTGCCCTGTCTGGGGGACACCTATCCACCTACATAAGGCTCTGTGCCTTCGCCCATATTATCTGATGACTTGTTTGCCCGTCTCGGATAAACTCATTCTCAGTGAAAGATGGAAGTAGCACTCAGAACCCAAAGGTATAAGGAGGACTCATCTCCTGGTTTCTTGTGTTGCATCTTAGTGGAAGCTCACAGCCCAGTGTTACCGATGAAAGGACCCTGGCCCCAACCCTGCCGCTCTGACCTGTGTCTCTGGTCCCTGCTCCTCCTGCAGGGGCTGCTGCTGCTGTATGGTGCTTACCTGGCCGGCCTGACCAACCATGTCAGCTCTCCTCCAGTGAACCAGTCCTTGACCGTCATGGTCGGAGTCAACCTCCTGTTACTCACGGCCGGGCTAATTTTCGTGCTCACCAGATACTTGCACTCCTGGCCTAATCTAGTCTTTGGACTCACCTCTGGAGGGATCTTCATTTGCACAACCACCGTGAACTGCTGTGTGTTCCTCCCCCAGGTATGGTTGGAGTGCTCTGCAGGGTTCTTCACGGAGTATGACAGGTCATTTTACTTTCCCTGAAATTATGGTGGTCAGAAGAAGGGCTATCTCTGTACCTCCTCAATGCTTAGGAGAAGACAGCTCCGCTCCCCAATCAGGCCAAAGAGGGCTACCAGTGGCAGGACCAGTTCCTTGAGGTGACCGCACCCCTGCTTCCCACCAGCTCCCACTCTGCTCTATTTCATGCCCCTTCGGTCCTTGAGATTTTTTTTTTCCAAGAGAGTATATCTTCTTCTTTTTTTTTTTTTCTTCTCACTATGTAGCTCTGAAACTTCTCTGTAGGCCAGGCTAACCTCAAAAAGAAATACCTAGGGTTGGGGATTTAGCTCAGTGGTAGAGCACTTGCCTAACAAGCGCAAGGCCCTGGGTTCGATCCTCAGCTCAAAAAAGAAGAAATACCTTTTCCTTTCTAATTTGGGATTGCAGGTTCATAGAGAAATTTCTGCTTAGAATTTCATGAAGTGGGATGGTTACCCTAGCTAGGTGTGGTGATGCACCCCTGTAATCCCAACACCTGGAAGATAAAGGCAGGAGAATCAGGTCATCCTCAACTACACAGTGAGATTTTCCTTTTTTATTGGATGGAAACAGAGTCTTTACAAAAGGGAGAGATTAGCCAGGCAGTGGTGACACACACCTTTAATCCCAGCACTCAGGAAGCAGAGGCAGGAGGATCTCTGTGAGTTTGAGGCCAGCCTGGTCTACAGAGTGAGTTCCAAGACAGCCAGGGTTAAACAGAGAAACCCTGCCTCAAAACACACACACACACACACACACACACACACACAGAGAGAGAGAGAGAGAGAGAGAGAGAGAGAGAGAGAGAGAGAGAAATTAAAATGTATTTCCTATTACAGAGGTTAAGAATAAAATCAAATAAATAATGGAGGTGCTAGAAGCAGAAAAAACATCTTGGCAAGGAGAGAAGAGGTGAAGAAATCCTTAAATCCAGGAGGAAAACTTTGGTGCTCCTTCTGAGCTGATGGCTACAGCGTCTCCTCATCTATCACGTTAATGACCTAGCCACTAGATGCTTTTTTCCCCCTCTGGCTCTTCCTTTCTTCCCCCTGAGGCTCCCCCCCCCCATGCTGAATCCCTTCCCCAGGTGAAACTACTGGCTCGTCCCACAGTTGACTGTCAAGGTTACAGTCAACTTAGAGCCAGCTCAGCTTGACACATCAGGCTCTTCCTGCTTGCTAATTCTCAACCAAACATTCCAATAAACAAATAGGGGTGGGGGAGTCTACATGAGCTGCTAAGGCTGGGTGCAGCTTTTGTGCCACAAACTGGAGGGACTTTGCAACATCTTAATGTTGTAAGAACATTCAACTCAAGAATGGCTGGAGAAGGCCATTAAGAGTGGAGGCTCATTGTCTGGGTCCCTCCTCCCTGGGAGATGCCGAGCTGAGGAGAAACTTTGGGGTAGCCTAGGCTTTTATGCCACTTCTTTCCTTTCTTGCCTATGAAAGAACTAAGCATTTGTCAGCCTGTATAGCCAGAGATATCCCCGGAACACCGAGGTTTCCTGGAAGGCTTCTGAGAAATGCTGTGCTGTCCTGGGGGGGGGGGGGGGGGGATAGACACTGTTGGCATATCCCTTTTTATCTTCTTTCTGCCTTGAATATATGTAATGTCTGGTGTGAAGGCAGTCAGTTGTGATCAATAAAATATATTTATTACACTAGGAGACCGTAGCTCCTTCCGTGTAAGGGTATACACTCAGGAGAGGTTTTTGTTTTTGTTTTGTTTTCTTTTTTTTTTTTTCTTTTCTTTTCTTTTTTTCTTGTTTGTTTTTTTTTGTTTGAGAAACAGGGTTTCTCTTTGTAGCCCTGGAACTCTCTCTGTAGACCAGGCCAGCCTTGATCTCACAAGAGATCCACCTGCCTCTGCCTCCTGAGCTGGGATTAAAAAGTGGGGACCATCACCACCTGGGAAAAGAATTCTTAAGGAGAACCCAGGGACACAAAGGAGAACACATATCTGAAGGTTTGGTGACGATGCCTTCTTCGACAGTTGAAAAGGTTCCAAGATATTTATTTTGCTTGGTCAACAGGATTCCAAGGACATTGCCTCATTTCAACAAAAACAAACCACAAAGTCAGGAATCTAGTCTTAGATAATGAAATATCGAATAAGGATGAAAAATGATGCTTAAGTTGAAATGAAGCATTGAATAGGCAATTTAGACACTACAAAATATTGAGCTAACAAACTAAGGAAGCAAACGACAGATAATTATATTTATAAGTCACTAAATAAAAAAATATAAAGAATAGGTCTAACTAGGGGGCAGAGTTCATAGCGAATAGTGGAGAGAGAGGGAGGGGGGGAGAAGGAAGGGAGGGAGGGAGGGAAGATACTAACCACCCAGGAACTCGGAAGTCAAGGCTTTCTGATTTGAGCAACACGCCCTCCGAAAATGGAGGGGATCTACACCTCCCTGGATGGTCCTAGTTGGTGTTTCTGCTCTGCTCTCTTACCCTTGCGTCCCGAGACTCAGCTGCAGGATTTCTGCTTCCTCTGGCCTTTGAATCCTCTGCAGCTGGGATGGACAGATGAACATCTGTCTCCCAGAATTTACCTACAGTTGCTAACTGTGCTAACCTACCTCTCATCATATGTTTCTCTGTCTCTCTCTGTCTCTGTCTCTGTCTCTCTCTGTCTCTCTGTCTCTCTGTCTCTGTCTCTGTCTCTGTCTCTCTCTCTCTCAATTGATTTGTCCTCTGAGCTCAGACATGTTTAGTGGAAGCACGTCTTCCCCTGTGAGGCTAGCGCTGTGTCCCCAGGGCCGTGAGACAGCTGAGCACCTTAGGGAAGGTGTCCCAGGGGGAGTCAGAGGAGGGAGGATCGGAGGAAGGCTGCAGGGAGGTGAGTACTGGGCTAGCCGGAGCCTTCAGAGCTGCTGTGACCCGGAAGGGTCTCTAGGCGGCGCTGGACAGCAGGGTGCAGCGACTGTTGGCAAGGGAACCAAGAAGCTTGTACACAGCTCTCAGGAAATGCCTGGGTGTAGCTGATGCCAAGCGCTGAGGTCATCGCCAGCCAGCCACCAGCCAGCCACCAGCCAGCCACCAGCCAACCCCTGCTTTTGTGACCTGAGTGTGACCCATCCCCCTACCCTTCCATTCCATTCCGAAAAGCAAAATTCCGAGGACATTTTCTCTTCCAGCCCCGCATCCATGACACACTTAGGATTTGTCCCCTTTACCTTGTGCCCACAAGCCTGGAGAACTGTAAAGAAAACCATCCTTCATTTATTCGGGTATCTTCTGGTCACATATTAGATGGCAGGGACAGGCAGTGATGCACAGGGCGGCCCTTCCCCTCTTTAAGTCTGGAGGGAAGCAGACATAAGAGGAATAAAAATCCGTGTTTTGGAAGCTGCCCCAGACTTTGCTAGCGCTCGGGGCAGCTTCATGGCAAATGGACGTTGGAGGTCAGTCTTGAGAGAAACTCAGCAAGCGGATGGAGTAAGACAGAAAATGAGAAAGAATTCCCAAGAGTGGGAAGAGCGCCAAAGAAGGAACAGCCAGACTTTACTCTTTTCGTTTTATTATATTTTAAAAGCACTTTTAGGGGTTGGGGATTTAGCTCAGTGGTAGAGCACTCAAGACCCTGGGTTTGGTCCTCAGCTCTGGAAAAAAAAAAAAAAAAAGCAAACAAACAAACAAAAAAAAAACACTTTTATTTGTGTGTAAGCATGGACACATGTGTGTATATGTGTATGCCGTGGTGCATGGATGGAGGGAGGTCAGAAGACAGCTTGCAGGAGGAATTGGTCTCTCCTTTCATGATGGGGGTTCCTGGGATTGAACCCAGGTCACCAGACCTAGAGGCAAGCACCCTTACCCACTGTGCCATCTTGCTGGCCCACTCTTAGCAATTTTTTAAATTAATTTTATTTTTCATTAATTTTTATGTGCCTGCATGTATATCTTTGCACCATGTGTATTCTTGGTGCCCACAGAGGCCAAAAGAGGACACCAGATCCCCTGGAACTGGAGTTACAGACAGTTGTGAGCCAGCATGTAGGTGCTGGGAACCGAACTGGAGGCCTCTAGAAGAGCAGCCAGTGCTTTTAACTACTGAGCCATCTCTCCAGCCTCTCTGCTACTTTTGAAATAGAAATAAGGTGAGAAGTCAGAGACCAGAGAGGCAGTTCTGTGGGCTTCTAGAAGCACGGTGTGGCCTGATGCCACATGGATTCCCACTGGTTCTAGTATCCTGTGGCTGCTGTAATAATCGCCAACAGCTTTAAACAAAACAAATGCATTGTCTTCGTCTCAATTAGGGTTTTTATTGCTGTGAAGAGACACCATGACCACAGCAATGCTTATAAAGAAAACATTTCATTGGGCTGGTTCGCCTACAGTTTCAGAGGTTCAGTCCATTATCATCATGACAGGGAGCATGGCAGCATGCAGGCAGATGTGGTGCTGGACCCAAGAGTCCTTTATCTTGACTCAGAGGCAACAGGAAGTCGACTGTCACATTGAGTGAAGCTTGAGAAAGAGACCTCAAAGCCCGCCCCCACAGTGACACACTTCCTCCAACAAGGCCACACCTCTTAATAGTGCCACTCCTTCTGGGGGCCCATTTTCTTTCAAACCACCACAGTCTTGCAGTTCTGTTGGGCAGATGTCTGAAATGGGTCTTATTTGACTATAACTAAGGTATCCATAGATCTGCATTTATTTTTCTTCAGACAAGGAGAGAACCCATTTCTTGGCTTTTCCAGCTTCTAGAGGCTTCCTGCCTTCTTTAGTTCATGCTCATCCCTTCCCTTTCTGACCCATAGTGGGGGGGGGCTCTTCATGGCCATCCCTCCTCCTCTCTCTTTACCCTCATCTTCTTCTCTGGCTCTTCTTCTCCTCCTCCTCAGCCTCCTCCTCCTCCTCCTCTTCCTCCTCTTCCTCCTCTCTTATATGGACTCTTGTACTGACAATGGGCCTACCTGAATAATCCAGAATAATCTTTCCATCCCCAAACCTTAACATCACCATCACAAAATTCCGTTTGCCATCTTAGATAACAGTCAACCAGTTCCAAGGACTCAGAGACAAGGAAGAGATGTGAGGAGTCTTAACACATCCTACAGCGTCCACATAACCCAGAGGCCAGAAACAAAAATTTGCAGATCCTTTGGAGGAAGTATCTTGATCCTTGAGGATCAATTATAGATATCTCAGATAATGCAAAGAGTCTTGAGGACCAGGATCTTCAGAAAGAAGGAACTAAAAGGGATTGGTGGGCTATGGTCAAAGGGTGCCTTGGTTCCACCAGCTTAGGGGATATGAACCCAAGGCTAGATATGGCCTTATGCCTATGTTGAGCTGGTCCTTGACAGCTGTGCCAATATGGCTCCAATAGGGGTAGTGACATTGTGGAGGGTAAGAGGTCTCTGCCTCTACTGCTGAGGTCCCCTGTCCTTCACATCTTTGGTACTCCTTAGATAGACACAGCGTCCTGGCAATTCTGCAGCAGATTCCTGTCTAAGAATATTCTAGGTCACATCTGCCACTATGAAAGTTGGCCAGCCCATGCCCCCACCATTTTTGCCCCCCCCCCAACATTCTGTCTCTTCATCAGTTACATGAGAATCCAAGGTCCTGGTTATAGCTGTCAAAAGTGATGTGTGACCTTGGAAAAGTCACGCTCCTCCTACCCACTTTCCCTGTTGGAAAATACGATCGTGTGTCAGACCTGACATTCTGTTGTATTTATTGAGACCTGTTGGTTTTAATTTGCTCTGTGGTCACTCATTTGGGTTAGAAAGCCTCCAACAATGAACTGGGCTCCCAATTGCTGGAAATGCATCACTCCTCAACCCCTGAAAAATGATGAAGAAAAACAACATGTGACTAGAAACAGCTTCATAGATACATTATTGTTTAGTCGGCTCCCAACCAAGAGCCTTAGGACACTGCCCTAGACATGTCTTTGCTCTGATTTCCTTTGACACCTTGACAACAGAGAGGCTGTTCTGTACCATGTTCTGTCTTATTCTCGGGCACTTTTAAAGCATGAAACCTTAACACCCTCCATGTTTTCTGTCATTGCTCCCTATGAGCACTGCAGAGCAAATGGCATTTTAAGGAGTAAATAGCTCATGCATATGTGTATTAGTGCCAGTGTCGTCCCTTTGTATTTATGAGAAAGAGCAAGGCAAGTATTTCTGGGTGTGTAATTAAATAAATAACGTGTGTTCTTTGGACTAACAGCTGAAGCAATGGAAGGCATTTGAAGGAGAAAATCAAACCTTCAGACGAATGGCCAAATATTTCAGCAGCCCTAGCAAAAGCCTCCACAGCCAAGCTGATGAGGACCAGAACTGCCACTTGAGGGACGAGAAGAGCTGCATGGAGAGGCTCCTCACAGAAGTAAGTAAGCTCCACCTTGCCTAGCAGGCTCCCTGGGAGGAACTCCAGCCCTGTGGGAGCAATTCCACATGCCCTCATGATCCCTCATGCCCTCATGGCCCCTTACGATCTCATGGCCCATGCATGTCTTCACGGCCCCACATGTTCTCATTGCCAACATTCTCTGTCCCAGTCATTCTTCTAATTTCCCCAAGAGCAAACAAAACCTCACCATCACCCCGTGACCCTCATCCATCTCACTCATGCAACAGACAGGTGTAGACTGAGTCATTGTGCTCCAGGTTGATGAACAAGACCAACTTGGTTCCTGACCTTATGGAGTTTGCAGTCAAGTGGAACAAATGGATATTGATTAAGTAAACATTTCATCATAAACTGTGATAGGAGAGACTGGAGATGAAATGTAACTGAAAGAATGCTTATCTAGCATGTACAAAGCCCTGGCGTTCATCCCGAAACTACTAAACCGGGTGTGGTGACATCTGCCTACAGTTCCAGCGCTCAAAAAGTGAAGGCAAGAGAAGTTCAAGGTCATCCTCAGATCACCTAGGGAGTTCAAGGTCACTCTGAGCTACATGAGACTCTAGCTCTAAAACCAGAGAAGAAAAATGTGAAATTATGATGAGAGTCAAGAAAGAATCGATCAGGATGATAAATGAGAATAATGGCTTGGGGAGGGAGGGAAAGGAACACAGCGGAAGAGTCAGGAAGGGCTCTGAATGAAGGCTAATGATGAAGAACAACTGGCTAGGTAAAGAGTAAAAGAAGGGAAAAAAAATCCCTACAGAGGGAACAACTTTGGAAAGCCCCTGAGCTCTAGTAGACATTAGGATCCCTGTGAACATTCTTTACATACAGCCATGCGTTGTGTCCAAGGTCTGATGGGGCCTCTCCGTGTCACCCCAACCTTCTCATTGCCCAGCATTTTCAGATGTGTCTACAGATGTGAGGGGGGGTGGTGAATGAGGGTCTCTGAAGGTCACCACAGCATCAAGGCAGCTTGGGTGCCCCAGCCCTTCTTTAATCTGTACTTGAACCAGAACTGGCCCCTCTCCCAGACAAGCATAAGGTGGGCTTGAAAAACCTGAGGACTGTGCTCCATAAGAAAGCAGCACAGGGGCAGCCAGGCGGTGATGGTGCACGCCTGTAATCCCAGGTGGATCTCTGTGAGTTTGAGGCCAGCCTGGTCTACAGAGCTAGTCCAGGACAGACTCCAAAGCTACAGAGAAACCCTGTCTTGAAAAAAAAAAAAAAAAAAAAGAAGGCAGCACAGGGCCCAGGCAAATGAATTAGTAAGTATTTTGACACAAATTAAATCATATATATATATATATATATATATATTTGAAAAACATACCTGAGTTTTTGCTATTAGGGAAACCAAACTTGTTTTTTGATAAAGGGACTATGTCATGTCCTGAACATGAACAGCGCTATGAGAGGACAGTGTGGGAGAAACCTTACATGCACCCTCATGATGGGCCAAGCCTGGCCAGCACCCCTGGGCCCTGCTTCTCTGGCCTCCCACAATATACCCTCCACTCCGGGTCTTCTTTATCCATCAGAGAAACCTCTCCTTTTCCTCTCCATTTATTAAACATTCTGGACATTGTTTCAAAGGCAATTTCTCTCCACCTGGCAGGGCAGTAGCCCTGCCTCTGGTAGTCTGTACAATCTTTAAAGAAATGTTTCCCCCAATAAACAGAAGGTCAGAAACTTGGCTAGACCCAGCAGGATGGTTTTCATTTACAATCAGCTAACCCTGGAATAGCCAAATGGACTGGAACGGACTCTTTAGACGTATGGTAATTTTTTGAGCAGCTTATTGGACTTCTGCCATGCTCCCGTTTCCCACGCAGGGGCTGGATGTGCTCTTTCCAAAAGAAACCCCCGAGTCTGCAGGGCAAGAGCCCTTAGCAGGTACAAGTGCCCAAACAGCAAAAAGCTGCTGTTGTCACACTGACTATGCCTGAGCATCTTCCGTAAAAACGGGCCTGAGAGCCAGCAGCCAGGCCTGGAGACCAGAGGTGGGCAGCCAAGGGATGGTTTGCTCAGTATCCCGGGTGCCAGCCCTGCCCCTTCCTTACATTTCCAGCCAGGGTTTGGGCTGAGCTCACTGGACCCCCCCTTTGTAGTTCCCATGATCTGACAGCCCAGCTTCTCATTTGCATCTTGGTTTTTTTTTTTCCTTGTTTGTTTTTGTTTTTTGAGACAGTGTCTCTGTAACCCAGGTTGCCATCAAACTGTGATCCTCCTGCCTCAGTTCCCCAAGTACTAGAACCACAGGCATGCACCATCCCAACCAGCTCTTCTCATTCTTGCCCTCACACCACATCTTATGTGCGCATGAGAGCAGTGGACAGACTGTCCCCTCATACTGACAACCTTCCCTTCCATGCTCTGCAGTGGAGGAAGCTGCTGTCTCCTTTTCTTCCTGGTACTAGAGAAGTGAGACGTGGACATTTTGCTTCCTGCCATGGACCAAAATAATGACTTAAGAATTCATTTTAGGGCTGGAGAGATGGCTCAGCCGTTAAAGGCTAGGCTCACAACCAAAAATATAAGAATTCATTTTAAAGCTGCTGCCGCAAGGGGTCAGATTTTGGACTCGCTGTTGCAGGAACTCACCACCATGCCTCTAATTAACATGGAGCCATGGTGAAAACCCAGTCTTGCTTCCCTTTGTGTAAGAAGGGAAGTTGACTGTTTACATTGATGTTTCTAAATCTGTAGCCAGCAGGCTTCAGACGTTTGGTTAGCTTGGAGGAGGGTATTCTTCCCAGCTGGAGGTTCACAAGAGTTTCCTACACTCAAAGCCATTTGCAGACAAGGCATAAAGAAAGTTTCACCCTTAAAGTGTGGTCATCAGCTATGGCATCTTCCTGCCTGCTGAGGCTGGCATGAAGACATGGAGGGTGGGTTTCAGGAATGGGTGCTGAAGGAGGAAGAAAGGAACCAAGTTCCTACTGAGCAGCCACCATGGTTATCTTGTGAGGACTTGAGAGCCACCTGACACATCCCATGTAGCACAAGGAGCCTGAGTGTTCCCCTCTTACTCATGGGCTCCATTCTGGGTGGTCTCCACTCACCAACCACAGCCAGACTTATCACTCTTCAGGAGGGGAAGGGAGACCTGGAGGATGGGAAGTCCTCTGAAAGTCCCTTCCACCTGCTCCCCTAGTCTCTCACTGGGCTTGGACCCTCTTCGGATGGAAAGGAAGCAGACTAAGCCATCAGGAAAACAGGAGAGCCAGCACCACTAAGTACCACCTCCTGGTTTTGCCCAGGGATGGGGGCCTTGCAGGGTCACTGCAAGTTTATTGGAAGGTTTTACTCAATGCAGTGCCCCCTTAAGTGGTCGTTTCTGACCAGGTGTGGTGGCACATGCCTGCAATCTCAATGCTTAGGAATCAAAGCAGGAGGATTGCCATGAATCTGAAGCCAGCTTGGGCTACAAAGTGAGTTTAGACCAGCTGGGATACCCTGTCTCAAAACCAAAAAGAATCATTTCTGGCCAGCTTTTCCATGTAATTGGATAGGCAAGCCTAGGCTCAGTCCATGGGCAGGCTGGGTTATTTATTATTGTAAGACAAAGTCCATTCTTTTGTTTCCAGGGCATGATATAAGGGTGTCCCAGCACTGGTCCTCGGCTCCTGAACAGGAAGGCAGCCACAAGGGTAGTATTGTGTCATCCAGACAGATCTTGCTGGAACCCAACGCTTGCCGTACTATATTCCCCACAGTCCATGTCATCCACCCCAGTTCATCCACTCCTCGTGAGACTCTTGTCACTGCCCTGCTGCCTTGAGCATAGAACTCTCCAACGAATGCGGTCTGAGCTAGAACAGCTCACTGCTACGGTCCACAAAGGCAAGAGGGCAGGTATGCCCAGACACCCACCACCAGCTCACACCCATATCTGCTTCCTACCTCCCAGCTTGCCATTAGGACAGGCACATTTCTGCAGCTGTCACCTGCCTGCCCTCTGGGACACAGCCTCTTTGTTCACTAACATCTGCACAGGGAACAGTATCTTAGTGGCTGAGCTGCCCCAGCCTCCTTCACCTTCTGCACTGTGTTCTGGAGCTACTTAATCAAGCTCTCTGCGTTAAGCTTCTATATTAATTCTTTTCTAATATTATCACATTAATCTGGAAATTAATGGGACTCATTGTGATATTTCTGGGCATGCATACAAGTATGCCTTGATCATAGCCATCCACACTCTCTCCTCCACCTTACTTCTCTCCCCATTCCACCCCACTTCCTTCTTAGTTCCTAATAGCTTATTTTCTACTTTTAGGTCATTGTTGTTTTTGTATCTACACATGAGGGAAAAAAAAACATGAAATATTTGACTGGGTCTGGCTTATTTCACTTAACACGATGCCCCAAAGTTCCACCCATTTTTCTGCAAATGACAAGGTTTCGTTCTACTTCATAGTTGAATAATACTCTATTGATACATATTGTATTTTCTTTGTTAAACCTTCTGTTGATGGGCACCTCAGCTGGTTCTAGCCTTTGTGTTTTATAGACAGTGCTGTAACAAACATGGATAGGGGGGATAACTCTTTGTCCGGATTTCATTTCCTTTGGATATCTACCTTCTCAGGACTGGTATAGCTGGATCATATATTTTTAATTTTTTTGAAAAATCTCCATCTTGACTTCCAAAGTAGCTGTACTAATTTCATTCCCACCAACACTGTATAATGAATGGTACTGTGCTCTCTACATCCTCACCAGCATTTGTTTTGTTTTGTTTTGGTTTGGTTTGGTTTTTCGAGACAGGGTTTCTCTGTGTAGTTTTGTGCCTTTCCTGGAACTCACTTGGTAGCCCAGGCTGACCTCAAACTCACAGAGATCCACCTGGCTCTGCCTCCTGAGTGCTGGGATTAAAGATGTGTACCACCACTGCCCGGCCCTCACCAGCATGTTTAATCATAGACATCCTAACTGAATAAGGTTACTTCTCATGTGATTTTGACTTTTGTATTCCCATTATGGATAAATATGTTGAGTATCTTTCCATATATTTATTGGCCACTGTATTTCTTCTTTTGATAAGTACCTATTTAGCTCATCCATCCATTTTAAAATTGGACTCCTTGAATCCTTGAAGTTGAGATTTTTAAATTCTTTTTGTTTGTTTGTTTCGAGACAGGGTTTCTCTGTGTACCTTTGTGCCTTTCCTGGATCTCGCTCTGTATCCCAGGCTGGCCTTGAACTCAAAGAGATCCACCTTGCTCTGCCTCCCCAGTGCTAGGATTAAAGTCATGCGCCACCACCGGGCCTTTCTTTGTTTTTGTTTTTGTTTTTTTGTTTTTTTTATTTTTTAGTTCTTTATGTATTCTGCATACATACTGACCCTCTGTAGATGAGTTGATGACAAACGTCTTCTCTGGTTCTATTGGTCATCACATTGTGTTGATTGTTTTCTGTGCTGTTCAGTAGACCTTTACCTTGATGTAATCCCACCTGTCATTCTTTCTCTTATTTCATGTTAAGCTACAATAATGCTTATGCACACACTTCTTAAGAGCTGTTGATAGCCAGTTGGTCACTTAGGCCTATCACACCAGGAGACCCTGCCACTTCCAAGGAGGTGTTGAAACCAACTTTGCAATTCTCATTGGCTTGCTTAGCTTAGGTATGAACAGTTGTCCCAGGAATGTCCGCCTACTCCTTATCCTTCCTCTTTTCCAGGCTGTTTTACAAGAGGCAAAACATTTGTTTTCTCGTTTGTCATCCCTGGAGTTCAGCTTAGGATTCATCTGTGGTTTGCACAAGGGTGAAAAACCAGAGCTGAACAATCCCAAACACTGTTCAGCATGGCGTCCTACAGAGGAACCTGCCCCTCTTGGAGCTTGGGAAAATGAGACCGACCATGGTGCAGCTACCAGCAAGCCTTGAGACTAGGCCCCTTCATCCTCACAGACAGCAGTACACAGTCAGGGACTGGGAAGGGAGCCCATAGTAACAATACCTCTTACAGTCCTTTCCTGGGCGCCACATAGCCATCACTGTGCTGAACACTTGGCATGCATCATTTCACCCCATGTAAGTCCCACCTCCAATCGTAAGGCGCACCAACCAGTCCACTGGAAGAACTGGGATTTAGGCAGGGTCTCCAATGTCACATTTTCCACCATGGAAGGCCTTTAGAAGCCAGCATCTTTTGTTGATGTGATGGTCTTGCTTTTATTCCACAGAAAAACGCAGTAATTGAAAGCCTGCAAGAACAAGTCAACAACGCCAAGGAGAAGCTAGTGAAGCTGATGTCTTCCGAGTGCACCTATGACTCCCCAGAGTGGGCTGCTGCAGCCTCTGCCCATGGGCTGGCAGATGAGGGACCTTCAGAGCACCCTGCTGCCTCTGAGAATGCTGTTAGTGTAGCAGCTGCTGAGGACTCCCTACACGCCTCGGTGGCCTCCCAGCAAAAGCAGAGCCCTGGGGCATCTAAAAGGGACACCAGTCCCTCCCCAGACCAAAAGGACAACGTGACTTTGAAACAGTTTTGTGATCATGCAGACACGGGTTGCAGCCGGAAGCCACAGGCTGAACAATGCGAGGATCCAGAAAGGGGAGACCAGGGACCCATGGCCCCCAGGCAGAGTTTCGTGGCAGATGGAGTGGGCTGTGAATCCCATAGGCCCAAGCAGAGGAACTCAGAGGAACTCCCAGAGAGGCTACCTCGGGTCAGTTCAGTGGTCAGGGAGAAGCTTCAGGAAGTCCTCCAAGAGCTGGACCTGGGTGCCGAGGCTCCCCTTTACCCCACTACCTTGTTCCCAGCAGCTTCGGAAGAGCACCGCTTCCTGCAGCCCCCGGAAGTTGTCCCCATCTAAACTGGGTTTCAGCCCATACGTGGTGAGGAGGCGACGGGCAGCCCAGCGGGCTCGCTTCCACTTCCCTGGCTCTGTGGCCCTCAATATGGGGCATCAGGCAAATAGGACGGCTGTCTCTGGTGCACAAAGCGGGCTGGTTGTGCAGAGCCGGGACAGCCTTACGCTGGACCACCAAAATGCAAGGTCCAAGATACCAAGGTCCTCTTCCGTAATACCGTCACCGCTCTCAGATCCTCATCGGAGACGGAGTACCCTGGAGGGTAGCAAACGAGGCCAGTCCGAGCCTCAGGGGGCCGGTCTCACTGCTGTTCCATGCCTACCCTCTTCACCAGGTCTGCCCAGGCAGCGTCAGCCTCGACTCCTAACGTCCCCTGGCTGTCCTTCCTCTTCTTCTGGCTGCTACAACCTTGACAGTGAGTCCAGCAGCTCAGATGAGTTTTTCTGCCGCTGCCACAGGCCCTACTGTGAACTCTGCTTCCAGAGCTCTTTGGACTCCAGTGACAGTGATACATCAGATAGCGACCTTGAGCAAGCTCAAGGACTAGCATCCTGGGAAAAGATGTGGGCCCGCTCCAAGCCTGTTGTGAACTTCAAAGATGACTTGAAGCCCACACTAGTGTGAGAAGCAGTGGGGCTGGACACAGAGCTCAGTCTGGGTCCCACAGAAACAGGGATCACGGGAAGAGAGCCAGAGCTCAGTCTTTGAGGACCAGATCAGCACCATGCCTTGACCAGCCTCGACTGTGTTTCTGCTGTGTTCATTCTTACTTTGAGGACTTTTTGATCTATGAATGGAAGGGCATTGCCCATCCGGCTACTACCTCAGCATTACTGTGAGGAGCTCTGGTGAGGGACTGAGGTGCTACATGAGCAGGCAGAGTTGTCCATTCAGCTCCGCCTGTATTCTATGAAACTCTGAATGTATACCAAGTGGCTAGCTAGCTGGATGGACAGAAAGATGGGGAAATGGGTGGGAGAATTCTGCAGAACCACTGTGACCCATCAAACTAGCATTTCAGTGAGCAGACCTGCCAGGTAAATAAGCCTACACCTTTATCCCTCCAACTCATGGGAAGAGTGACCTGCTTTCTGCTGATGGCGGTAAGCATCACTCTTCGGGGTTCCAACTTACGGTTCAAGTCAGACCAGCACTTCCTACTCCATTTCTTCTTGTCCACCCGCCATCATGACACTTACCATGATCCCCAACAGTTTCCTAACATGTATGTGCTCACAGGCTTCTCGGGTTGCTTTCCTGGGCTCAATAGTCCCTGGACCCTGTCCCCTGCTCTCTCTCAGTAGCACAGTGTTCTACTGAAGCACATTGCACATGGGTTTGGAGACTTGCTGGTCAAGAAGTACTTTGAGTGTGATTGAGGTTCCATGACCACCAAAGATACATAAACCTAGAAACAAAAATGGGGGAATAGAAAAGAAGAAATGAAGGGCCAGGCATGGTGGCGCACACCTTTAATCCCAGCACTCAGGAGGCAAAAGCAGGAGGATCTCTGTGAGTTGGAGGCCGACCTGGTCTGTGGAATGAGTTCCAAGACAACCAGGGCTGTGTAGAGAGACTCTGTCTAAAAAAATAAAAATAAATAAGGAAAGAAAGGAAGAAAAGAAGGCAACAGGTAGTGAAATTTTCACCTGAGTCTGGCTTAGTACTTGGCCATCCCAAATTTTAGTAGTTCCTAGTTAACCTTATAAAATTATTTCTGAGCTAGGGACCATTGGGCTTGGAGAAATCAACACCGTAATGCTGGCAAGTGACTAGTGGGGAATTTGCACACACTGCTGATGCTTGATGGGTTTCCCCAGGGATGCACCTCTCTATTCCTTCTTCTGGAAGTGGCAGGCAAGATTTAGGAGAAAGCTAAACAAGGCAGTGAGCTTCCAAGATGTGCTCACCTTGCAGTCTCAAAGGACAAAACCGGGTTCTTCACCCCCTCTTCCCACTTCTGGGGCATACCTGCAGTTCCAGGGGATCCACGGAGATGGTAAAGAGTGAGTCCCAGGAACCCACCTCCCACTGACACTTTGATGGTCACTTAACCCGTCAGCTACTGCCTGTGCTGCCGTACTGCATCTGCATCTGCGCTGCATGTGGGTGTTGTGAAGGAGCTCGGGTTTGGTGGGGTGGCATTTGACACTAAACATCTCACAGAAGTATCACGGACTCTCAGGGCCTGCTGACACCTCATGAGCCTCCAGGTGCTTAGCCACGGAGGCCCTGCTGACAGGACCACATCTTCTGCTGTCTACTGTTCAGTACCAATTTCATAATTTATTGTGTGTAGAGGGCTGTAGTTTCCCTGTGTGTTGTTTGTATGATGACCAAGTGTACCTTAATAAAAGAGGAATGGCCCTCGACATAAGTCTCTTCTAAAGTTGTAGTCTTGCACTGGGGAGGAGGAGCCTGGGGAAGACCAAGCCACTGGAAGAAGGTAAAATACAGAACTGCAGTCAGGCTCTGACAGTTCCATGTACAACTTTTTGCAAACTTCCATTTGTAATAGACTCTCTGACGATCTCTCTGTACAGGTCCTTATCCCAAAAACATCCCCTCTAGTGGGTGGAGGAAACAGTGAAGACCCCCCCCAGACTCCTCCCACCTGGTCGGGTCTCTGGCTGGGCTTATCCTTACCTCCCCTCCTCCCAATATGCTACCACTAGCAGCCCTCTGTTCCTTATGCAGGACCTGAGGATTCACAACCAAGCGCCCTAACCTTCTCACTCTGCTTCTAGACCCCCAGCCCTGTAAGTCCAGCCCTTCTACAGCCCCATCCTTTTCTAAAGTCTCCCCACCCACCCACTACATGCACTGTGTGAACAGTTTGCCTTTCAAGGTTGAGGTGCCCAAATGGAACTGACTAGTCCTCTGCTTGAACGGGAAGGATGTTTCCTGGCCTGTGTTTTGGCCTTGGTTTCAGAGGCTTCAATTAATGCATTTTGCTAATGACTTTGTAAACTATACTAGGCCTGACTGAAAAGGTGAAAAGTCTGTGTTAAGTGTTCCCTATTTATAATTTGGTTCAAATGTTATATGCAAAGCATCATGGCAGCCTATTCCAAAATACTGCCTCCAGACCCATCATTCAACCCTCTGTACCACACAACCTCTTCCCCGCACCCACAGAGTCTCCAGAAGCTTCTACCCAAGAGCAGCCAGTTGGTGGTAGGATCCATGGAGGGACGAATACGCTGTTGTTGCTCTTGGCAAGTTCTTGGCTACTTTCTTGAAGAAGAGTCAGTAAATGGGGCAGAGAAATCCTTCAGAAGTCAACATTGTCTCTGATGCTGTCACCGCACTATGTCACTGCTGGTCCTAAGGCTAGGCATAGCGCCAGGCCCAACTCTGCCCCCACAATATGGTTTCTGCTGATTGAAAATCTTGGGGCTGCAGGTGTCTTTACAACAAAGATCTGCCCTTATCTTCTGAGTTGTCCCAAGCCCCCTTTCCTTAAAGGAATCAACTTGGACCCCTCTGAGTTCCAGGAAGAGAAAGAAAGCCATCCCATGTAGGAGGCATGGCTTTTTTTAGAACTTAAAACACTTTTTTGAAGAATTGTTTATGTGTATGAAGTGGTTTGCCTGCACCTGTGTTTTCATACCACATACATGCAGTGCCCATGGAGGTCAAAAGAGGGCATTAGACCCCCTGGAACTGGAGTTACAGACATTTGTGAGCCAGTAGGCGAGTGCTGAGAATTGAACCTTAGTTCCCCGCAAGAGCTGTTAACCACTGAGCCATCTCTCCAGCCCCAAGACATGATTTTGAAAAGAACTGCATCACTTCCAAAGTGGTACAAAGCCCCATTTACATGTGTTTCACCCATGGACTGCAAGTTCCCCAAAAGCACCGAGCACATCTTCCTCCTGTTTGTCCCACCCTGACAGTAGACCTCAGAGAGGTTTGTCCAGGGGAGAATCCAGTAAATGGCCGATGGGCAGCTTTGTGAGGAGGTAAATGGAGAAAACAGGGGAGGGCAAGGTAGCAAAGGCAGAAAGACCTTGCTCTGAGCCAAGAACAGAGCTAGGAAGGGGGACAATCAGTCATCTGGCTTCGCTGCCTCCCAATGCATTAAGAGCATGAACTCACATCACTCCCAGACCCAGAAGTGACTGAATTCTGAAATGACAGTAATTTAGATCTCTCAGGGAAGGGTGAGAGAGGATACTGGGACAGAAACAAGGAAGCTCTTTTGATCAAAATCTTCTCTTGGAGAGTCTTGCTTCCTGGACTTGTTATGGCATCAGACGATATTTCCAGGACATCTGTTGACCTGAGGAAGATATGGGCATCTGCGTGGAGTTGCTCCAGACAGCACTCCCTTGCCCACAGGCCTGATTTCCATAACCTCTGGCACCACACCTACTCAGATCTCTCTGGATTTTCCCTGATCTCATCCTCCTCTTCCTCAGACAACTGCATTTGAAGAGGGGAACATCTCCAGATGTGGCGGAGAGATAGGAAATACCAACATCACATAGTAAGGCAAAATACCTGTTGTGAGTTTCCCAGGTCTGGGTCAGGGTTTCCTGAGATGGGTGCTTGGTGAAGGCCCTATGGTGGCCTCTAGGGAACTAGGAGAAAAAGCAAAAAGAAGGAAGAGAAGTCCAGAGAACAGAGAGAGGCGAGAGGGCTGCGCCGTGGAGGAGGAAGAGCAGAAAATGGAGGCACCAGGCTCAGCGGCTTGCTTGGTAGACCATTCCTGGCAATTGCCCCTCCTCTAGACAAGTATGCTGGCTTTGGCTCCCAGCGGAGATGGGGGGAGGTTGACTGGGGGGAAGCAAGGCTGAGATGCCCTTGTTCTGTCCAGAGAGTATGTGATCATCTGTTTATGTCTCCATTTCCCCCTCCAGACTGTGAGCGTCACCAGGCTGGAGCGTGTTGTAGTTGTCTTGGTGGCTCCCAAGCTCTGCACCATTTCCTCCTCAGGGTAGCTGCTCTGCAAATATTTGTCAAGAGAAATCAATCAAGGAAAGTGACAAAGAGCAGTGACACCAGCAAGGCAGCTCCGAGAGAGAGGTCACCTGGGAGGCGGGACTCAGGCGCCCCACCTGCTGTGTAAGGGACACGGTGTTGCTGACTTACCTCAGCCTTATCCCCTGTGGTGTCTGCCCTTTATCAAAAGAAGGTGATTATGCTGGTGAGATGGCACAATAGGAGAAGACAGTGTGGCCAAGCCTGTGACAAGTCAGTCCTTAAAGTCTGTGGGCAGGAGAGAAGCAACTGACTCAGGTTTTCTCCTCTGACCTCCACACAAGTGCTGTGGCGGGTGTGTACTCACACACGCACGCACATAAACACACACATATATATACACACACACATACATACACACACACATAAACACACACATACAAACACACATACACATATACACACAAACACATACACATATATATACATACACACAAACACACACACATACAAACACACATAAAACAAACACAAACACACACATACACAAACACACATAACACACAAACACAAACACAAACACACATACATACACACATATACACAAATACACACAAACACACATATAAACACACATATGCACAAATACACAAACACACACACAAATACACACAAACACACATATACACACACACATACAAACATATACACAAACACACAAAATACACATAAACACATACAAACACACATACACATATATACACATATACAAACACACACATACATGCACACAAACACAAATACACACAAACACACACTATACAAATACACACAAACACATATACACATACACAAACACACACATGCACAAATACACACAAATACACATACACATATACACACATACACAAACACAAACAAATAGTAAAAACAATTTAAAGAGTACAATTTTATGCTTTTAAAAGTTGCTATGTTTAAAAAAGAAAAAGGGGGCTGGAGAGATGGCTCAGGATTTAAGATCAGTAGCTGTTCTTCCAGAACACCCAGATTTAATTTCCAACCCCTACATGACAGCTCACAACTGTCTGTAGTAACTCTAGTTGGAGGGGATCTGACACCCTCAAACCAATGCAAATAAAAAATAAAATAAAATGTTGTTTTTTTTATAAAAAAAAAAAAAAAGAAAAAAGAAAGGAAAAGGACCGGTCGGTGGTGGCGCACGCCTTTAACCCCAGCACTCGGGAGGCAGAGGCAGGCGGATCTCTGTGAGTTTAAGGCCAGCCTGGGCTACAGAGTGAGTTCCCAGAAAGGCGCCAAAGCTACACAAGAGAAACCCTGTCTCAGACAAAAAACCAAAAAAAGAAAAGGAAAAAGAGACACTTTAAATGGGCTTCCTCTTCATTAACTTTCAGACATAAATAAATAAATAAACAAACAAACAAATAAATAAATAAATAAATAATTGTCCTTGCTTCACTGCCTGGAATAGTGTCATGTGGCTTTCAGCAAGATGTGCAACCTCTTTGTGGCTCAGTGTCCCCAGGTATAAACTGCGACAGTAACGCCTATCTGATAGGGTTAGCTAACATGTAGAAACAGTGCTAACCCTGCCTGCCTGACCTGGCAAGCATTATAAATGTCAGGTCCCCCAAGAAATTCCTTTTCCCAGGGTCCAGCGTTTAGACAAAGCCAGCCTTCCCTCAGGGACTTGAAGAAAGTTCCCACTTGGTAAAAAGAAATCATTCTCCTCCTCTCTGGCAAAAGGGACCTGTGGCTCCTCCATTAACATAGGATTGTAGTGTCTATAGGCGCCTCAGTCCCTAATCACAAGCCCCCAACCAGCTCCCAGGCTCCCTTGCTCCCAGGTACCTGCTCCCATGTAACCCAGGAGATATATGACCCACCCCCAGCTTCCCTCTGCTTTCATGAGAAACAGCCTTGGCAGTTTGGAATACACCTCATTTCCCTTTTCATCCACGGGCCGGCTACTTGGGTTTCTTTACTGCACCCATTTCATGCAGTAAACATGATTGTTAATGAAGAGTCAAGACTTTCTGGAAGACTCTCCCATCTACAGGACCAACATCAACAGGCTTCACATAGTGGGCTGTTCGCCTACTGCCTCCAACTGATGCCCCTTCGTGTACCTGCTGATCAGAGAGCACCAGGCAGAGCAGAGCAGACTTTCTGAAGAAAAGAAAAAGAGGCCAATAAAATGTTTCAGAGCCGTGTTTAGAAAACACTCGTTTATATTCAGAAGCCCCCTTTCCCTTGCTTTACACTGAAGTTCCCTGTCGAGGTCTTCAGTTTCTTCCTGTGGGAACAGATAGACACAGCAGCGGGAAGATGACCCTTTCCTTCAGCCCACTTTGGAGGCAGCGGACTTTTCAGTCCAGGGTACTTCCCACGGGGACCCCGGTGGGGCCAAAGGAAATGATGTTCAAAAGCCAGGACATGCGATTTTTTTTTTTTTAAGGGAAGCCAAGTCACATGAGTAATTTCCTTTGTAGAAACATTACACTTTGCAACAGAAACAGGCATGTTAATGCATATGCTCCCATATATAGGGTAGCTACTATGTGCCATTTAATTCTTGTCTCCCTTAATACCTATTACCTCTACAAAGCAGGGATCATCTAGGCGATGAAGAAACTCTCCCCGGGAGGGGTTAGGTAAGGGAAAGCCATGTGACCGATTAGAGGCAGAGCCCCACTGAAGTCTCACTAGAGATTCCTAAGTAATTCTTGGACTCCCCCCACGCGGCTTCTAGAGCACATGGTACAAGTATGCTTCTAGAACTGAGTGGAATTTCAACACAGAAGGGCAAGGGCCACGCCTGAGGTATCCCGAGAAAAGGCCGGCTGGTCTGGTTCTGTCAGTCGGTTGCAAAACCCTCTGTGCTGAGTCACTGAGCCCCGTCCCTGAGGCTGGCAGGCTGCTTTGTGAGGCTACCTGCCTGGTCCCTCCAACCCCTTCAGGAAGTTCAATTCTGAGCACAGGTTATTCCTAAAGCAAGCAAGCCACCTCAAGCTGATCCCCTGCCTCCTCCGCGTTAGCCCATTAACACGAAAAGAGGCAGAGTAAAGGACCCGTAAGACTTGACAGCGGTGGTGGCTCACCCTTCAAACCCCAGAGGCAGAAGCTGGAGGATCTCTGAGTTTGAGGCCAGCCTGGGCAGCCAGGGCTACACAGAGAAACCCTGTCTCCAAACAAAGAACCCTGCGGCATGTAGATGCAATGGGCATCTCAGCTCATTAGCTGAGATCCCTTCTAGCTCACATCTCTACGGGGCTGAGAAGCCTCCTTCTGGCTTGCTCTCCATTTCTTATAGGACAAAGTCTCACTGACCTGGGGCCTGAGGCTCTCTGGATTGAGCCCCCAAAACCTCGGTTTACTGAAAATCTTCTGGCTCTTTTCAAATGGGTTTGCTGTTTCCACAGCACATCCCACCTGGCTATCTTTGAACTACGCTAGCCAGAAGTGGCTTCCCTTCCGAGTAGAGCCTGATTTATTAGGTAATAAATATTACACTCCTGATAGCCCCTGAAAGCAGCCCTATTGTTGATCTTGGACTATTATATAAGTCCTTCATCGTTAACTTTCCAGACGCTCCTGTCTTGCCTCTTCAAATGTTATCGGAGGCTCGGTGGCAAACAGCATTTAACTTCTCAATGCATTTTCACCATATCTTCCATGATGCTGGATGCCCAGTGGATCTTGATCAAAATTCCAAGGTTTATTCTGCAGATGGGCCAACTGTCTGTAACAAGACTATCCCGAGCAGAGAAAAAGGAATTTGATGGCGTTTTTTCCCCCTCTCTCTCAAACTCTACCTGAAATTTAGTGGAACACACACTTGGTGAGAGTTACTGTATACCAGCTACCGTACTGGGGCTTACAAAATCCATTTCTCATGCTTCTGGAGGCTGGGAAATCAGAAGTCAAGGTACCAGCATGGTAGACAGCTTGTGAGAGCTGGAGTTTCTGTACAGAAGGAATTCTGGTCCTGAGAAGGCAGAAGGGCAAGGAAGCCAAACAGCTGTGAAAAGTCTAGTTTTTAGAATTATGTGTAATTATCTATGCTTGTGTGAGTACGTGAAGGTGAGTGCAGGAACCCACAGTAGAGGGTGGGCATTTAATATCTCTGCAGTTAAAGGCTCTTGTGAGTTGCCCAGGGTGGCGCTCTGGAACTACACTGGGGTCCTCTGGAAAAGCAGGGATCATTCTTTGCCATTGTGCCATCTCTCTAGCTCCCTTCTAGGGTTTTGGGTTAGGTTTTATTTTTCTCCTCCTCCCTCCCTCTTTTTGTTTTTGTTTTTGTTTGTTTGTTTGTTTGGTTTGGTTTTTTTTGGACACAGGTTTGTTCTTTTTTTTTTTAATGTATGTGTATAAAAGTGTTACCTGCATGAATGTATGTGTACCACAGGCACTGGTGCCTACAGAGGTCAGAAGAGGGTGTTGAGAGGGTGTCAGATCCCCTGAAACTAGAGTTACAAATGGCTATGAGCCACCATGTGTGTGCTGGAAACCTAATCTGTGTTGTATGATATTTTGTGTTCCGACAAATAAAGCTTGCCTGGAGATCAGAGGGTGGAGCTGGCCACCAGTCAGCCATAGAAGCCAGCCAATGGTGGCACACATCTTTAATACCAGCACTTGGGAGGAGGAAGCAGAAAGATCAGAGTTCAAGGCCGCCACCCTGGGCTACACAAGATTGATCCAGTCTAAAAGAAACAGAGCTAAGGCAGTGGAGGTTCATGTCTTTAATCCCAGCACTTGGATCTCATGCCTTTGATCCCAGTTCTTGGGGCGCACACACCTTTAATCCCAGCACTAGGGAAGTGGAGACTGGAAGTGATATGGCTGGGCAGAGAGAGGAATAATAAGGTGGGAGGAGACAGGAGCTCACTCCTTTTCTGTCGGAGGATTCCTAGAGGTGAGAAGTCTCTCTAGTGGCTGGTAACTCTGACCTTTCAGCATTTACCCCAATATTTGGCTCTGGGTTTTTATTATTAAGACCAATTAGATTTTGTGCTACACAGGAAGGTGAGTAACAAGATAATCTTGAGGCTTCTCCTGTTATGAAACATAGTAAACACTAAAACAGAACACAGGCCCGTTGGTGCAGTCTGTGATGTCACAGCAGACACTCTTATCTTACTCTGAGGAAAGGGTGCTCATACTAGTAGAATGCGGCCAGATGTTTTATTTCTTGTGATTATGTTGTTACCTGGAGCTGCAGATCTTGACCATCACAGCCTGAATTCAATCAGAAGCTAATGTGATCAATCATGCACTGGAAGGATTTCTTCCTTCTGGTCATGACTGTAGTTCCTGGGATACCCTGAGTCCTGACATCATATACTTCAAGTTTTCAAAGCAGTGTTAATGCGATCCTTTGAGTCTTGGCTCTGGTCTCTGGGATTCTGCCCATCATCTCCAGCTTTAGGCTTTGCCAGACCCTGGCTGGAGGCCATCCTGCTCTTGCCTTGGCATTGCTTCCAAGTGGTGGGGAAGGTGACGGGTCATGCAGACACCTCCCCACCTCCTAATTCCTCCCCACATCTCAGATGCACATCCATCTCCCTCCATGAGCTCATCTTGCATCTCGGCTCACACCAAGCCAAGTTATGACCTAGCCCCTGGCCAGGAATCACTCACCAGCTACCTGGTAGTAGAATACAGCTTTGCTAGAGCTGCATGGTAATGTCAGAAGCTGGTGGTGCCCTTAGCAGGTAAAGCCAGAAGGAAGTTAGGCCTTGGAGACATGTCATTGAAAGCAACACTGGGACTCTTGTCACTTCCTCTTCAGCTTTCTTTCCCCTGCTTCTTGACTGTGTGGCAGTAGATTTTACTCTGTTTTGTGATCCCCACCACTACCATATGGCACGCCCACCAAATGACAAGGAGCTGTGGAAACAACCAATCACGAATCTGAACCTTCAAAACTATGAGCCAGAGTAAATTTTGTGCTATGATAAGTTTAGTTTTTAGTTTTTAGTGTGTGTGTGTGTGTGTGTGTGTGTGTGTGTGTACATGTGCTCATTGGTACCTGCAGAATGTACAAGAGGCCATTGGATCTCCTGGAGCTGGAGTTACAGACAGCTCTGAGGCACCTGACATGGGTGCTGGGAACTTGGGTTCTCTGAAAAAGTAGCAAGTGCTAGTAACTGCTGAGCCATCTCTCCAGCCTGTTGTGGAATATTAGTTGAAGATGTGTTATGCCGGGCGGTGGTGGCGCACGCCTTTAATCCCAGCACTCGGGAGGCAGAGCCAGGCAGATTTCTGTGTGTTCGAGGCCAGCCTGGGCTACCAAGTGAGTTCCAGGAAAGGTGCAAAGCTACACAGAGAAACCCTGTCTCGAAAAACCAAAGAAAGAAAGAAAGAAAAAAAAAAAAAGACGTGTTACATTTGTTTATGCTGTGGAACATTTGTTTAATGATGCAAAGATGTGTTGTATTCCTTTATGCTGCATTTGTTTAACTCTGTGAAGCTGTGTTACTGTGCCTGTCTAAAACACCTGATTTGTCTAATAAAGAGCTGAATGGTCAGGGGCTAGGCAGGAAAGGGATAGATGGGGCTGGCAGGCAGAGAGAATGAGTAGAAGGAGAAAAATAAGATCAAGGAGCAAGGAAAGGAGAAGGAGAAAAGATTCCAGGGTCTAGCAACCCAGCCACACAGCCAGACTCAGAATAAGAAGGAAAGAAAAGATATAAAAAAATAGAGAAAGGTAAAAGCCCAGAGGCAAAAGGTAGATGGGATTAAGGTAAGAAAAGCTGGCTAGAAATAAGCCAAGCTAAGGTTGGGCATTCATAAAAAAAAAAAAAAAAGAGTATCTCTTTATGATTATTTAGGAGCTGGGTGGTGGGCCCTCCAAAGGGTAAAAAGAAAAATCGACTACACCAGCCCATCTTTTAGGGGTTTTTGTTTGTTTGTTTGGGGGGTTTTTGGCTGTTTGTTTGGTTTGGGTTTGGGTCTTATGTAGCCAAGGCTGTCCTCAAACTTATTGTATAAGCAAAAATGACTTTTTATTCCTGATCCTCCTGTTTGCACTTCCCAAGTACTGGAATTACAGGTGTGTGTAATTTCAGTGTGTGTATGCCAGCATGCCTGGCTTTCTGGACTGTCTGTCTCAGGTGGATGATACAATGAGAGAATGCTGTCTACAAGCCATTCCTTGTACCTTTTCCTGCCATGACCTGACATAACTGAGTATGGAATGCTGTGTACACAGTAGACAGGTGCTTAAAATACTGAATAGAGAGGGGGATAAACAAGGAAGGTTAAATTCTTATTAGACAATTACTTCCTACACACCTATCATGAAGCTAGCAGAGTAACAATGAAGGAGTAAACAAAAGATAAATATTATTTCCAAGAGTGACAAGTACAATATAAATTAACAATAAAGCACGTTAAAGATGTGGAGTGTAGGTGAGCAGATAAATAAAAAATGTATTCAATTTCTATTAAATGAAAGCCATACAAATAAAACTTAAGCTATGTCCACCCATGATTTCCCCTCATTAGATTGTACATAGCAAACTAATATGAGCTGATATAGAAATGATGAGGAATTATTGAATCTACTTTAATCCAAAAAACAACTATTAACCTTAAATGTTTTACAATGGTATGAATTTTGGTTTATTGATAAAAATTTTTGTTATACTGTATGTATATTTCTTATGTTTCTACTCTTGTTTGGGGTATTGTGCTTATGCAGCTAATCTAAAAATGTAATGTGTAATTAAGAAATACAGGTTAATAGTCATCTATGATAATCAAACTTGCAGTCATGTTAGGTATGTTTTCAAAGTTAAACAGATATATTTAGATAGATGGATGCTCTTCAAAGACCTACAAAAATTTTAAATGTTTAATAACCTGAGGCTTTTCATGACAGTGAGATCTGCCTGCTCCTGGCAGCACCAATTTACTTCAAAAGAAGATGATGGGCATTGAAGAAGCTCTGTATGGAATTTGCTTGCTTTATGGCAAAAGCTTGCCATTTGGAAAAAATAAAAACTGCCCTTGCTTCAATTGTTGACAGTATACTAACCAAACTGGATCAGCAGAATGCAAAAGAAAGCAACTGCCAAATTTTACCAAGACAAGGTAGGACAATCCTTCAAAATTCCCTGCTTCTCAGAAATCCCGTTAATCAGATATATTAGACCTATAGGCCAAACATAAATGCCCAAACATTACAAAGAAACTTTTAGTGACTGTCCAGGCAAACAGATGTCTTTGTCATTAGGTAATATTACTTCCTTCTGGGGTCTTTGATGGAATTAAAGACTAAATAGTTACACTTACAGTTTTCCTTTGTTATAAAAAATATATTAGGTATAAAATTTTAGACTCACAAAGATAAGATAGATAATATTGTCTCTAATTTTGCCAAATACAAATAGACTGAATATTGTAACTACAATTCTTACTTGATAACAGTTTTTGTTATATATAGTTTTACTATGTTAAAATTAAAACCTTCCTTTTTAATTAGACAAAAATGGGGAAATGTTGTGGAATAATCCTTTTGTACATTGTGAAGATGTTTTGCTTTCATGGATTTAATAAAGAGCCAACTGACCAATAGCTAGGCAGGAAGAAGTTAGGCAGGAGAGTCAGACTGGGACAATGCTGGGAAGAAGGAAAGTGGAGTTGCTAGCCAGATGCAGAGGAAGCAGGAGAGGAACCATGCCACATTGAAAAAAGGTACCGAGGTGGGGGGGGGGGAGGTACCAACATGTGGTAGAGAGCAGATAAGAAATATGGTTAATTTAAGATGTAAAGAGCTAGTTAGTAACAAGCCTAAGCTATCAGCCAGGCATTTATAATTAATAATAAGTCTCTGTGTGATTACGGGGGAACTGGCAGTCCCAATGAAAAACTCTGCATACAAGGAGCCACTAAATGTCCTATTAGTTTCCTATGGTTATTATAACAAAATATCACAGACTAGATGGATTAAACAAGCAAAATTTATTGTCTCAGGACTCCAAAGGGTTAGAAATAAGTTGGGATTTGGTAGGCAGACTTTTCTGTCCCACCAGCCAATTCCCAAATAACTGTGGAGACTTAATATTAACTATAAATGCTTGGCCACTAGCTCAGGCTTATTACCATCTGGCTTTTACAACTTAAATCAACACATTTCTATTAATCTACATTCTGCCACATGATGTTACCTCTCTTTCATCTTGCACCTCCTGTTTCCTCTCCATGTCTGGCTGGTGACTCCTGACTCTGCCCTTTTTCTTCCCAGCATGCTCTCTGCTCTGAAAATCCTTCCTAGCTATTGGTCAATCAGTTTTTATTAACAATAAGAGCAACATATTTTCACAGTATACAGAAGGATTATTGCACAGCAGATTCTTCTGAGGGCTGCAAGGAAAAGACCTGTCTCTTCAAATTGTAGACAGTCATCTTTTCCCTATACCTCTTCACACATCTTTCCTATCAAGAATGAATCTCTGGGGCCATGCATGACACTTGGGAGATGCTTCATAAATATTAGGCTGAATTCACAGTTGTCCAAGAAAATGCAATGCAAACGGTGAAGCTGATTAACCCAGGAAACTAAAAAAAGGTTCATAGCCTGCAGCAGTTCCTGGAACTCTCTGAGTCAAAGGAAATTATGTTTCCATGACACAGAGTCTGACTCTGGATTTCTTAATTAGGGGTATTTGCATGATGAGAGGAGACTTGTTTCTGAATAGTCATTGCTCTCCTCCTCTCAAATCAATGGCCCACTGCTTCTGACCTATGAATTATCTCTACAGCACCCAGATGAGTCATGGAAAGAAGGTTTGGCTCTCAGGAGGGGAATGAACAGCAGGAAGAAGGGAATGTATCTTTAGCCTGAGACCCCTCATCAGGGTGCAGAGGCAGGTGGGGAGCTGGCAGCTCAGCCTCAGCTGCCAAATGAAGTGGGAACACCAAATGAACTTTAAACCAAGTGTCTCTCCACCTTCAAGATACACTATTCCCCTTCAGCAAAGGCACCCAAAGTCCTACATCAACTGGAAACATTATCTGGACCAACAATAAAACCTCAGTACCCAACAGCCCAAAGGGAGGTCACCTATAGGTATGAGAGGTGAAGGGGCTGGTAGCACAATGTGGTTCCACCTTCATTCACATGTTGAGGTTCTACTGTGTGCTTGGATGATCCCCTAGAGATATAGATAGGGTTCCTTCATCTAGCTAGCAGAGAGTCTCTAAGTGGGACACTCAAAGACCCTTGAAGACATACATGTTCATACTTCCCATGTTGTCTTCCATCACTAAGAGTGTTCAACAAAGGTCTCCACAGACACAGGTAGAGACAATTCACTGGGTAAAGGTCTTTGCCATCAAGACTGATGACCTGAATTTGATTTCTAGCATCCACTTGGTGGAAGGAAAGAATCAACTCCCCTCAGTTGTTCTCAGACCTCCACCTGTGTGCTGTGGCATGTACATACACATACATACTCACACACACAAAGATCCCCACAGGGACTTTGTCACAGAAAGCAGCAGTCTTGGGAGCCACTGGTTTGGATAATCCGAGCCAAGAGTCCTGGTAAATGAGGGCAGGCCTCTCATGCTTTCCTACTGACTTCAGCCTGTGTCACATGACAGCCTGGGTATGGAGCAAAAGTCAGAGAATGACTTTTAGAAGATGCCCCACACAAGCCTGAGACACATCAATTAGAACTGCATAGAGCAAGTAGAGGACTTTTCTCTCACACCACTGTGAAAAGGCTGCTGGCCAGCTGCTGCACCCCTAAAAAATGGCTCAGAAAAACCCTCTGCTTTTAGTGGTGTCTCTAGGGAAAGGTCTCAATCAAATCCTCGAGCTACAGCTTCCCAAGGGAGTTCCAGAGAGAAGACTTTTGCAGCCAGGGCAGCCTGTGGTGACAGGACTTTGATCTTTTGCTCCAGGAATGGGTTTTACAAAGGGCCAAAAAGCTGCTGTATGACCCTCTGACCTGAATCTGAGTCCAGAGTTTAGGAAACAGGGTAAATACTTTGCAGATATCTGCTGCGTAAATAAGAATTTTGAAATACTTTGGATATAAAAGAAAAAGAGCCATGTGGTGGCTCATGCCTTTAATCCCAGCACTGGGGAAGCAGAGGAGATGGATCTCTGTGAGTTCGAGGCCAGCCTGGTGTCCAGAGTAAATTCCAGGACAGCCATGGCTACACAGAGAAATCCTGTCTCAGAAAATAAATAAATAAATAAATGAATGAATGAATGAATGAATGAATGAATGAATAAATAAATAAATAAATAAATAAATAAATAAAATAAAGATCAATCACCCCACAGCACATGGCTAGTGTGGAAGGCTATATTTTTCTTTTTTTTAGGCATAAATATTTATTTGTAACAAAGGAGTTTGTGTACAGTGTTGAAAATCTACAAGTTCTTGATAAATTAACATTTGCACTTCACCTTTTTAATTCCTTTTTTAGATTTATTTATTTACTACACATACAGTGTTCTGTCTACATGCCAGAAGAGGGCACCAGATCTCATTATAGATGGTTGTGAGCCACCATGTGGTTGCTGGGAATTGAACTCAGGACCTCTGGAAAAGCAGCCAATGCTCTTGACCTCTGAGCCACCTCTCCAGGCCACACTTCGTTTTTAAACAAACATTTATACTCATTATTTTACACAGACATAGATATAGTAATACAACATTGAGTTCAGTGGTCCTTCAGCATTTTTCACTTACATTCCAAAGGCCAGAGTTATTTGAAACTGGAAAATATTTTCTCTGTAGAAAATAGTAAGGGGTTGGGGATTTAGCTCAGTGGTAGAGCGCTTGCCTAGCAAGTGCAAGGCCCTGGGTTCGGTCCTCAGCTCTGGCAAAAAAAAAAAAAAAAAAAAAAAAGAAAAAAAGAAAAAAGAAGAGAAAATAGTAAAAATGATAACATTTCCCAATAAGCCCTTTTAAGCCAAATAATATCTGAATTATACATATATAATCTCAACAATATTCCTAGAACTTTGCCACTGTACTATCAGAAAAAGATGACTCCATCTCCTCTCCTCAGCCTTGGTGGGTCTTTCTGAAGGCCTCAACAAAGAGCGTGAGGGCTTTCAAGATGGTGCAGAGGATGAAGATCAATTCCTGGGTCCTACACGGTAGAAGGAGAGAACCAGCTTCAGAAAGTTGTCTTCTGATCTCAGCAAGTATGCACACACACTAGATGGATGGATGGATGGATGGATGGATGGATGGATGGATGGATGGATGGATGGGAGACACAGAGGCAGAGTTTGAGGCCAGCTTGGTCTACATAGTGGGTTTCAGAACAGTCAAACTACATAGTTAGACCCTGTCTCAAAAAAAAAAAAAAAAGGAAGTTAGTTACAGTATAAGTGATACTTGCTGACTTTTCAGGCAAGGTTATTTCAAAAATAATAGAATTTCTGTCTACTTGGCTCTTTCTGAACCCTTGACCTTGGAGCACAGATCTATGTTGTAAGGAAACTCAGGCTCCACAGAGAAACCACATAGAGAGGCTCAAATGAAGTTCCAGCCGACAGACAGAGTCAATGCGCAGACATGTTAGTAAACAAGCTTTTAGATCAGGACTGCAGGTTTTTAAAATTCAGCTTATTTGTTTGTTTGTTTGTTTGTTTGTTTATTTATTTATTTATTTATTTATTTATTTATTTATTTATTTATTTATTTATAGTCAGGGTCTCACTTTATGTCTGAGTGGCCAGAAACTTACTCTGTAGACCAGGCTGGCCTCAGACTCACAGAGATCACCTGCCTCTGCTTTCTGAATGCTGGGATTAAAGGCGAGTGCCATCACCACGCTGCAGAGCTGCAGATTTTTAACTTGTGGCCCAAATCCAGCCTATTGCCTATTTTAAATAAATAAATAAACTCACTTACTCATCTATAGCTACTTTTGCAGGACAGTGACAGAAATGTTAACATAGACCCTGAGGCTCACAAAGACATAGATGATTTGTTATCTGGTCCTTTACAGAAGAGATTCACCTGCCTTAGATGATTCCAGGTCCTGCTTTGTGAATTACCCAATTAAGGTCTAGTGGGGCAAAGGTCAGCTGTCCCTCTCCAGACCCTATCTGTGAGCCAAATATTGCTTCAAGCTACTAAGTTTTGAGATGCTTACTTCATAGTAATAAATAATCAGAATTATTTTTCAGCTAGGCTAAACTCAAGATGCTAAATTGTATGGTCCTTGCTCGTAATTTTGTGCTCAGATTCTATTGCTTGCGGTTTATCTCTGTAAATACCAGCATGCAGAAATTAATTAGCAGCAAATGCAGCAGGCATTCACAACTCAGGTGTTTTCTGTTCTCAGTTCCAAGGGGAATTGGCTTAAATGTTCCCAGTTCTTCAATAATGCCATTAGTTATTGCATTAGTTTTTTCGCTAAGAAGAGATAATTTTATGCCCTTAGCTAGTAACACCTCATTAACTTTGCTTCTCCCCCATAACTGCCTGCCAGCAGTGTTACAGTTAAGCGAGATGGCTGATCATTCTGCATTATCAGACACAGCTGTGAGTCGATGCTTCTAGTGACACCTTCTGTGACGTACACATGCAGACACACTCTGCATTGAAACAAGGGAAGCTGAAATGCAAACACAAATTAAATATAGAACCAGAACTAAGGCTACTCCTGTTATTAAGCAACGGTGAGGTTGTGTTTAGCGAGGCTTTATCTCTCACGTTCAGTTGTATGAGATTTTGTGAGGGTTTGGGGTTAGTGTGATAAATTGTTTTTATAATTGTATAAGCTGTGACTAGAGCTGTGAGCTCAGGTTTGTGTGTGTGTGTGTGTGTGTGTGTGTGTGTGTGTGTGTGTGTGTAAAGCACCAGAATACTCAGTATAGCCAGTCAGTAACGTAACTTTTTTTCTTTAAAATATTCCCCCATAAGAAAATCTCAAATATTCTATCTCTAGGGATAACTAGAATTCTCAGAGACAGAATTCAGAATTGAGTCTTAAGGATGGCAGGAGATCAAGGGGTGAAGAGTTATTATTCGATGGGCATGGAATCTGAGTATGGGATCAGCAAATATTTCTAGAGAGTGAGTGGTACACGACAGAGCAAATCTAGTTATTACCATTGAACCTGACACCTAAAAATGATCAAAATGCTAATTGTATGGCATCTATGTTTTATTATAATAAGAGTGATCTCAGAAATATCTTTGAGATATGAGAAATCTCAGCTTGGGTTAAAAGCACCTAAGAGGGGGTCTAGAGAGATGGCTCAGCAACTAAGAGTGCTTGCTGTGGGTTGTTGAGGGTTGCTGTGGGTTGTTGAGGGTTGCTGTGGGTTGTTGAGGGTTGCTGTGGGTTGTTGAGGGTTGCTGTGGGTTGTTGAGGCTTGCTGTGGGTTGTTGAGGGTTGCTGTGGGTTGTTGAGGGTTGCTGTGGGTTGTTGAGGGTTGCTGTGGGTTGTTGAGGGTTGCTGTGGGTTGTTGAGGCTTGCTGTGGGTTGTTGAGGCTTGCTGTGGTTGTTGAGGGTTGCTGTGGGTTGTTGAGGCTTGCTGTGGGTTGTTGAGGGTTGCTGTGGGTTGTTGAGGGTTGCTGTGGGTTGTTGAGGGTTGCTGTGGGTTGTTGAGGGTTGCTGTGGTTGTTGAGGGTTGCTGTGGGTTGTTGAGGGTTGCTGTGGGTTGTTGAGGGTTGCTGTGGGTTGTTGAGGTTGCTGTGGTTGTTGAGGCTTGCTGTGGGTTGTTGAGGGTTGCTGTGGGTTGTTGAGGGTTGCTGTGGGTTGTTGAGGGTTGCTGTGGGTTGTTGAGGGTTGCTGTGGGTTGTTGAGGGTTGCTGTGGGTTGTTGAGGATTGCTGTGGGTTGTTGAGGGTTGCTGTGGATGTTGAGGGTTGCTGTGGGTTGTTGAGGCTTTGCTGTGGGTTGTTGAGGCTTGCTGTGGTTGTTGAGGCTTGCTGTGGGTTGTTGAGGGTTGCTGTGGGTTGTTGAGGGTTGCTGTGGGTTGTTGAGGGTTGCTGTGGGTTGTTGAGGGTTGCTGTGGGTTGTTGAGGGTTGCTGTGGGTTGTTGAGGGTTGCTGTGGGTTGTTGAGGGTTGCTGTGGGTTGTTGAGGCTTGCTGTGGGTTGTTGAGGCTTGCTGTGGGTTGTTGAGGGTTGCTGTGGGTTGTTGAGGGTTGCTGTGGGTTGTTGAGGGTTGCTGTGGGTTGTTGAGGGTTGCTGTGGGTTGTTGAGGGTTGCTGTGGGTTGTTGAGGGTTGCTGTGGGTTGTTGAGGCTTGCTGTGGGTTGTTGAGGTTGCTGTGGGTTGTTGAGGGTTGCTGTGGGTTGTTGAGGGTTGCTGTGGGTTGTTGAGGGTTGCTGTGGGTTGTTGAGGGTTGCTGTGGGTTGTTGAGGGTTGCTGTGGGTTGTTGAGGGTTGCTGTGGGTTGTTGAGGGTTGCTGTGGGTTGTTGAGGGTTGCTGGGGTTGTTGAGGGTTGCTGTGGGTTGTTGAGGGTTGCTGTGGGTTGTTGAGGGTTGCTGTGGGTTGTTGAGGGTTGCTGTGAGTTGTTGAGGGTTACTGTGAGTTGTTGAGGGTTGCTGTGGGTTGTTGAGGGTTGCTGTGGGTTGTTGAGGGTTGCTGTGGGTTGTTGAGGGTTGCTGTGGGTTGTTGAGGGTTGCTGTGGGTTGTTGAGGGTTGCTGTGGGTTGTTGAGGCTTGCTGTGGGTTGTTGAGGCTTGCTGTGGGTTGCTGTGGGCCTAGAGTGATGACTTTGTGTTAAGAGCAAGCTAGCACTTGCTGCTTTTCCAAGAGACCTGAGTTTATTTCCTAGCACCTATGGCAGATGGCTCCCAACCAACTCCAGGTCTAGGGGATCTGACACCCTCTTCTAGTCTCCATGGATACCTGCACTCATGGGGGGAGTGTTTGCTGCGCTTTCAGAGGACCCAAGTTCAGTTCCTAATGCCATGGCACAATGTGTGACTCCAGTCTGGGAATCCATAGCCTTCATCTTGACCCCTGAGGACACACACACACACACACACACACACACACACACACACACTACACATAAATAAAAGTAACACCTTTCTCTCTCAGACTCCGAGCCCAAACCAACCACTCCTGTATGGGGAAGGAAGTGATTCCAAAGGTGAGGGCCTCAGGGAAGGCAGAGGATGGTCCCCCCAAAAGCACAAACACCAGACACCTCTCCTACCCTCAGAAGCTTCACCCTTCCCGCATCTTCCACCACAAGTGGGAACCCCTGCCTCTGGCAGAGGGGCACCTCAGAGCAATATGGGAAACGGGGCGACCAGAAGGGATCTGGAGGCAGGAACTGAGGTGTCTTACACCAATGCCGGATTCTGCCTTACAACCTTTACCTCCTCCGAATTCCTTAGCTCTTTTAGGTCTTCCAAATAACTGCTTTCCATTTTATAGGATAGAAGCGGGAGTCTGGAAAGATTGGCCTGCTTCCCTAACTTGCCACACTGCTAGCAAGCAGCGAGGGTGGGAACCAGGTCTCTGTGACTTTGAAAGCCCTGGCTCTCACCTGCTTTGCAGCCCCGTCCTATTGGGTCTGGCCTTATAGTCAGGCTGCCCCACACACCTGCTTTGAGACGGTTCTGCCTTGCTGCCCAGGATATCTTCATCCTGAGATTCTAGCACCACAGTCCGAAAATAGTTCTAAAAATAATGTCGCAAGTAACTTCTGTTCGCCTCTTCCTAGGAGAAGGGAAATAAAGCCAAATCAAAGGCAGCTGCTGGGCCAGCCACCTCTTCCTGTATTTGTTTCTTCTCTTAAGGACCAGGAACCTCCCCCCACCCCCACACACACCCCTGCTCTGCCTGCTACCTGTGGTTCTCCATCAGTTCCTCCTCCCCTCCCTCAAGTTATATGCCGAGGCAGCATCAGCCATGACAATTTTTCCTGACTAATTCTTTACACATTCATACGAATTGATTTCTGATGTGATGATGCCCCTTTGGTATTTTCCAAAGAGTGAGATGAGTGTTCTTGAGGAACCGAGGGACTGGGAGAGATTGAAGGAGGTTGTACTGAGTGATCTGTATGAACTCTGTCAGTTTCACATCAGAAGAGATTATCTATGTCAAGGATTGAGCTCACACTGTAGGTCTGGATCACTAGATGACATCTGTGCCCTTTCTACTCTTAGAGTTGTTCCTAGACACCAGGCCTGTCCCTGAAGCTCCAAGACCCGTCTTTGGTCTCCTTCCAGTGCAGAGACCTTAGAGAAGCTCATAAACGTCGCCTTTCATTGTTCAAACAATTTTCTTTTCAGTTTTTCATGACAGGGTCTCTCTAAGTAGCCCTGGCTGTCCTGGAACCCACTCTGTTCATTTGAGGATGGACACAAACTCGGGGATCCACCTGCCTCTGTCTCCTGAATGCCGGGATAAAAGGCATGCACCACCACCACCTCCCGGCTTCAACCAATTCTTTATTATCTATTCTTAACTTCAATAGAAGTACTGTGTGTGTGTGTGTGTGTGTGTGTGTGTGTGTGTGTGTGTATGTGAAGTGTGATGGCTAATGTTGTGTTTCAAGTTTAAATTATTGTCCTTAAGAGATCTGTAAGGCAAAAATGTCTCTAACCAGTAAGCTCCAACTTGCCCAAGGACAGATAACTTCCTGTAATGATGGGGACTGTTGTTCATGTAAGATAACAAAGCATGTTTTTGCTTCTGCAAACAAGCTTGGTTGTCCCAAGTGTGATTGGACAAAGGCAGGAAGTACATAGCCTTCTGCTTTTTGCCTTTATAAAACCCTGATTAATGAAATTTGGAGTCATATTCTGAGTATGGGTCTTGGCTATGAATCTGGCCAGTGTCTATGGTCCTGGCTAGTACTTAATAAAGATTTTTAAAGTTTAGCTAAAAAATTGTGATAGTGGCCTTATTCTTGTCCAGTGGAACTAACGTCAGCATGCTCCAGCAGGCATGTGTGAGTCAGAGGACAGCCTGCAGAGTTCTCCTCTCCTACTCTGTGGGTCTCAGGGGTTGAACTCTGGTTATTAGGTTTGGCCCTTACTTGCCCTAGAAATACTTTCAAAATCACTCCGAGAGGGAATGGAGATGTAATTCAGTGGCAATGTGTGCATAGCATTGCATACACACACCACACAAAATCACTCAGAGAAACTTTAAAAGGAAAATAAAATCTATACAGCTCAGCAGGCACTCATCCAGCCAAAGGTTGACCCAACATTCAGGAAGAACCTTCATTCCATTTTCATGTCCTGGTTGTGGTGGCACATACCTTTAATCTCAGCACTTGGGAGGCAGAGGCAGGTGGATCTCTAAATTTGAGGCTAGCCTGGTCTACAGAGTACGCTAGAGCAGCCAGGGACACATGGAGAGATGCTGTCTTGGGAAATGGTGGGAGGACAGTCTGCTCTGGTTCTGCTTTCTCTTCCTAGTGTGTCTCCAAAGGAAGTCTGTCCTAGATTTCTGGTTAGAACACTCCCCCAGGCCTACTTCTCCACCCGGAAAAGTCCTGGCTCCAGGCCTCTGGTCTGTAGAGCCACGTCTAAATCCTTTCCCAAGGCGTATTTCCCGCCCTCTTGCAGACACACCCAGCACAAACATCTGCCGCAGTATTTTGAAGAGTTAGTTCATTGTTCCATCTTACTTCCTCAGACAGTGCCTCCTCGTAGATAGTAACTGTGCAGGGACCGAGGAGGAGAATGTTGACTGTCAGTACCAAGTCCAGTGAGCTGCTAATATCCTGGACAACTGGTGGGGGACTGAAAACACACCCGTTACATTCTCTGAATATCCTAGCTCTCCAGAACCAACCCTCGTTCAGCCATTAAACAATTACATTCCCTCTTTTCTGCCCATCCTGGCACTTAAAGCTGAATGTCATCAGCATCACTGAGTAGTCGGCGAGTGATGAGGTATGACTAGATGAGTATGTGAAAGGGTGTGTGTGTGTGTGTGTGTGTGTGTAGGCGCGCGCTGGAGTGGAAACACCATGTGTCTGGATTCCTCTTGAGCACTGATTGGTTCCCTTTCTTATTTTTCCTCCCAGAGAGAATGTAGATTTATTAAGGCAATGTAAGAAAAGAAACCCTAAGTGTAGAAGGGGCTCCAAGGGAGGAATACTCTTCCTTTGCTTTCATATATATATATATATATATGTTGTTTCCCTGGCAGTAGCTCATGACCAAGGTCAAATAGATGTTTAGTGTTTCTATTTTTGTTTTTTGTTTTTGTTTTTGTTTTTTTTTTTCCAAGACAGGGTTTCTCTGTGTAGTTTTGGTGCCTATCTTGGATCTCGCTCTATAGACCAGGCTGGCCTCAAACTCACAGAGATCCGCCTGCCTCTGCCTCCCGAGTGCTGTGTTGTTAGAGTTTTCCTGCCTGGCCCACAGTCAGGACAAATCACTCTTACCCGCCAGTCCCACAGCCGCTCAGACCCAACCAAGAAAGCACACAGAGACTTATATTGTTTACAAACTGTATGGCCGTGGCAGGCTTCTTGTTATCTACTTCTTTTAACTTAAATTAACCCATTTCTATAAATTTATACTTTGCCATGTGACTCGTGGCTTATTACCTTACATCCTTCTTGCCATGGCGGTGGCTGGCGGTGTCTGTTCCCCCAGCCTTTTACCTCCCCAAATTCTCTTCTCTCTTGTCCCGCCTATACTATCCTTCCTGCCTGGCTACTGGCCAATCAGCACTTTATTTTAACCAATCAGATCAACACATTTGACATACAGAACATCCCACAGCACTTCCCCGTTTCTTTTTTTTAAAAAGCAAGGTTTTAACTTTTATATAGTAAAATTTCGGATAACAAAACAATTATTAAGTAATAATTATAGTTACAATATCTAGTCTAGTTGTTTTGGCAAAATTAAACAAAATAAAAGCCACAGTGGCATTTCAGTCTTACAAAGATGGATATTACACAGAGACTCTGGTTTATGTTGTCTTTGGGATTTTTAACTACAGAAAAAGATTTGATTGTAAAAGCTGTTGAGTTAAACAAATATGTAAATTTTAAAGGTACCTTGACTTCAAAATTTAGATATAAAGATATGTTGCTTTGGAAAAGAGTCTCTGCTTTTGTTTCCACAGAAAGCCAGAAGCTGTGGATTTGTTCCAGATTAAGATATATCAGTTTTGATCAGCCAAGACCACCTGAAAGGTCTCCGATGACACCATGGCCCAGATGATCCAACATCCAAAATGGCTCATAGGTTTACCCTCACAGACTAGTCCATAATCCTAAAATTTTCTTTGTGTCCCCATAAGATACAGTGCCCCCCTCCAGCAGGAAGTAGTAAAAAAAAAAAAAACAAAAACAAAAAAACAAAAAAACAAAAAAAACAAAAACTACGCCCAAATTCCCAGCTGACTTTGGAGATGGAATTGGCTCACTCCTTCTCTAAACCCAGACACATTATTAAAAGAAAAGGTTAAGAGATCTTTGTGTCCCAAATCAGAAGAGCCCTCTGGTGTGGGACAGAAAAAGTACAATATTTTTCTTTAAATTGGGTTGATTATAAATGTGATCTCTTTCTAAAGAAGAAAAGGGGATATAATATAGATATAATAGGATGAAAGGTAGATTAAGGAGCTTACTTCTAAAGAGCAACAACTTGTTTAAAATGTTTTACATTAGTATAGATTTTAGTCTATTGATACAAACTTAAAGTTAATTTTGTTATACTGTGTATGTATTTAAATATATACTATGTGTATATATTTAAAACTACTTATGTTTAAGGTATTATGTTTGTATAGCTCATTTTAAATTGAAATGGATGATTAAAATAGATTAATAATTAGTCATCTATGATAATCATACTCGTAGCCATGTTAGTTAAGTCTTCTAGATATACATAGAGATATTTCAGATAGATAAGTAATCTTCAAATACTTCAAAGACCTACAGAACATGGCATTTAAAGTACTTTTAAAAATTTAGACTTTCTGGACAATGAGCCATGTCTGCTCCTGGCATCACCAATTTACTTCAGAGAGGAGGATGGGCATTAAAGACACTTCATATGGAGTTTATCTTCACCTTGGCAAAAATAGCCATTTGGGCAAGAAACTGTTCTTGCCTGGACTGCTTGATCAACTGGACATGCAGGACCTATAAAAAGGTGACCACTGAACTTTGCTCGACAAAATGGTCCTTCAGGTTCCTGCTTTGCAGAGGAAACTGCCAGATCTTCTACAGGACACAGAGAGAAGTGACTGAGAGACTCTAGCCCTGTGGGCTGAAGACAGGTGCCCCAACTTTACAAAGGAACATTAGGTGACTATCCAGGCTGCCAACTGTCTCTGTCTACCCTGCAAGACTCCCGAAAGTTGCTTGCATCCTTCTCCTGGTTCTTAGGTAATATTATATCCTTCTGAGATCTTTGATGTGGTTGAAGACTAGATAGTTATAATTTTCTCAGTTATGATAAAAGATAAGTTTAGATATAAAACCTTGGACTCACAAATATAAGAGAGATAGGATATCTTCTTTAATATTGTAACTGTAATTCTTGCTTGATAATTGTTTTGTTATATATAATTGTACTATGTAAAAGTTAAAACATTGTTTTTTTTAAAAAAAAAAAAAAAAGAAAAGAAAAGAAAAGGGGAAATGCTGTGGATATCGCTCTGTATAAATAAAATGCTGTTTGGCCAGTGGCCAGGCAGGAAGTATAGGCGGGACAAGAGAGAAGAGAATTCTGGGAAGTAAAGGCTGGAGAGGAGACACTGCCAGCCGCTGCCATGAGAAGCAACATGTAAAGACACCGGTAAGCCACAAGCCATGTGGCAAAGTATAGACTAACAGAAATGGGCTAAATATAAGAGTAAGAGCTAGACAATGGTAGGCCTGAGCTAATGGCCAAGCAGTTTAAATAATATAAGTGTCTGTATGATTATTTTACACGTGGGTTAGGGGACCTCGGGGGCTTGGTGACACCTGGAGAGAAGCTCTCCAACTACAGTGCTGGGATTAAAGGTGTCCACCACCACTGCCCAGAGTGTTTCTATTTTCTTACAGGGTGTCTTGCTTCCTAGATGCAAGAAAGCTGTGTTCGTGGAATGGTGTTGGAGCCCTTCAATGGTCCCGTCTGCTCTTCTTCCTCCAGAGTCTTGCTACCCACAGTACAACCCTTGGGCCAGCAGCATTGGTAGCACTTTGGAACTTGCTAGAAATGTGCTTTCAAGCCCCATTCCAATCTACCGAGTAGGAATCTACATTTCCCCCAAATTCCCAGGTGACTCACATGCATGCACATTGAAGTGTAAGGAGTCTGAATTTTGGCATAACGTTAGGTCTTAGCATTTCACAGCGGGTGTGGCAACATCTCTGTTAACTCTGTGGTGCCTGGTCTTCCTACTGATTAGGTGAATTCTGTAGACTTTAGGTGTTCAACAGGAAGCCCATAGATGGTGATGCTGTGGTAGTAAGGAGCCCAGATAGTGTTGGTTAAGTCAGTGCTGCTTGGAAAGAGAAAAAAAAGGGAGACACACAGAGGACCTGCCCGCGTTTTTGGCTGGGCTGTCCCAGGCTGATGATGTACTTAAGGACAGAACCCTTACAGATAGTTCTTCAAGTTTTTGAGAGTTAACCATTAAGCCTGAATTGGTGGAAACCCAGACTTTAGGTTAGGGCCTCTGTGTTAGAAGTTTGATCTCTATTTACCAGCTGTGGAAACGTAGTCACTGGCAGCAATGTATAGACGATATAAACCAAATTAAAGATTTCTTAGTCTCTGCACACTTGTTGCACACTGGGTGTGGTTTGCTTTTTAAAAGCACCAGACAAAGCTGGGTGTGGCAGCTCATACCGAATCCTCAGGACTCTAGAGGCTGAGGGGGAATGATTGGCATGGGTTCAAAGACAGCCTGTGCTACCCAGTGAGTTCTAGGCTCAAAACCAACCAAGCAACAAGAATGTACATCAGATAAGCCCTAGACTTAGCACGGCACTTGGCCTAGGGAAAGAGGCCTCTGAGGCTACCACGTTAAACCTCAGAAACTCTCACAGCTAGAATCCAGCAAGATTGCCTGTTGCTACTGTTGACAAAAGAATGTTTATTTTTAAATGACGTAAGACACTGTTCCCAAGTCTTCCTAAGACCAGAGAAGTTATGGGTCAGAGCAGAGCCTATCCTTGAGGATAATAAAAGTGGAGAGCACCTGGGAAAGGAGGCCAAGTCATCTGTGAACAGATTGCCTGGGTCCCAACCAAAGCTTACCCCTGGCAGATGAGTATCCAGAGTCAGTCAGAAGATAGCCTGAGAGTTCGGCTGCCTGCCTGTTACAGGCCGTCTTAGTGTGGAGGGCTTTCTAAGATCAAAGGAGCATTGTACAGGGTCTAGGAGCCCACAGGTAACCCCTGAAAATAAAGCTGCCAGCACTCAGAAGGCAGAGACGGGCAGATCTCTGTGAGTTCGAATTCAGCCTGGTCTGCAAAATGAGTTCCGGGACAGTAATAGCTTCATAGTAAGACTGTCTGAGAAACAAAAAAGAAGAAAAAATTCAATAACATTTTAGATTTGTGGTAACTGTTCTATTATATAAGAAATAAATATTTGCTGGGCGGTGGCGGCACAAGCCTTTAATCCCAGCACTCGGGAAGCAGAGCCAGGCGGATCTCTGTGAGTTCGAGGCCAGCCTGGGCTACCACATGAGTTCCAGGAAACAGGCGCAAAGCTACACAGAGAAACCCTGTCTTAAAAAACCAAAAACAGTATAAACAAACAAATAATAAATAAATATTTGTTATAAAATGTCACTACCAAAATTAGTTATAACCCTTTGCCCAAATATAAATTTGGTTTTCAAATACAAATATTTTTAATTAACTTAGTGTCTTAAAATGGCAAACACAGCTGAATATAACTTAATTGTCAGTTCATCCCTGTGGAATAAAATAAGGTCACGGTGATGGTAAAAAATGGCATCTCTCTGACTGTTGACACCTTCAGTTCTGGGAACTCTGACCACACTGAAATCCTTCCCCCACTCTTGGTGGGAGTTGTTAATATGGTGTAGGGATGAGGGAGGTCTGGTGGGTTTTCCCAAATAAAGTTTATCCAACCACAGAAAGGTCCCCTCTGTCCCTAATTCCACAGAGCTCTACCTGACAGCGTTTGAATTCATCTTGCACAGTGCTCCACCCAGACTATGACTCCCGGTGGCCATCAGCAGGAGAGGCAGTTCAGTTCTCTTCAGGGAACTGTGCTCAGATGAAGCCAGAATCTTTGACTTTACACCACAAAGAAAAGTTTCAGGATGAGTCAGAATGAAGCAAACCAGGAGTTTCTTAAGAAAAGTCTTAAGGGTTGTAAAGGTGTCTCAGTGATTAAGTGTGTGATGCCCCTGCAGAGAGCCCATTCCCAGCACCCACATGGCCCCTCACAACCATAGGTAATTCCCGTTCCAGGAGATCCAACACCCTCTTCTGGCCTCCTAGGGCTCTCAGTATGTACACAGTACACAGACAAATATGTAGGCAGGATACTGGCACACATAAAATAATAAAAAATAAAAATTTTATAAGAAAAGGTTTAGTATAGATTTAAGCATGGAGGGGCAGGCTTAGGAAAGACAGTTAGGTGTGTGTAGCCAAATGTGGACATGGGTTTCTCAAGAACGTGTCTCTTTGTGAGACTAGAGATTGAGCCTGGGTCTCACATGAGGCAACTGTTCTACCACCAAGCAACATCCCCAGACCCTCTCTCTTTCAATTGTTTCTTGTTTTTGTTGTTTTGAGACAAAGTCTCATCCTGGGTTCAGTTCCCAGTATCTACGTGGTGTCTCATAACCACCCATGATAACTCCAGTTCCAGTAAACAAAACTTCTCTTCTGGCCTCTATGAGTACCAGGCACATGGTGTACATATGTATGTGCAGACAAGACATTTATACACATAAAGCAAGTGAATCTTAAAATTTTAAAATACATAGAGAGAGAGAGAGAGAGAGAGAGAGAGAGAGAGAGAGAGAGAGAGACTGAGACTCACCACATAAGCCCTGGCTGGTTTGGAACTTTTATGTAGACCAGGCTGGCCTTAAACTCAGAGATTCACTGGCCTCTGTCTCTGGAATGCTGGGATTAAAGGTACCAATAAACCTAGCCCTTATTAAAATTTTGGTGGCTCTCTGTGAGTTCCAAGCCAGCCTGGTTTACAAAAAGAGTTCCAAAATAGCCAGAGCTGCTATATAGAGAAACTCTGTCTCAAAAAATAATTAAATTATTTCATTACTTATTATTTATTTTGGTTTTTGAAACGAGATTTCGGGTAGCCCAGGCTGATGTGAGGAACTTCCTGCCCCACCCTCTAGAGTAACTGGAATTACAGGCCTGTGCCTCCAGGCCCACATCTATTTACATTGCTTTTGAAATCATAACAAATTCAAGGGACTTAAAAAAAAAAACAGTTAAAAAAAGCGCTTATCTCAAAAACTTTTATTTAGTACCCAAGATAAAGTAGATCACACTGTGTCATATACATTTACAGGATAACAAGATAAAAACAGACTGAAAAAGCCAAAGGCATTTTTACTATAGGTAGGTCACAAGGACATGAAGGCATATTTTGACTATAAACATGGTTAATCACCATCTGTGAGAGTTCTTGGCTCATAGCTACCAGAGGTGTGGAGTTCCTTTTTCCTTCTTATGCCCCCTTATTTTTCCTTACCTTTTTATTTTGCCTCCCTTCACCAACATCTCCACCTCGCCGTGGCTCACTGTTGAGGCCACTAGGACTTGTTTGGAACTCCAACATGAGCCCAGGGCCTGAGCTAAAGTAAAGCTGAGTAAATGACAAGCTTTCCTTGGGAGTCACTCAGTGAGAGGGCTTTCTTGGCAAACCCAGAGTTACTGAGGTCACGGTGACATAGAGATGTCTTATCACCTGGACACTAAGACTCAGAAGATGACAGTTGTGTTGCTGTGGGGGAGAATATGAAACAGTTTCAATAAACTGATCTCTTTAAGACACAGAATCTTACCAGGCATGGTGGCATACACTTTTAATCCTGGCTTTCAGGAGGTGGAGGCAGGTGGATCTCTGAGTTCCAGACCAGCCTAATCTACATAGTAAGTTCCTCGCCAGCCAGAGCCTACACAGTGAGACTTAAAGATAAGATCTGAAAAGCAAACTGAACACTTTGTGCTATTTCTATAGGACAGAGCTGGCTGGCTGAGGTCAGAAAGGTCTTCTCAGCACTGGGCATCTAAGCCTGGGCTTTAGAAGTAAGTAAATCGGATACAGGGGAATGGTGGCGGTTTTCTAGGTGGAGAGCACAGGCTTTGCTCTGTGACCTGCTTCTTTGGATTGACAAATTCAGTGAGCAGTACACTGAGAGATAGCTGGGGACTCTCCCATGGAAGAGAATTTCTGCTTTTAGTGAGACACGATGTCACTAGGTTGTCCAGGGCCCAACCCCTGTTTTCAGGTGACCCGGCCTCAGCTCTCTAGCAGCTAGAACAATGGACAGACAGATCTTGGGTGGACCAGAACTGTTACTGCCAGCATAGATTTTTCAGGTACTATAAACATGTAAATAGCATTATAAAAAGGGTGTTTTTTTTTGTTTTTTTGTTTTTTTTTTTTAAGATTTATTTATTATGTATACAGTGTTCTGCCTGCATGCCAGAAGAGGGCACCAGATCTCATTACAGATGGTTGTGAGCCACCATGTGGGTGCTGGGAATTGAACTCAGGACCTCTGGAAGAACGGCCAGTGCTCTTAAATGCTAAGCCATTTCTCCAGCCCTAAAAAGGGTGTTTTAAAGAACACTTTCTGGTGTTATCTAAAAACAAAAATACAGGATGCAGCTGGGAACCCCAGAAATGAGGAAGCAAAAGCAGGAAGGTCATTCAAGGTCATTCTCATCTACTTAGCAAGTGTGAGGCCAGCTTGAACTACATAAATCCTCCCTGGAGATGGAAAAGATGTAACTGAACCTTTGCATAGAAAGCCAGGGGCCAGCAAAGTGGTTCAGTGGGTAGAGGCACTCGCTGCCAAGCCTGATTGTGAGTTCCTGCCAGGGCAACAGCCTGCCTCAGCCACTGACACAGTTACATCATCACCTGTCACCATGTGCCTTTCCACCAGGCGATGTGCCACGTGCACCCCTTAAAAGTGTCCACCAGCCGGGCGGTGGTGGCGCACGCCTTTAATCCCAGGTGGATCTCTGTGAGTTCGAGGCCAGCCTGGGCTACAGAGTGAGATCCAGGAAAGGCACAAAGCTAAACACAGAGACCCTGTCTGGAAAAACCAAACAAAAGGTGTCCACCAGGCACAGCTCTCTCTCTTGCTCCTCTCTTACCTTTCTTGCCTCTTCCCTGTGTCTGTCCATCTGCCTGCCTGCCTCTCTCATGTCCACACTCCAGCATGGCCTTTCACTCTTTCATTCTCCTCCTCCTCCTTCCTCCCCTCCCCCACCTCTCCCTTCTCCCTCCCCCAATAAACCTCTAGCACTAACTCTGTTGTTTGAGGCGTGGCATACCTTGCCAGGGCCCATCAAAAGGTACCCACCCTGCCTTTCTTCTTCCTCTTCTTCTTCTTCTTCTTCTTCTTCTTCTTCTTCTTCTTCTTCTTCTTCTTCTTCTTCTTCTCCTCCTCCTCCTCCTCCTCCTCCTCCTCCTCCTCCTCCTCCTCCTCCTCCAAGCTTAGGCTCGAACCCAAGGGCCTTGTGCTTGCTAGGCAAGCGCTCTACCACTGAGCTCAATCCCCAACACTCTTCTTTTTAATCCTTTCACTAATGGCCCAAATTCCCATTCCCGGGACCCACATGGTGGAAAGAGCCAACTCACCAGTTTTCTGACCAGTTGTCCTCTGACCTCCACACACGGGTCATGGTGTAGCACACTGATGCATGTACACAGATGAATAAATACATAAATAATGAATAAGTAAATAATTTTTTATAAGACAAAAAACAATCCCCACAAAATGCTCCAAGTAATATTAAATCGAGAGGAACCACTGCTACCCCTCCCTGCTCTTGTTTATATCTCTGAGGACAGGATGGTGGGAGGCCAGACATCTCTCTCTTCAGGTGAGCTAGCCCAGACTGGTTAGGTCTAAGATGGCTGAGTGAGCAGACAACCTCTCAAGTCATGGTAACTGTTAGTTATTTGGCGGTGCTCTTATATTTGGCGGTGTTCTTACCCTGCAAGGAAATGTCACAAAACACGACAGAATCCACTAATAAGAGTTTTATCAAGATAGGGAAGAGAGACAGATGTGAACAGGCCTGCAGAAAACATACATGATCAAGAGAGGAAGTGAGGCCAGGGAATATGGCGCCGGCTTATAAAGGCTGGGCTGCTCCTGCGTACACAGACTTATGTGGCTACTCCATGCATGCACGTAGATCACATGGTTGTGCTGCGTGCTTTACGCAACCACTCTAAGCCACAGGGTCCTCACTATATACCATACATATAAGCAATAAATACCTAAACAATGTCTAGTCCATTTGCATTTGACAAGTTCAGAGAAAATAATTCCATTATCTATCCTATTTTGCTAAGTCCAAAATGTACCTGATTCACTTTCTATCCTAACTTATATTACTAACAGAACTGTCCTATAACATCTTTCAAATTTATAACACCTCTAGTGAGTTTCTTTTCTGAAGGAAAACTATAACTAACTGATCTTCAACTCCCTCAGAGACCCAAGAAGGAAATAATACTACCTAATAAAAAATAAAAACAGGAAGTGCATGCAAGCAGCTTCCAAAAAAAAAAAAAAAAAATGTGAGTTGACAGAAACAGCCAGCTGCCTGGACAGTCATCCGAGGTTTCTCCACAGTGTTGGGGCATCATCTTCAGCCTATAGACTTAGCGTATCTGATAGACTCATTTGTGAACTAGGATGTATATAAGGTCAACAGTTTGACCTCACATTTGGTGAGAGCAGTCCATGTACCAGAAACACCTGAATTCCATTAGTTTTATGTCATGATTCAGGATTTTAAATTCTGGAATTTTTTTTTTTTTTTAATTCAGCTGTCCATTTTTCTTGGCTGTGGTGTATGTGGTTTCATCTCGGCATCCTGTTCTTCTCTGCATCCCTCTATTAAATGCCAGTCTACTATTGAGAGGGGTGAGCTTAGTTATTCTTCAAGAATAACTGTTTCATCTGCTGTTCCATTGCGCATCAGAAGCCATCGGCCCACTCGCTGTTCAGTTGCCTTCGAAGAAAAGGGCACGGTACCTTTTACAGATTTCAAAGGCCACTCACTTCAGGGATAGTGCCATATTGTCCTAGCTTCAGAAGATGCCTTTTGTTAAAGCCACAATCACACTTGTTTTGGCAAGAATCGGTAGTCCTTTGTTACATGTCCTGTCTGTCCTGTTTGTCCTGTTTGTCAGCAGTTGATTCGAGGATACTTTGTTGTTCAGTGGCTAACTTTTGCCACGAAGAAAGTTAACTCCATATGCAGTTTCTTCAATGCCCATATTTTCTCTGAAGTAGATTGGTACTGCCAGGAGCTGACATGTCTCATAGTCATAGCAAAAAAGAAAAATTCCTAAGTTATTAAAACATTTTAAATGCCATATTCTGTAGATCTCTGAAGGGTTTGAAGATGACCTGTCTATCTAAAATATATCTGTTCTATCTTGAAGACACACCTAATATGTGATGTCTAACTACTAACTTTCATTTCTATATATCCTAGTAGTTGGTAATAACATTCAAGGATTAGGAAATTGCATTACATTGTTAAATGAATGGTATAAGTACATTATCTCGAGCAAGATTAGAAATATGTGTATGGCATATTCTAACAATCTCAATCTCAATCTAGATATATAATTTGTATATAATATAAAACAATCCAATCCAATGTAAAGTATTTAAAACTAGTAATTGTCTTTTTCTTTTCTCTTTCTCGTTTTTAAACAAGCACCTTAAATCTAATCTCCTTTGCCTAGCCCTTTTCCTAACCCTTAACAACTTGTAACCAACCCTCCTAAACAATGAAAACTATCCCAGACCCAAAACCCATTAAAAGACCAAAAAAACACCTGCCCCACACCACCCCTTTGGGAATGTGGGCATCGTGTTCTTAAAATTACTTCCTACTGGGTATGGACAAAGGTATCTTTATTTTGAAAAGAAAAATTTTGGGTTAATTGTCAAATTCTAGGAAAGGTAACTATATTGTTTGTTATCCATAATGCCAAAGTTCAGGGTTTATCTCAAGTCCTTATTCAAGTAGTCTTTGAAACTGGAACATTTCAGCTAGCCATCTCAGAATTGCTCTAAGCACTTCGTAGTCCAAAGCTGATCTGTAGATGTTTGTCAGTTTAGTGATATTACTATTGTCCACATGGAATTGTTTTTGTGGGGCCCCATCTTCTTCCTGGAGATTTCAGTTGATGTTAGGCCTGGCCATGATTTCCTGCAGAAAACTGATAAGAGACTTGAACACAAAGACATGTATAGGCAGCGAACTGAAGCCTTTTCTCTAGAATTAATTAGTACTCTATATGATCATTATTATCTTAACAAAGTTATATATATATATATATATATATATATATATATATATATAGTGAATTTTGATGTAAAATTCATACTTTAAGAAAAGTTTAAATAGAATAGAATCAAAGAATTGATATTAGTAAAAGAATAGTCCCTTAATTTGGTTTTTCTCCTGTCCCATGTCAGAAGATGGCTTTCTTCTGGTGTGATACAGGGAGTTTGCATTTTCCTTTTAACAACATGCTTAAGTTTAAAGACGGAGAGAGCCATTCTCTAACTCCAAAGCCAGCTTTAAATTTTCATTGAACTGGGACTACAAGAAGACCAACAGTGTTAATTTTTTTTAGAGAAGAGCAGAAACAAACATTTAGGAAGACTTACGAAATTTTGTAGATGATATACCAATAGGCCATTTTACTCTGTTTCCTGGACAGATGATTTGTCCCTTTTCTTCAGTTGTCTCATTTGTCCAGCGTTCTTCAGATTCCTTAGCCTTCATTCTCCTAAAAGACAAAAACAAAAACCCTTCCCCAAGACTAATTTTGGGGAGGTTCCCTTTTGGCAAGTTATATCTGATTAAATGAAAAGGCATGTATTAATGGTATAAGTTAGTTCAAATTGGATGGTCATGTTGGTTGATGAACTATCACCTCCTCTAATTAAGAGGTCTCTCTTGTCCAAATCAAACCTTTATCAATTTTGATGGTACCCACAGCTTATCTTCTGCAGAAACAAAAGCAAAACCTCATCCCCAACATAACACAAATCCTGGTTTCCATTCTGAGGTCAGCACATCCTTGAAGTATATAGGCTGATTTAATTCTGTAGTTTTTTCTATTATCCAATGGTTCCTCAACTCTGTCCCATGCATTCAAGGATGCCATTCAACATAGAATTAGGGTTTGGATATCATATAAACATTGTGTTTGTGCTGCAGCATATTGGCCTTCTCCAACAAGCTGATCCTGGAAGACTTGTATACCTTTATCCCTACATTGTTTTGCTATGTTTTTAGCTTCCTCTTTGAACCACATTTGCCACTGGAGCTGTTGTCCAGGTTCCAGAACAGCATGTGCCAGCTCCCGCCAGTCCTGTGGTATAATCCTATTATAAGTTGACCAGGAGTTTAACATTTGCTTTACATATGGGGAATGCATGCCATAAGATACTATTGCCTCCTTAAACCTTTGTAAGTCTAACATTTCAACTGGATTCCAAATATTTTGTGTATTCACTTGACCAGGTAGCTGTTGTATGGTTACCAGATAAATTAAGGGTGATTGTATGAAAAAAGGCTTTCTTTCTGTAACCTTATAATCCAATCCTGAAACAACTTCACTGTTAATTTCTTCTGTCTGGATCTGAATTTCTCTATAATTCATTTTAACAGGTTTAACAGGGTTTTAAAAAAATTTTATCCTGGCACTTAAATAGACTATTTTTTTAAATTGTAAATAAGGATAAGAAGAATAATAATGTACATAATTTGATCAACATTAATCCTCTCATATAGTTGTTCCATTGTCAGACTGCCTAAAATTTCAAACAAAGCCTAATTTTCTTCCAATGTACACATAAAACCCATTTTTTTAATGTGAAAAAATCTTTTAAATAGTTTCCTTTAAAATATCTGATATAATTGACTTACCAATTCTACGTAGAACAGTAAGAATCTGAGGGAATTTCAAAACAGCTACCTAGCATCTGAGGTGAGAATCCAGAGAGAGAGAGAGAGAGAGAGAGAGAAAGCGTAGCCGCTACGTTCTGACTAAAAGCTTGAATCCAACCATGTGTTCCCGCTTGAGCCGAGTTGAGCCTGGGCTCTGGCTTCCTTAAGCTCCAACTGACCATGTGTGCTGGCATTTCTGCAGTTGCATGTAGCTACTTCAATTAGTCGTAGCTCCCGTAGGCCTGAGTTGTTTGTAGCACCGGCTTTTTAAGCAAGTAACTCCAGCTGTGGCAGTAACCACTTGTAGCTAAGGTAGGTTGGGCCTGAGTCCTAAGGCGAACTAGGCTCAAGCTAGGCCTGAGCTAGGCCCAAGCTAGGGAGCCAGACCCAAGGCCAAGGCAAGCGGTTTTTTAATGAATTCTTGCCACGTTGGGTGCCAAATGTAGATGTAAACATCTTATTAAATAAGAAACACAGAGTCAGTTGCAGAGTTAAAAACCAAGAGGTCAGAGCAATAGCTGAGAGCTGAAAACCTTACCCTTCACTGCTGCACTGTCTTTCCTCTCCACAAAAGAGTTACTTCCTGTGTCCTGTCTTTTATATAGACTTTCTGTTCTGCTTTCTCATTGGTTGTAAACCCAACCACATGACCTCCTCGTCACTGCCTGTCTGTACAGACCTCCAGGTTTTCTATGGTTGGTATTGAGATTAAAGGCATGTGTCACCATGCTGGCTGTGTCCTGAATACACAGAGATCCTGCCTAGCTCTGCCTCCCACCGCCCAGCTTCTGCTATGGCTTGCTCTGACCCCAAGGCAACTTTATTAACATACAAATAAAATCACATTTCAATACAAATAAAATATCACTATAATAAGCAGAGACCAAGAGCAATGCTCAGTTCTGCACATCTGGTGAGACTCCATCTTGATCTGCCCTGTGGCTGGGGAGTCTCCCCCAGGATCCTGACCCTTGAATCAGAGACTGGACCTGATCTTCAGCTAAGATATAATGCACATGTGAGAAGTCTTGGGTAGACAGGCTTAGAACTGTAGTTAGGAACTTAGTGAGTGAACTTGGTGTGATGAGCCTCAGCATAATAAAATATGCTCAATAGAGCTTATTCATATCAACAAGTCTGTGTTAGGTTGTAGACGAGGCTGTTTTTGAACTCACAGACCCTCCTGCTTCTGCTTCCCAAGTGCTATGATTAAAGATGTGTACTACACCTAGGCAACTAGAAATTTTTGTTTGTTTGTTTCTTGCTTTTTCTTTTTTCAAGACAAGGTTTCTCTGTATAGCCCTGGCTGTCCTGGAACTTACTCTATAGACCAGGCTGGCCTTGAACTCACAGAGGTCTACCTGCCTCTGCCTCCTGAGTGCTGGGATTAAAGGTGTATGCTACCACTGCCTGTCTTAGAATGTTTTAAAAGAATATTTTAAATCCAGTTGACCTTTTTGTTTGTAAGCTTTCGTTTTGTTCTTTAAAAGAGTGCCATAAATCATTTCAACTGGTACAAGAGAAATAGGAGGATTAATAATAGGTCAAAGTAGCTACCAGTTATGGGAGACTATTAATTTCAGGAACCTGAATTAAGTATCCTTTTGTTGCAGCAGGGGGATTCCTTCCCTCCCTCCCTCTTTCCTGCCCTCTCTCCCTCCTTCCCCCTCCCTCCCTCCCTCCCTCTCTCCCTCCCTTCCTTCCTTCTGTATCATGGGACTCTAATAATCACCTACCCACCCCAGGATAAGAATCTTTGGGTTTAGACTGGGAAACCAAAGGGAAGAAGAAACACAAGATAAACAGTACATAATGTTAATATAAATGTCTTGCTGTGTACACCAGCCCAGGCTGTGGCCCAGATTGACCTTGATCTTATAATCCTGCTGCCTCTACCTTCTGAGTGTTGAGATTATAAGTGTGCCCCACAGCATCCAGCTTCTCTTCAAGTTTTTAGTGACTCTACTGCATACTCAAATGCCCTGGTAGGAGAGTTCAGATTTGGAGAGAGGTGGAAGGGAAAGAGGATATTTAAGGAATAAGATTGACAGGCAGTGGTGGCACATACCTTTAATCCGAGCACTCAGGAGGCAGAGACAGGTGGATCTCTGAGTTTGAGGTCAACCTGGTTTACAGAATGAATTCTAAAACAGCCAGGGCTACACAGAGAAACCACGTCTCAGAAAAAAAAATAAATGAATAAAGGAAGAAAAAAAGAGTTAAACTTCATATTGGAAAAAAAAATCAACACAGGGAAGAAAGAACTACAGAGTGGTGCTGAGGTCCCATGACCATGACAAATTAAGATGCTCCGCCTTTGGGAAGGACTGTGTTGAATCAGAATGCACGGAAGGTGTGGGTAGGGGCCAGATAGCATGTAAATGTTTGGACAAAGTCATCCCTCCAGACTTGCATGCTTAGGAACCAAGTGTCTCACTCTTCTCTAGCCTGCTTCACTTCCCTAGGAGCCATCTGCATATCGATGTGCTAGGAGAAAAACCCAATTAAAGACCGACTGCCCAGAAGTGACTCCTCAAGCACCAAGCACTGGCCATCAGGGCCCCATCGACTCCACAGCCAAACATGGTTGCCTACAAAATCTGCATATTTGAGTTGTAGAAGGATCTTGAGTTTCTGCCTGGGACATTCAAAAGGAAAAAATTAGGGATGTTCTTGTCTAACCTCAGGAGTGGAGGAAAGCAAGCATGGGTAGATAAGGGTGATATGATGGGTGGATGGGTGGAGAAGAGAACAAAGCCAACTTCCAGAAAACCCCTTCCAAGAACAGGACTCATGTCTTTTATGTTTATCCCGTTTCCATGAGTAGATTTGTTCTTCACGTCTTGGCTATATCAACTTACATTTAAATTGCTTATCTCACATTAAAGGAGAGGGCTTATGTTCTCCTTTTAATGTAGGAATCAAGGAATATTTCATCTTGATTGTTTCCTATGAGTTCCTGCCTGCCCAAGCTGTAGGCAGGAAAGTAAGTCCCTTATCTACATGCTTATAAGCACCTTATTCTTGGCAAAAGCTTAGATCTACCTCCTACTGGGACCTAGGGACAAACCTAATATTCATTGTGAATCTCAGTAGGACCGTGCCAACCCAAATGCAGCTCAGCATTTATGGGTACAGGTGAAGGAGGCAAAGCTTCCCACTGTCACCCTCAGCACCCTGAGAAAGGAAACTTGACTCAGGCCAAACAGGGATTCAAGGCACATGTGCTAAAAGAATTTCAGGGCTAGACAGTTTATGAAGTAGAGTTGGAGATTGTATTGTACATATTTTAATATAAGCCTTACACAGCATGATTGGGAGAAAGGGAAGTGTCAGAAGACAGTAAGACACACCTAAAAGGATAGATGAGGACTTCTAAAACTGGAGTGACATAATGTGTGTGCCTAAGGGAGAGTTGTTAATAAAGTTGCCTTGGGATCAGAGCAAGCCAAAGCAGAAGCTGGGCGGTGGTGGTGTACGCCTTTAATCCCAGCACTTGGGAGGCAGAGCTAGGTAGATCTCTGTGTGTTCAAGGACACAGCCAGCATGGCAGACACACACCTTTAATCTCAATACCAACCATAGAAGACCTGGAGGTCTGTACAAACAGGCAGTGACGAGGAGGTCATGTGGCTCGGTTTACAACCAATGAGAAAGCAGAACAGAAAGTCTATAGAAAAGACAGGACACACAGAAGTAGGTCTCTTGTGGAGAGGAAAGACAGCAGAAGCAGTGAAGGGTAAGGCTCTCAGCTATTGCTCTGACCTCTTTGTTTTTAACTCTGCAACTGACTCTGTGTTTCTTATTTAACAAGATGGTTACATCTACAGAGAGTCACAGCTCACTGGTGTAGCAGGAATCTTAAAAGGTCTTATTAATAAAATCAAACCCGAAACCAGATATTGGGGTGAATCCTGGAAGATCAGAGAAACAGAACCAGTCACAGCGTACCTCACCTCGCCAGTTCCTCAGCTGATCTCATTCCCTCAAACTGGATCTCTGTGAGTCCTCATCCAGAATGAATCTCAGCTGAACTGCTGCTAAAGGCCTAAAAGCTTAACCAGGCTCTAGTTCCTGGTCCTCACGCTTTACATACCTTTCTGTTTCCTGCCTTCTCATTGGCTCTAAGCCAGGCCACATGACTTCCTTGTCACTGCCTGTCTATACAGAACTCCAGGTCTCTATGGTTGGTATTGGGATTAAAGGCTCATGTTATCACACCTGGCTGTTTCCAATGTGGCTTTGAACTCACAGAGATCCACATGGATCTCTGTTTCCAGAATGCTAGGATTCAAGGTGTGTGTGCCACCATTTTCTGGACTCTATGTCTATCTAGTGGGTGTTCTGTCCTCTGACCCCAGATAAGTTTATTTATTAGGATGCACAATATATTAGGGAACACAATACCATCATACACTGGTCTTTGGATTTTTGTTTGTTTGTTTGTTTTGTTTTGTTTTATATCTGTGGGACTTTGAGGGATATGATGTACTATCTAATCACTGGCTGGTTCCTGGAAGGCACCTGACAGGTTTACAATTGATAATGTAAAGGTGTAGCCCACAGGGACACTACTGGCCTGGTGTTCTGCTGCATATTTTGGATCATTTACCCAGAACCTTATCTATACTTGAATCCCAGAAGACTTTCCCATTTCCCTTGTACTTTTAAATTTAGAGTGGGCAAAATGTGAATGAATAAAAGAACTTTAAAAGTCTCGTCCTGGGAGTGGATTTGGAGAGAGGGAAGATGGGGTGTGGCAGGGAACTGTGGTTGGTACTTATTGAGGGGAAAAAAAGTTTCCTGGCTTTTGCTGGCTTTAAATGCTAACATTTTGTAGAAACAGCTCTCAGCCTATAGACTAACCTCCCTCCAGTAGCTATATGGAAATGAGCCAGCAGTCTTTAAAATGATATCCCTGTTTATCTAGACATATTGAGTGTACATGGAGCTAATATCAGTCAGCCTGGCAGGGTACGGCAGCAAATGGATTTAAAGTCATGTCATACCATCTGCAACAGAGGCTCAGTTCAAGACCATCTGCTCATTCTTGGCAAGTATGGTGAATGGGTTTCCCCTCTTGGGGAAGAGCCTACACCTTAACTGGGTTGGCCTTCAAGGGACGTCTCTAATAGGTGCTTTCTGCTGTGGAAGGGCTGAGTTTTAAAACTGGGTCTCATTGAACTAGTGGTTTTGAAATCAATTTAAAGAGTCTACAAACATCTTGCAATTAATAAAATAGAACAGAAGGAATACCTTGAATATAGGGGCTGGAAAGGTGGCTCAGTGGTTAAAAATATGCAATGCTCTTGTAGTGGACCTGAGTTTAGTTCCCAGCACCCATACCAGATGGCTTACAACTGCCTGGAACTCCAGCTCAGGAGAATCTGATGCTACTGGCCTCTGTGGGCACCCGAACTCACATGCGCATACGCACACAGAAAATAGCAAGAAGTGTGTTTCACGAGCCCTGTGCTTTGGCTCTGCAAGCTTGCATAGGCACCATTTCTAAGAGAACATAAGAAGCAGTGGGAGCAGAGGATGAAAGAGATTGATTTATCCTACACAGAAAATGAAAACGTAAGCAACAGAAGATATATGCCATAAATATAAAAGACAATAGCTTAATATTCAGATAAATCCCCCAAGCAAACAAGAGCTGTATGAAGACAGACATGTTTGTGAGAGCATGTGATTTCAAATCAGAAATGATGAAAGTGTCTATTAATGAGGAAAAATGTTGTGCACACTTACTTTGAACTGCTAAAAAAAAAAAAGCAAAAAAACTACACATACAAACATGAAAATATGTCTAAGATGTACCATTCATTGAGAAGCATTCAACCAGAAAATTTAGAATGAAGAAGGCCAGCCTGGCCTATTTAGTTCTAGGACAGTGAGAAGTAGTACATAGTGCATATAGTGAGACCTTATCTGAAAAAATTAATAATGAAAGAAAGAAGGAAATTCAAGCCAGGTGGTGGTGGTGTATGCCTTTAATCCCAGCACTTGGGAGGTAGAGGCAGGTGGATCTCTATGAGTTGGAGGCCAGCCTGGTCTACAGAGTGAGCTCCAGGACAGGCACCAAAACTACATGGAGAAACCCTATCTCGAAAATATGAAAGAAAGAAAGAAAGAAAGAAAGAAAGAAAGAAAGAAAGAAAGAAAGAAAGAAAGAAAGAACGGAGGGAGGGAGGGAGGGAGGGAGGGAGGGAGGGAGGGAGGGAAGGAAGGAAGGAAGGAAGGAAGGAAGGAAGGAAGGAAGAAAGGGGTTGGGGATTTAGCTCAGTGGTAAATCGCTTGCCTGGCAAGCACAAGGCCCTGGGTTTGATCCTCAGCTAAAAAAAAAAAAGAAAAAAGAAAGAAAGAAATTCAAAATATGTGTGCTACAGTGTATAATTTTTAATTTTTTGTTTGTTTTTGAGACAGGGTTTCTCTGCGTAGCCCTGGCAGTCCTGGAACTCGATTTATAGACCAGGCTGGCCTTGACATTCAGAGATCTACTTGCCTCTGCCTCTCAAGTGCTGGAATACAGTGTCAATTTTTATAAATGAAAATTCATCAACAAATATTTATTGAAAGCTTACAAAGTTCTGAACACTATTGTGACTATTGAGAATCCAGAAATAGCCCAGTGGTGTTTGCACATGCCTTTAATTCCAGCACAGAGGCAGAGGCAGATGGAGTTCTGTGAGTTCAAGGCCAGCCTAGTCTACATAGGAGTTCCAGGAGAGCCAAAGCTACATAATAAAGAGACTTCATCTCAAAAAAAAAAAAAAAAAAAAATACCCGGGCAGTGGTGGCACATGGCTTTAATCCCTGCACTCGGGAGGCAGAGCCAGGAGGATCTCTGTGAGTTCAAGGCCAGCCTGGTCTACAGAGCAAGATCCAGGACAGGCACCAAAACTACACAGAGAAACCCTGTTTCAAAAACAAACAAACAAAAACAAACAAATAAATAAATAAATAAACATGAAACAAAATTATAGGCAGTGTACACCCATTTATTCGTCTTTGACTCTGTTAGTGAAGAGTGGCAATAAAGAAATAACCAGTTGTATAGCACAGAGATGGAAAGTGGAACGGAGGGTAATAAATCAGGAAGGGAGGACAGAGTCCTGTAAGGAAGGAGTTGCCATACTAAGTCAAACCCTAGTGGAGATCTACCACGGAAGAAGCAATTTGTGTAGAGACCTGAGCCAGGAGACGGAGTATGCCTCGTGGCTGCTGGGGTGAGTTCTGTAGGCAGGGCAAGCACGTGGTTCTGAGGAAGGTGTTACTGTGGGAGCAAGGCACGAAGCAAAACCCAGTATCAGAGCTTTGTTAAGAGAATAGAGGGACAGAAGAGAGCATGACCAGGCCTGTGGAAGACACGTGCAAAGAGTGAAGGCGGGTAGCAGAAGCAGAAGAAGAGGGGAAGAGTCTGTGTCCTGCTTCTTATGGATCCCCCTGCATATGCGCACATGGACTTACAGAGCTACACCTCCCATGCACATAGATTGTGTGATCACTCTGTTTGCAAACTAGGAGATCAAGCAGCACACAGTTTACAGAGGACATGGGGCCCCTTACTTGGCTACTGAACTGCGCATGTGTGGTCATATAGCTGGGGGAGTGGCCAGGAATTCCAAGAGAAGGTGCATTCATAGATTTTTTTTTCAGGGATATGCAAAGACTGTTGTTGTTGCAAAAAAAGAAATGAGGGGCCTTACTGTTACACCCTGATGAGCAAAGTAGACATATATTTAGTAAATCCTTAAACTGCTTAGGCACGTAGACAGTGGCTATGAATAACTAGTTCACACAAGAAGAAACATAACCCAAAGCCATCATTTGGGATGTTTAAGAAGCTCCTTAAGAGCAAAAATCAAACATTTGAGTCAAGCATTCTTCTGAACATGCTTCCTTGTTACAGGCCTGCCTGGAGGCAGTATCTGTGCTCCATGAAGAAGCTAGGAACCGTTTCTATGTCCACTCTGTTTACATTTTTCTCTGGCACTGCTCTCTGAGCTCAAAGGCATTAGTACTGACCAGCAGTTACACGCTTGCAATCCCAGAACAATTCTCAGCACTTAGCCCATTGGATCCTCACAACACGCCTTGGAGGGATGCACCATTGTTGTCACATCAACCATAGGGCTGACACACAAACAAAGCAATCAATGTTCTGAACATTGTATGGCTAATCCTGCAGTGGGTTAAGGGTGAGACCACTATCAGTTTAAAGCCACATTTGAAACAAGCTTTAATTAAGTACTGGCCAGGTTGATGAACTCTCTGGCCAGGCCCATCTCTAGGTTTCCAGGAAATAGCCATGAGTCATACCTTGTAGAGGCTTAAAAAGGCAACTCCACAAAGCCACTTTACTTCCCTTCAGGTCCAATCAGAGGGAAGAATGTATCCTGCTGAATTTCCTCCCTACATAGTCCCCGCCCTACATCCAATCAGGAGCAAGCATGCATCCCGATATATTTCCTGCCCACACACAGCTGGGGAGGGGGGCGGGTCTTATGTCTTGCATCTTATGTCATCAGGAGGCATCTGGCAACTACGCACACTCTATGTGGTCACACAATCTGCGTCCTAACAGCTGGATGCAGATCCTATGCTCTCTCTCTGCTCTCTGCTCCCTGCTCTGCTCTGTTCTGCTCCCTTCTTCCCCATCCCACCATCTTTCTCTCTCACCAGGCCTGGTCGTCAATCCCCCCCCCCCCCCCAACTCCCCACTCCACCCCCACCTTTTCCTCCTAGTAAAGCTCTGAATACTGACCCTGGGTTCTGTCGTGACTCTGACCTTTCCGCTCTGCCACCAAGCCAATTATCATCCTTTCAATATCTCCCACCCACACATCATCAAGCACATCCAGTGTAGATGGGTCAAACAAAACATAGGACAAAAGGATCTTATTCTTCACTGCAAACAGAACTTTTAACCTGTAATTACATTTTTCCTGTTTTGGTCTCACAATGTGTCAAAGCAAGAATGTACACCTAGGTATCCTGGTACAAGATGAACGACCTAAATCACTATCATCATCATCATCATCATCATCATCATCATCATCATTTAAAAGGTCTGGCTATCACACTGTCAGAGAAGCAGGAAGGCCAACTGTGGATCTACACCTCCTCCTCCTCTCCTCCAAATCCCATGTTTCACTCCCAGTTCTCTATCAATCACTTGCTTCAGCTTCCCTTCCTATGCCACCCTCTCCCACTGATCACATAGACCTTCTCCAAGCTTCTTCTCCTGTGGTGATACATTGTATACCCTAATAAACTTGCCTGAGGATCAGAGGACAGAGCCAGCCACTAGATTAGACACAGAGGTCTGGCAGTGGTGGCACACACCTTTAATCCCAGCACCTGAGATCTCATGCCTTTGCTTGGGAAGCACACACACCTTTAATCCCAGGAAGTAATATGGCAGGGCAGAGAAAGCTGCACAAGGCGTGAGGAAACAGGAACTCACTCTCTTTAGGCTGAGGATTTTGTAGAGGTAAGAACTAGTGGCTGGCTGTTCTGCTTCTCTGATCTTTCAGGCAAGTTTATTGGAGTACACAATATATCATCACATTCTCCACTCATTGCTTTATCCCAGCCCTCAACTCCAGCAGGCATTCCCTGGAAACCCACCAGTCAAGGCTACCAGAGAAGGAAGTGGGCCAGCAAAGCAAGTAGGAGAGCTTCAGATCTTCACTCCCCCTCCTCTCCTTCATAATCCCCCAGTCTCATCCACAGATCACAGTACCTGGTGTGGCCTCCTGACTCTCTGCCTTCATTTCCAGGGGACTAAGCAGATTCTAATGGAAACACCTTGATCTCCTCCCTCTTGTGAACCTCCTCAGTCCCCACCCCCATACTTCTTCCTAAGTGTCAGTTCCAATACCTGGAAACACATTTTACCCAGAAACCCCAGTGGCCACACCTGTCAGGATCTCAGATTTCCCTACCAGACAATATATAGAGCCATCACACCCTCCTAAGAACCAGAGAGGGCAACAGAAACCAAGGAACAAAACACCCACTGAATAAAGACAAGACCAGATATCAGCACCTTGAATTACAGTCTTCCTAAACCCATAAGACTACATGCCAGCATAAAAATATAATAAATAACACCAAGACCATGTGTCTCCACTAGAGCCCAGAAACTAGACCACAATAGGCCTTGAGTATTCCAAAATAGCTGAAGCATGAGACAAAGACCTAAAAATAGCCTTTATGAATGTGGTTTTCCATAAAGAGGAAAGGAGGGGTTGGGGATTTAGCTCAGTGGTAGAGTGCTTGCCTAGCAAGCACAAGGCCCTGGGTTCGGTCCTCAGCTCCAGGAAAAAAAAAAAGGAGGAGGAGGAGGAGGAGGAGGAGGAGGAGGAGGAGGAGGAAGGAGAAGGAGAAGAAGAAGAAGAAGAAGAAGAAGAAGAAGAAGAAGAAGAAGAAGAAGAAGAAGAAGAAGAAGAAGAAGAAGAAGAAAGGAGTATATCCCTTAAAGAAATCTATGAAAAGCCAGGTGCGGATGCAAATGACTTTAATCCCAGCACTTGGAGGTAGAGGCAAGTGGATCTCTGTGAGTTCAAGACCAGCCTGGTCTAGAGAGTGAGTTCCAGGACAGCTGGAACTGTTAGATGAAACCCTGTCTTGAAAAAACAAAACAAACAAAAGAGAAACCTATGAAAATGTAAATAATTCGTGGAAGGAAATGAATAAAACAGTTCAAGACCTGAAAGTTGAAATCGAATCAATAAAGAAAAGCAAAACAGAGGAGAAGGAAATAAAAAATTTAGACCCTTAAAGGCAAGCCTCACCACAGAGTGGAAGAGGAGATGGAGGAAAGAGGAGTTGGTGAGGTAAGAGGTGGTAGCTGTGGCTTGTTCCTTTGTCTCTCTGAGCTTTCATCATTTACTCCAATATCTGGCTCCGGGTTTTTTATTAAGACCATTTAGGAATTCATACAATAGAGTTAATCTTTTGTTTGAGCTAATTTGATAGGTAAGGAGTATTATCTCCTGGTATGTTTTTACTATAATCCCTTCAAGTGCTGGGATTAAAGGCATTTGCATCCACACAATAGAAAAAATAGAAACATCTGTAAAAAAATGTTGTATGTAAAATAATTGCCAAAGAGTGGTAGTTCATGCCTTTAATACCAGCACTAGGGAGGCAGAGGCAGACTTTTCTCTCAGTTCAGGACCAGCCTGGTCTACAAAGCAAGTTCCAGGCTGGGCAGCCAGGGATATACAGGGAAACCCTGACCTAAAAAGAAAAGAATTAATTTAACAGACATTTAATAAGGTACTACCAAGAAAGGCCCATAGAAGGTGCTCATAGGCCAACAAAAATCTAAAATAATTCTGGTACAAAACATCTAGGAAATCTGGGATACTATGAAAAGACCAAATATAAGAATAATAGGGCCAGGCAGTGGTGGTGCATGCCTGTAATCCCAGCACTCGGGAGGCAGAGCCAGGTGGATCTCTGTGAGTTCGAGGCCGGCCTGGTCTACAAAGCAAGTTCCAGGACAGCCTCCAAAGCTACAGAGAAACCCTGTCTCAAACAAACAAACAAACAAACAAAATCATAGAATAAAATTTCCCTAACCTAAGAAAGAAATACTTATCAAGATGCAAGAAGCACACAGAACACTGAATAGACTGGATTAGAAAAGAAAGTCCAGGGTTGGGGTAGAGCGCTTGCCTAGCAAGCACAAGGCCCTGGGTTCAGTCCTCAGCTCAAAAAAGAAAAGAGAGTCTGGCGGGGTGGTGGTGGCACACGCCTTTAATCCCAGCAGAGCCAGGCAGATCTCTGTGAGTTCAAGGCCAGGCTGGTCTACAGAGTGAGATCCAGGACAGGCTCCAAAGCTACATGGAGAAACCCTGTCTCAAAACCACCACCCCCCCAAAATAAAGTACCCTCACCACATAATCAAAACTAACACGCATAACAATAACAAAAGACTATTAAAAGCTGCAAGGGAAAAATACCAAGTAACATATAAAGGCAGATCTATTAGAATAACACCCGACTCCTCTATGAAGACTGACTTAAAAGCCAGGAAGCTATTGAAAGATGTTCTACAGTGTGGTGAGATTGTGTACCCTAATAAACTTTGTCTGAAGATCAGAGGACAGAACAAGTCACTAGATTAAACATAGATGCCAGGCAGTGGTGGCAGACACCGTTAATGCTAGAACTCAGGAGACAGAGGTCTGTCTTCTCTGTGAGTTCAAAGCCACCCTGGACTACATGAGATTGACTCAGTCAAGGAGAGAAAACAGAATCAGGCAGTGGTGACACATGCCTTTAATCCCAGTTCTGGGGAGCACACACACCTACCCCCCCCATAGTGATATTTTATTTGTATTGAAATGTGATTTTATTTATATGTTAATAAAGTTGCCTTGAGGTCAGAGCAAGCCAGAGCAGAAACTGGGTGGTAGTGGTGCACGACTTTAATCCCAGCACTTGGGAGGCAGAGCTAGGTAGATCTCTGTGTGTTCAAGGACACAGCACAGCCAGCATGGCAGACACACGTCCTTAATCTCAATAGCAACCATAGAAGACTGGAGGTCTGTACAAACAGGCAGTGATGAGGAGGTCATGTGGCTGGGTTTACAACCAATGAGAAAACAGAACAAATCTATAAAAAAGATAGGACACAGAGAGGTAGCTCTCTTGCAGAGAGGAAGAACAGCAGAAGCAGTGAAGGGTAAGGTTTTCTGCTCTTGCTCTGACCTCGTGGTTTTTAACTCTGCAATTGGTTCTGTGTTTCTTATTTAACAAGCCGGATACATCTACACACACACCCCCACACCCCCACACCCCCACCCACCCACCCCCACCCCACCCCCTCGCCGCTGCCCGCCCAAGACAGAGTATTAATGTGTAGCTTTTGGAGCCTGTCCTGGAACTCACTCTGTAGACCAGACTGGCTTGAATTCACAGAGATCCGCCTGGCTCTGCCTCCGGAGTGCTGGGATTAAAGGCGTGAGCCACCACTGCCCGGCTGCACACATGCCTTTAATCCCAGGAAGTGATGCCTGGGAGGTGAAAGGTATATGTGGCATTAGGAGACAGGAGCTAAAGGCTTTTTGGCTGAGGAATCCCTTTGGCTAGAAAGTCCTTTCAGGCTGAGGAGTTGGTGAGGTAAGAGGTGGAAGCTGTGGCTTGTTCCTTTGTCTCTCTGAGCTTTCAGCATTTATTCCAATATCTGGCTCTGGGTTTTTTTGTTTTTTTTGTTTTTTTTTTTTTTTTTTTTCGTTTTTTGGCTCTTGGTTTTTTATTAAGACCATTTAGGAATTCGTACAACAGGGTAAATCTTTTTGAGCTAATTTGATAGGTAAGGAGTATTATCTCCTGGTATGTTTTTACTATAATGTTTTTATTAATTCTTTGAGAATTTTGTACAACATATTTTGATTATATTCACCCCCCAACTCTTCCCAGACCCATCCCTTATATGTTTACTTGCCCTGCTATTATTTATTTATTTTTTGTTTTACTTTGTTTTTCGAGACAAGGTTTCACTATGTAGCCCTGGCTGTCTTGAAACTCACTCTGTAGACCAGGCTCGCCCCAAACTCACACAGATCCTCCTGCCTCTGCTTTCCAAGTGCTAAAGGGTGTGCTACCTACACCCAGACCCACTCCTTACAGTTTTATTCTCCCCCACTTTTTTAAATAAAGGTTTATTATTTTATTTCTTTTTTTTTTAGCTGAGAATCGAACCCAGGGCCTTGCGCTTGCTAGATAAGTGCTCTACCACTGAGCTAAATCCCCAACCCTATTATTTTATTTCTTATGAGTATAATAAATACATGTGTATTTTTCAGGAAGCAGAACTGAAGCAGAGGCCATGGAGGAATGCTGTTTACTGGCTTGCTCCTCATAGCTTGCTCAGCCTGTCTTCAATGTGGCCACCGCCCACAATGACCTGGGCCCTTCTACCCCATCATCAATCAAGAAAATGTACCACAGGCTTGCCCGTAGACCAATCTAGTGGGAGCATCTTCTCAACGGAGATTCCCTCTTGCCAAATGACTCTAGCTTGTGTCAAGTTCACATACAACTAACAGATCAAGTCAGGTGGAATTAGTAATTGTACCGTAGAAAACTATGCTAGCTGTTGAAGGACGGTTTCAAAGATATGTGGTTAAAAGACACACATGACGCACAGCCATTATGCGTTACATCCATTATGTTACAATTATGGCTCACCTCACCTCTAGCTCGCATATTTGTAGACATCTCTGTAAGGAAACACCAGACACTGGGAGCAATAGTTGTTCCTGGGTAAGAGCCTAGGTGGTTGACGCTATAGGGAATCAGGTAAGAATGCAGGTTAATGTTTCGTCATACGCTATTGCACATACATCTTTTTTTTTTTTCCTTTCCGAGATAGGGTTTCTCTGTGTAGCTTTGCACCTTTCCTGGATCTTACTCAGTAGACCAGGCTACCCTCGAACTCACAAAGATCTGCCTGCCTCTGCCTCCCGAGTGCTGGGATAAAAGGCATGCGCCACCACCGCCTGGCTGCACATACATCTTTAATAATGTTTGAATAATTAGGTGTAAATGGAATCCCTATTGTTTTAGTTTTCTGTTGTGATTACAGATACCTGAAAGAGGAAAGGATGAATATGACTCAGGGCTTGGGCAGTTTCAGTCCTTGGTGATTTGGTCTTGTTGCTTTGAGTCTGTGATAATACAGTAAACCTTGGCAGGAACATTTGGCTGAAAAGGCCTCTGAACTGCAAAGCAGTTGGGAAGCTCAGATGAAGAAAGGGGCGGAGCCCCAGTGTCCTCCTCAAGGGAGCCTCTCCAGTGACCCAACTTCCTTTCATTAGGCTACAGGGCAGTGTATGTAGCCCAGGCAGGCTTTGAACTTTACATCCTTCTACAAAGCCTCTCAGAGGCCTGAGTCTACAGGCCTGGGCCAACAAGTTTAGGAGGCCACATCTCTTAAAGGTTGCATTTTCTCGGGCAGTGGTGGCGCATGCCTTTAATCCCAGCACTCGGGAGGCAGAGGCAGGCAGATCTCTGTGAGTTTGAGGCCAGCCTGGACTACAGAGTGAGAGCCAGGGAAGGTGCAAAGCTACACAGAGAAACCCTGTCTCGAAAAACCAAAAAAAAAAAAAAAAAAAAAAAAAGGTCGCATTTCCTTCACATAGCATGGGGGGCTTGTGACCACAGCTTTAATGCATAAGCCTTTGGGGGACATTTGCCCAAACCACAACACCAATCTACCTAAATTTCATCCTTTATCAGTTATTGCTAAATATCCTGGCTGTCAGCCTCAGCCTATGTAGGCCCATTCACTCCACTGCTTCTTTCTCAAGGAGCCTCAACCATCTTTTCTTCAATGTGCTGCTCTGAATGAGTTGTCTGTCCTATTTTCTCTCTGGGAATGTCTGTTTCTATCTCTTGAAGACTCTCATTTTGGCTACCCAGAGCTTTCTGATGGTATAAAATCAGAAAGTTATGAGACTGTTGTTTTCTTTTCATTGGCCTAAAGAAGCCAGAGAGACAGCTCTACCCTGTCCCCTGCTCCAAGAAAATAACACAAGAGTTTAATACCATCACTGTCTTTAATAGAATCTCAGCTTAGGGGTTAGCCCAATGGAGTTTCTTCTTAACAACCAGAATTTCTCCAAGCAGGCCTTTCTCCTCCTCACAGACACAAGCTTTTCTGGGCAGTGAGATTTCTTCATTTACCAGGAAGAGAAGATCTGAGGAATTACAATGGACCTGCTGTAAAATCTTCTCTAGAATTTTTTTTTTTCAAGAGGACATTTTCAACATGATTGGAGGGCTGAGGAGGCACCTCAGCAGATCAGCATGGTTGTCCACAAATCTGATGGCCTGAGTTGGATCCCTGAAATCCTCCTGTTGGAAAGAGAGCCATGGTTCCTGCCAGTTGTCCTCCGACTTTTATACAGGTACCATGGTGAGCATGGTGCCCTCCCCACCCCACTCTGCTCCCACAATGTGAATTAATAAGTGGAATTTTGAAAACCTTTAACACAATTTGAGCTTAATTATTAAAAATGGTTTTGTGTTGGTTTGGCTGTATGGAACAAAGCCTTGGAAAAACACGGCTTGACATTCATTTTCCTTCTTTTCTTTCCTTTCTTTTTTTTTTTTTTTTTTTTTTTTTTTTTGGTTTTTAAAGACAGGGTTTCTCTGTAGCTTTGGAGCTTGTCCTGGACTAGCTCTGTAGACCAGGCTGGCCTTGAACTCAGAGATCCACCTGCTCCTGAGTGCAGGGAGCCACTACCACCCAGCCTCATTTTCCTTCTTAAAGGCGACATCTCATGGCTTGACATCACTGAATCTTCACAAGGAAGTGAAGGAGTCAATTATTTTCTCTCACACTAAGGATAAAAATCACAGCATGTGGTCCTCTGTAACTTCTAGAAAGGCACTTTCCCCACAAAGCAAACATTTTTATTTTGTTTTGTTTTGTTTTGTTTTTTTCAAGACAGAGTTTCTCCGTGTAGTTTTGGTGCCTGTCCTGGATCTCACTCTGTAGCCCAGGCTGCCCTCGAACTCACAGAGATCTCCTGGCTCTGCCTCCCAAGTGCTGGGACTAAAGGTGTGCGCCATCACCGTCCAGCCACATTTTGATTTCTTTAAGGATCTCGTTGTTAAACACAAAGCTTCCTTTTCTTGCTTGGTTTGGGACAGCATCTCATTATGTAGTCCAGTCTGGCCTTGAATATGGAATCCTCTTGCCTCTGCGAGCTGGGATTCTTTCCCCTGTCAAGCCAAGTCCTGTCCTCTATAATTTCTACCCCGGATTGTTATTTGCCTTGATAATAATACCGGAAACCGATGGTAAAGCTTGATAAAGGAACTGCTTACCAACACATCTTTGCTCCTGATCAGAAACAAACCAAGGATTTTCATGCCATCTTTATCATTGTTATGGAGATTTTAGCCAGTGCAACTAAGCAAGAAAAAGAAATGAAAAGGAAAGAAAAAAGAAAAAAGAAAAAGAAAAAGAAATGATGGGCATCTAGATTAGAGAAACAGAAATACAAATATTTCTATTTCAGGTCAGCCAGATAGCTTAGCAGGTAACCAAGCTTGCTGAACAAGCCTGATGACCTTAGTTCGATCCCTGGGGCCCACGTAAAAATGCAGGCTGCATAGGTGCTCACCTGTAATTGCAACACTTCTACAATGAGATGGGAGGTGGGGGTGAGAGAATCACACAGAAGCTCTCAGCCTGCTAGCCTGGAGCACAATACAAAACAAACGAAAGGAAGAACGGAACTGCTAATGACTTATTTATTTTATGTGAATTGGTGTTTTGCTTCATGTATGCCTGTGTGAGGGTGTCAGATCCCCCAGAACTGGAGTTACATATGGTGTTGTGAGCTGCCCTGTGGGTGCTGAGAATTAAACCTGGGTCCTCTGGGTGAGCAGCCAGTGCTCTTAACTGCTGATCCATCTCTCCAGCCCCCATTTTTTTTTTTTTTTTTTTTTTTTGAGACAGGGTGTAAGGGTTCTGTCCTTAATTGCATCATCAGCCTGTGACAGTGTCCCAACTTGAAAAGTGGGCGGGCCTCTGTGTGTCCTTTTTTCTTTCTGCTCTCTCTCCCTCTCTCTCTCTCTCTCTCTCTCTCTCTCTGTCTGTCTCTCCCTCCCTCCCTCCCTCTCTCTCCCCCTCTCTCCCCCTTTCTCTCCCAATAAAGCTCTAGAAAGGTAACCATGGCTCGTGATTCTTCGGCTTGAAACTTTCCTCCAGCATGCTCCTCCATCAGCTTAGCCGCCTCCGGCGGCAGCCAGCCACCAGCAGTACCAATTTAACCAACACAGGGTAGAAACCCTGTGTAGCCCTGGCTATCCTGGAACTCACTATAAAATATGGTTAATCCCATTGGTCAAGAATAAAACCACTACAATTTAAAACCAAATTTGAAGCAAGCTTTAATCAAATACTGGCCAGATGGATGGGCTCTGGCCCAGTCTCATTTCTGGATTCCCAGAAAATGGCCAAAAGTCACACTTTGCAGAGGCTGAAAAAGGCGACCCTGCAAAGCCAACTATTTCCCATCAGGTCCATTCAGGGGTGAGTATACATTCTGACGTATTTCCTGCCCATGTACCTCCCACCTACAGGTGATCAAGCACATTTGGTGTGGTCAAACAGGAGCTTATTTTTTATTTTTATGTATGTATATGTATATATGTATGTATGTATTTATTTTTGGTTTTTTTGAGACAGAGTTTCTCTGTAGCTTTGGAGCCTGTCCTGGACTAGCTCTGTAGACCAGGCTGGTCTCGAACTCACAGAGATCCACCTGCCTCTGCTTCCTGAGTGCTGGAATTACAGGCATGCACCACCACTGCCCGGCAAAACCTTTCTTTCTTTCTTTCTTTCTTTCTTTCTTTCTTTCTTTCTTTCTTTCTTTCTCTCTCTCTCTCTCTTTTTTTTTTTTTTTTTTGTTTTGAGCTGAGGATCGAACCCAGGGCCTTGCGCTTGCTAGGCAAACGCTCTATCACTGAGCTAAATCCCCAACCCCAGGAGCTTATTCTTAACTACACACAGAACTCTTAACCTGCAAGGTATGTTCTCTTGTTTTGTTCTCACAATATCTGTATTATAGAAGGGTATGCTATTGACGTCGTCAACTTTCTGCTTGTGTAGATGTCTGAACATTTTCCTCATCTTTGCTTTTGCTTTTGTTTTCTGTTTTTTGTTTTTCTGAGACAGGATTTTGCTGTGTAGGCCTAGCTGTCCTGGAACTCACTCTGTAGGCATGTGCTACCACTGCCCAGCTCCTTAGTTTTGTTTTTGAAAGTTGTTTTTCTTGATCCAGGGTTACAGGCTGCATTCTTCCCATTAGTCCTGAAAGGTGTTTGTCTGTCTTTCACCTCTGTTGGTTCTGACAAGAAAGCTTTTGTCATGTCATCTTTTTCTTCATGCCTGATGGCTTTTAATTTATTCACATTGGGCAGGGGTGGGGGGGTGCATGTCTTTAATTCCTGAGGCAGGTGGATCTCTGGGAGTTCGAGGCCAGCCTGGTCTACAGAGTGAGTTCCAGGACAGCCAGGACAGTTATACCTAGAAAAACTATTTAAAAACAAAACAAAACTTTTTTGTTTTTTGTTTTTTCGAGACAGGGTTTCTCTGTGTAGCTTTGGAGCTTGTCCTGGAACTCACTGTGTAGCCCAGGCTGACCTTGAACTCACAGAGATCCACCTGCCTCTGCCTCTTGAGTGCTGGGATTAAAGACGTGCACCACCACCACCACCACCACCACCACCACCACCACCACCACCACTGCCCGGTTCACTTTTGGAATTTTATGTTTCAGTGTTTTGTCTGTGTGAATGTGCACCACATGCCTGCTTGGTGCCCACAGAGGTCAAAGAGGGCAACAGATGCCCTGAACCGAATCCTGTATTTGTTTGTTCTTGGTTCTTGAGACAAAAGTCTCACCAAGGTGCCCAGACTGGCCTTGAACTCCCAGGCTTAAGTGATATTCTGCCCCTTCCGCTGCCTGGCAAGCTATTACTGCTACAGATGTGCACCACCACTCAGCTCCAGTAAGGCATTTTGAGGGCTTAACCTTTCTAATCTTCAGTTTTCTTATGGCTAATTAGAATGAGAAAACTTAGCTACCAAGAAAGACAGGAGAACTAAAAGAGACAGTACGTGGAAAAACGTTCCCAGAATGCCTGGCAGAGAGGAGCTCCGCAGTAAACGTGAATTCCTTCTCTGGGGTGTCAGGCATAGGGACACTGGGGAACCATGAGTCAGCGTTTTCTCTCCCTTTTTTTTTTTTTTTTTTGTTGTTGTTTTTTGTTTTTTGTTTTTGTTTTTGTTTGTTTTTCAAGACAGGGTTTCTCTGTGTAGCTTTGCCCCTTTCCTGGAACTCACTTGGTAGCCCAGGCTGGCCTCGAACTCACAAAGATCCGCCTGCCTCTGCCTCCCAGTGCTGGGATTACAGACGTGCGCCACCACCGCCGGCATCTCTCCCTTTCTTCTTAACTGTGTGTGAGATTGACATTTGGCTAGATGAGCCGGCCAGTGAGTTCACAGGAGCCACCTCCTTGCCCCTCCAGCACTGGGGCTACCTGCCTTTCTGAGTTCTGTGAAATCTGCTTTCAGGTCCTCATGCTTCAGACGTCACAGCAAGCACCTTATCCACTCTCGTGCCCTCTAACTCCCGTTTTCCTCTTTTCTTTTTTAGGTCTGTAGCCCAGGTTGGCCTGGAACTCACCACACAGTCCAAGACAGCCTTGACTTTGCGGTGGCCCACCTGCTCCGGCTTCCAAAGATTCCAGGCAAGAGTCATCACCCTTGGTTGAGTTAATGTTTTCTTAACTCCCTCCTTCTCTTCCCTCCGAGATATATTCCAAGTCAATCTAATCTCGAGGTAGTTGGACACTGCAGAAGTCTGTTTTAGAAAGTTTATTTGATTTAGCCCTCACATCTGGCCCAATTTGTTATTGTTATTGTTCTTAGTTCCACAGTGAATGTTCCTGCTGTCCAGCCACATGACGCCCAGGGGCCAGACCAGACATCAGCGCAGAGAAGTTATAGCTCAAAGTGGGAGTCAAGGGGCAGCCGCAGAACTGTCACCCGAGGATTTGCTGGAAATCACATTTGGGGGTTCTACTCCAGCAATTCCAGGTCCAAAATTCTAAGGAAGGGACATAGAGATCGGTGTTAGTTAGGAAAGCCCTCCAGGAGACTGTAGTGTATACTAAGGGTGCTGGGAAATAGACAAATTAGAAGCCAGCTATCTCTTAATGGCCAAGGGTACAATTCAGAGGAGGTACAATTCAAAGTCCAGAAGGAATGGCAGAGGTGTGTGTGTGTGTGTGTGTGTGTGTGTGTGTGTGTGTGTGTGTGTGTAGAAATTGTAAAAGATAAAGTGTATATAGGACTTGGAGCAAAAGATACTTCTAAAAGGGAAAGGGATAGTAGGAGGAGTCAGAGATAAAGAACAAAGTCCTGGAGGTGTGGTGTGTTTTTGTACTTCTTTTTTTTCACAGGGTTTCTTTGTGTAGCCCTGGCTGTCCTGGAACTCGCTCTGTAGCCCAGGCTGGCCTCAAATTCACAGAGATCCACCTGCCTCTGCCTCCCGAGTGCTGGGATTAAAGGTGTGCTGTCTGTTTGCTTCTTTAAGAACCAAAAGAGCCAGGTGGTGGTGGCTCATCACCCCACCCAGTTTATGTGGTACTGAGAATCAAACCCAGGACTCATACCACCCCCAGCCATAAGAAAATAAATAAGGAGTGGCAGGATGGCTCAGTGGGTAAAGGCACTTGCTGCCAAACCTGACAACCTGAGTTTCATCCTTGGGACCCACATAGTGGAAGAAGAGAACCACCCAACACCTACAAGTTCTCCTCCGACTTCCACACATGTACGCAGAGCAAATAAATAATGTAATTATTGAAATTTTATTTTTGAGACACAGTCTAGTCTCACTGTGTACCCTTGACTGTTCTCAGACTCAGAAAGATCTTGCTCCTTGTGCCTCTTGAGAACTAGGATTAAAGTGTAGATACCACAAATTATTTTAAAAGGTGTTGACTGGGGTCCATGAGATGATTCAGCAGGTAAAGGTGCTTGCCACCAAGCCTGAGGATCTAAGTCCCCGTGGAACTTGAGCACCTGAAAATCAATCTCCACAAAACCACCCACACTTCTGCATCCCTTGGAAAGTCATCCCATCGCTCTGGGAATGTTTGAACTTGAAGCCCTGTATTTGAAAAGCTCTGACCTGGGAATCAGGGGACTTCAGTTTGTCCACAGTTCTCCTTCCTCCTGTGTGACAGGAGGGGGAAGGCAGGGGGGAAGGCAGGGGGGCAAAGCCTGTATCAGGCACCAACCAGGCGTTTTCACCTTGCAGTCGTCCCGTAACTATGGTAACTACGCAAGGGCCCTGGGTGTGCTCTTTTTTTCTGCTTCTCACCAAAGAAGCTGAGGCTCAGAGAAAAAGAGTCTAGCCTGGTGTCATAAGCTCAGGAAATCACAAATCCAGTATTTAATCCAAGCCTTGACTCTAAGCTCAGGCTGCAACTGTGCTTCGGTGAACAAGGGCTCCTCCCTCAGTTTTACTCACCTGTGCAAAGACATGAGTTTGTGAACCTTGAATTCACTCCATCGAGTCAAGGCTGGCAACCTACCAGCCTTTGAGTGGTGGAGGCTGGGCAGGAGGTTAATGGCTCCCAGAGGTTAGACTCCTCCAAGGATTAGGAGCTGATGGAGAAAACTTATAGAAATTCACTAGATCTCCTGGCGATTCCAGCAGGATCCAGGTTGTGTTGAAGTCTAGAGGATCTTGTCTAACATCCATTCCAGGAAGAATTCCATAGGACTGATCTTAAGAAAAAGGGTTGGGCAGCTAGCAACAGGACCTCTGAAAGGGAGGCAGGAGGACAATAGAAGAAAATACATGTAGCCTTATTTAGGTTTGTTAAATCTACCCATAAAGTGAATTTTCATTTTATATACTCAGGGAGACCTGTTGAATATCGGATACAGTCCTAAGACCCAGAAAATGCCTAATTCTACAGTCAGCTAATAATGAAAGTGAAACCCCTTGTTATAGTTAGGACACATGGGTCACATGCATTTGAGACGTTTGCATGGACTGCACATCTCAGAATAGCAGCCTTCTGGTATATACAACGTTGTCGTCAACAGTACAATTCATTCTTTCACTTAACTGCTTCCAACTTGGCTCTAAGTGGTCCACTGGGATTCTTTTCTCCAGGACTAGTATTCTCTTTACTGGTGAACTCAGTAACAATGCCAACATCTTTGTTCTCCAGCCGCTTTTCTGCTGTGTCCGATGTGACTAAGGAACCTTCTCTCTGAGCTAGTGCCCAGCTTTGGCATACCTGACATTAAATTCCCCAGCCTTTGGCCCCTGAGTATTCCTTTCTGTTGGTAGGGGACTTCTACATTCATTGTGTGTGGCTATTGTGATTTTTCTTTTTCCTTAGCCTTGTCTTTTTTTTTCCCTCAGTCTTGATGATATTCAATATCCTCATCCCCTGGGGAAGTTTTAAGTCTCTCTGTTGGTGACTCACAGATCTGTTTCAGCTTTGTGTTCCAGAACCTAGGTACTAAAATATAATTGCTTGCTGGATACCCTCAGGCCTACACATTCAGCAAGTCTGAAGCCAAATGCTTCCCTGTCATTTTGAAGTCTGTTCTTTTCTCCTGAATGTCCTACCTTGTAACTGGACTGCCATCCTCTCTGACACCAAGCCAGACCTCGCGGTCTCTGACTTTCCTCTGTACATTTATAGGTAGTAACTTAGAAAACTATAGTACAGTGTGGAATGGAGAAGCTGGGAGTCCTGCTCTTGTCTTGTGGTTTTGAGGGAGAGGCACTTATTGGGAAAGGACACCAGCAGGGGACCTTATCAGTAAATTCCACGGATAACTCCTCAGGCATATTTGTCTTTGCATCTTCCTTTCGGCAACCTTGCTGTAATTCAGGACCTTGTCCCAGATTATTATAATAGCCTCCTTAAATGGGGGGGAGGGGGGGGCTGGGGCTTTCTTTTACAAATCTTCCTGTACAAGTCAAGACAATGTAACACAAGGGGTGGAAGGAAAGAGTGGGTAGTGGGGTGGTTAGCTGATCTCCCTAGAGAAACAGTAGGCAGTGACGGACGGTGAGCATCAATGGTCAGTGCAGTCTTGGGTTGCTCTAAGACCTAGAACGAGCAGATGAAAGGATAGCCTCCCAACCCCCCATTGGTGGGGTGCAAAGTGAGACTACATTCTAGAAACAACTCATTAAAGCAAAGACATATGAAATGGAGTTTATTGGACAGAGCAATCAGAAGAATAAAGAGGCCCAAAGTACTTTTCTTTTTTTTTGAGCTGAGGATCGAACCCAGGGCCTTGCGTTTGCAAGGCAAGCGCTCTACCACTGAGCTAAATCCCCAACCCAGTACTTTTCTTGTTAGGGCTTGTGGTAATCAAGGAGATAAAAAGAAAACTCTACCTGAGGCACCATTAGTGGGACTTGTGATTTACTGATAAAGTAGCTGCTGGTATCCTTTCCCAAGGGTGCCTCTCCCTCTAGAGCACAAGAAATTAGGAGCATTGCTGGCTTTTCCACTGAGATTGCTATCTTGGTGAAGACACAACATAGATAGAAGAGTTGTCTGCATATCTGTAAAAGACGGTCTTACAGAAATCACCTGCAATCTTTGTAAAGGTCAGAGTTATCCTGAGATGGAATGCGTTAATCTCAACAAATATTCATCGTGTGTTCACTTGTCGCTAGGCACTGGGTTTCAACCCCAAGCAAAGGTGAGTTCTAGTTGGATATACAGATGACAGGTGAATGAACAAGCAAATGAGGGATATGCCAGGAACTGCTGGAATCTGCTGAGGTTGCCATGTTCCTGATGTCAGGAGTATTTGAGCCTGACTTTGATGGCTACTCAGCAGAGAGGTTTTTTACAAAAGTTCTGGGCACTTGGATGGATAACTAACCTAAGGGGATCCCTGATTCCCAAAGTTTATGATTTTCCCCTTTCTAATATCACCTACCCAAACAAGACTTCCCTGGAGATATCCTGAGGCTTAGGGACTCTAATGGCCTGCTCTTCCAGGTTAGGTTCATGAATCAGCAGTGACTCAGTGTGAGCGTTTTTGTCTAGGTGGTTCCCTTGCCTCAATATCTTTCCCTTACTAATTTGTGTTCAAATCCTACTGATTCATAAAGGTTTAACGCAAGCTCTTCAGTCAGGCTGCCCCAGACACTGCTGAAATGCGTTATCCTCTCTTCTGGCCCTTGGCAGTACTAAGGCACTTACCATATTTCCTATGCAATCATTGTTTCTTACTCTGCTTCCCTCCTGGCTTCTGGTTGCAGGGTTTTGTTTTGTTTTGTTTTGTTTGGGGGTGTGTGTGGCAGAAACTATATCTTTCTCTTCTTATTATCATCCTTAGTGCAGATCTCCCCAAAGGGTTTTCTTTATTATGAGATAGTCAACAAAGAAATAACTGTGACAGCAGGCAGTAAGCTTACTCATTATTATCTGCAATGAGTTAGACTTGTCCACTGCTTGGAGAAAGAGAATAATCTATTGGTTTAATTAAGAACTTTCTCTGCCTATCTCTGCTATATCCCTCTCTGCTAGTTCTGAGCCCCTGGGCAACCTGCTTAACATCTTCATGCCTCAGCTGCCGCTGCTAAGCCAAGTCACCATACATGCCTCACAGCACCAACACATGAAAGACAGAATCGTATGAGTCATGCAAAGATTAAGTACAATAATCCACATCCAGCACCTGGTATAACACTTACCACATAATTAGTCTTTACTAAATATTAGCAGCTATGATTAATTAATATTACACTTTCTTCTCCTCTAATAGCTGTATTGCTAAAAGCTGGATGCTTTAGTGTTATGTTTTTCAAAAAAAATTTTTTTTTTGTTGAAAGCAGTGGTACACACCTTTAATCCCAGGAGGCAGAAGGAAGCAGATTTCTGTGATTTCGAAGACAGCCTACTCTATAAAGTGAGTTCCAGGACAGCCAAGGCTCTGTTACACAGAGAAACCTTGTCTCAAAAAAATTTTTTTTAATTTTTAAGAATTTTGCCGGGCGGTGGTGGCACACACCTTTAATCCCAGCACTGGGGAGGCAGAGGCAGGTGGATCTCTGTGAGCTCGAGGCCAGCCTGGGCTACAAAGTGAGTTCCAGGAAAGGCGAAAAACTACAGAGAGAAACCCTGTCTCAAAAAAACAAAAAAAACAAAAAAAAATTTTTTTTATATGTGTGAGTGTTTGTTTTCATGTATGGGTATGCAGTACATTTTTACCTGATGTCTGAAGAAGCCAGAATAGTGTCAGATCTCATGGAACTGGAGTTAGAGACACAGTGTAACTGTTTAACACAGTTTAACAGTTTAACACAGTGTGGTTGCAGAGGGCTCTTCTGCCACAGTTATTTTATTGTTGGACAACTTCAATGTAAAGAACAATTATTGAGCTTTTCTCAAGTTCAAATCACAGCCATTTTCATCTCACTGCAAATGGATGACTTGATCTCTAAACTCGCCTCTCCTAAATGTAGACGCATACACCTTGGCTCAGGGAGGGCTCTTAGTGTTCGAGACATCTTCCTGAAGGGTCTGCTACCAGAAGACTTGTATGTGGGACCACAAAAATGCACTTTTGTACTAATGCAAGCAGTCATGCTGTGCAGTAGAGCGCTGAGCCTATGCTATTGGGGTGCTTTGGGCCTTTGTTATAGATGAGTCCCAGCACAACAGAGATAATTTCTTAGTGGTAAGCTTTGAAAAGTAGTTGACTCTTAGTCCAGACTAATACATTGATTTGTAGGCATATTGAAACTTCTTTAATTCAAGTTCCATTTATTAATCTTAAGCTTGTAATATAAAAATATTTTTTCAGTTCCATTTCATGATTTAATTATTAAATAAAACTTTAAAAATTATAAGCAATAATTCATGTTCAAACAATAGATGAATTATAAGCATAATTTTCTTCTCATTAAAACAGAGGTAGAAGATAATGAATCTCATTTTGAATAACATATATAATAGTTACAGAACATCCTTTGATTTAACAGATTTTATTTTTAATTATTTTTGTGTGTCTGTGTGGACAAGAGTGCAAGTACCACAGAAACCAAGAGGTGTTGGATCCCCTGTAGTTGGAGCTATGAGAGGTTGTGAGCTGTCCCACTGATGCTGAGAACTTAACTGGGCTCCTCTCTAGAGCAGTAATTGCTCTTAACCAATGCTCCAAAAATATTCTTATCATCAAGTCTTTTTCTTTTCCTGTTCTTACCATTCATGATCACCAGGAAGGTTTGAATCACTAACCACCTTCCAGTTTTTATCACAGAAACCTGCAGATATGGTTTCCCAACTTGTAACTGGGCCAACTATAACATGGTCATTACAATGAGGTTTCCCAGCATGATTATCCTTGAAACGACCTTGTTAGCTTCAATTCAGAAGGAAAACCTTTGTGGACACTAATAATTCAATAGGCCATTCCCCAGGGAAACCTTAACAAGGCTGTTAATTATTCTTGTTCCCGAATCATTTAATTTAGATGGAAGACAATTAGCACAATTTTTCCTTCCGAAGCTCATTCATTGAACAAAAGCCTGCCCCCTGCCCCCAGGTTCAGTAACTTCCCGAAGAGGATAGCAGATACTTCGATTGTTTGTTGTTTTGTTTTGCTTGTTTGTTTGTTTGTTGTAGTTGTTTGGAGATGGGGGTCTCACTATGTAGCCCTGGCTGTCCTGGAACTCACTCTGTAGACCAGGCTGGCCTCGAACTCACAGAGAGATCTGCCTGCCTCTGCCTCCTGAGTGCTAGGATTAAAGGCATGTGCCAACATACCTAGCCTCCATAGTAGATTTTTTTTTTCTTTTACAAAGGTCATTTGCTGCTCTAAGGTAGATGGGTGGATATCTGTACATTCCAGCCCAGTCTGGTCTACATAGAGAGTTCTTGGCCAGCCAAAGTTGTGAGACCCCGCTTAAAAAAAAAAAAAACACGTCATTTAGGTAATTTACTGTAAACTCTGTTGCAAACTCACAGGTGTTTTCAATTCTCTATAGTGCCTCATGTGTCATTTATACCATGGCACCTTGTCCCCTGGGTACCAGTTCTACACACCCTATGCCTAGGACTAGAGAAACAAGTTGAGCATGGAATAGAAAGCATGGCATCTTGCTCAAAGTGGAAGATCTGTGTGTAGGTTTGGGGTATATCATATCACCTGTCTGGGTTTCAGTTCTCACAGCTATGAAGTGCAAAGGCTGGAAGGACACCATCTTTATGATGCATGTCAGATCCAAACAAATAAAAGATTAGCTCTCACACAGAAGCAGGCAGGGAAGGACATGAGAGTGGAATTCCAGGACTTGGAATTCAAGAGTGAAGAATTCTCTGAGACAGGAGTCAATGCAGGTCCTTGTGAGGTGAGGATAGTGCTGTTTAGAGTCTGATCAATATGACAGGTGTGTTAGATGTGCTAGAATGGACTTACAGACGTGACACACCGTAGTAGCAAACTGAAGAAAAGCATCCGCTCATTAGTTTTGCCTCCTGGGAAGGATAATATTTCATTCTTGTCTTCTTGAAAATGGACAATTAAATAATGAATTACATGCTGCAGAGAGAAATGAGGGAGGAAGGACTAAACGTGAAAAAACATTTTAAATTATATTTAATTATATGTAGATGTGTGTGTGTGCACATGAGTACAGGTGTCTGTAGAGGCCGGAGGCCTCTGATCCCCAAGAACTGGGGTTGTAGGGTGGTGAGTTGCTTGATGTAGGTGCTGGGAACCAAACTCAGGTCCTTTAGAAGAGCCGTGAGTGCTCTTAACCATGGGGCCATCATTTCCTTAGCTCCAGAGGGCTTCCATTTCCTTTATCAGTCATTATTCTACTCACTACTAGCTCTTTAAAGTTTTCAAACAACTTTTATGAAGTGCTATTTCATTTCAACTTCTCAAAAGTCAAGTTTTCAACAACAGAAACAGCGCTAAGCCAGAGCCAAGAAGCAATTTGGGGGACAGACTCTTTCAGGCAACCTGACCTCATCAGCATTCCTAGATGGGATGGTTCACACAGCTGATGGCCCATTCAAAACACATACTCCTTGGAACCTGAGAAATAAGGCATAGAAGCCCATCCCTGTTCTCATGAACTACAGTTATGGCATCCACTTTCTACAAGATGAGAGTCCATCCTAGAGCTAGGTGCTTTTTAGGGCACATATCCTTTTATCGTAAGGTAGCTTAGTTATACATCACAGGGAACTTACCCATAGGCAAGGAAATAGTTCAAAAATTGCCAGAGGCCATAGAATATACAGCAGGTGACAACTAATACTCAACAGGTCGGTCCACAGGATGAATAACTCTCTGATGGGGAGGCCCACTGGGCAAAGACCATGGGGTTACTGGCTGTGGATACAGTTTGTTTCTGTAGGTAAATTTTCTCATCTGTTTCCACAATTCCTCCCTAAAAAAAACAGCTGTGGGGTTCTTTCCACAGATCATTGTAAGTATGTTTTATACTTTTTGGGCACATTTATTTGTAGATGGTCAGGAAGATGATTTCTTCTTAAGCTGCACAATATTGATGAACAGAAATAATACTAGGATATTTTTCATAGTTCAGAATGACATAGGAAAATAATAGTATTCTCAGCTACAGAGACAGCTTTTTACACCATTTCCTGGTTTAAGATCTCAAAACAAATTCAAAGCAGAGTAGTTGCACCTGCAAACAAATGCACAAGGACAAATTCCCAAGTGTCTGTTTGTTGAATCAAGGTCAGGTATGAAGCAACTTTAGTCGGCATAGCTCCCTGCAGCAATTGACACTGCACAAACTCCTAATTACTCAAGGTTCAGCCAACTAACTGTTTATTGTTTAGGTCCTGAATTTCAATGTTACTCTCCATCAGGAAATGCTGAGTGCTCAGCCTACATGTTTGCTTTACAGATGTCAGCACATCAGGGAACTTGGCTGACAGCCAAGCATTGCCAAGGTCACTGAGAGGCCTGTCAACGTGACATCCCAAGTCCGAGAAAAACCATATGATTTCTCTTGTGTTATCAGAATGGCTTTGTTTCTTATTGTTTACTCAAGAAATGTTATGTGACCCTCAAAATGTAACTCATATACTTGTCCAGAGTTTTTTCTGGGAGAGAGCTGTGTAGAGGAGAGATGTATGGCTGTGTTAGAGAGATGTAGCTGTATAGAGGTATGTAGCTGAGTAGAGATGTGTGGCTGTGTAGAAGAGAGATGTAGTGGTGTGGAGAGATGTGTAGCGGTGTGGAGACAGAGAGATTTCCAAAGGAAATTTCAAGATGAAGTAAAAGAGAAAGTTGCCATCAGAAGGCATATGTTCCTTTCCTTTCTTAGCCCTGGGATAGAGAAAGTTTAGCCATCGCCACATTTGTGGATTTTTTTTTTATTTTTATTTTTTGCATATCCTGGGTACTGCTGGAGTTTGGGCTTCTAGGCAGTGATAAAAAATGACTCAAGATTCCCATTGGTGGGTAGTCATTACCCTACATACTGAACAAATTGAGAAGAATTCTGAGGCTGAGATCTTTATTATCCATGTTTGCACCAGCACAGAAGTGAGGAATGGTGACAAGGGTCCTACTCCTTAATACTTAACACTTAAAACTGCCAGGCATGGTGGCACATGCCCAGAGAGTGGCAAGTCTCTGTGAGTTCAAAGCTGGCCTGTTCTACATTGTGAGTTTCAGGACAGCCAGAGCTACATAGTGAGACCCTGTCTCAATAAATAAATACATGCCAAGGGAGGTGGTGGACACCTTTAATCCCAGGACTGGGGAGGCAGAGGCAGGGGAATCTCTGAATTCAAAGCCAGCCTGGTTTATAGAGTGAGTTCCAGGACAGCTAGGACTACATAGAGAAACTCTGTCTTGAAAAATAAGTAAGTAGGTAAGTAAGTAAGTATTATAAATAAATAAACCCTTAAATCTGCCAAGAAAGGACCGAGATTGATCTTTATCAAGGTGGTTTCCAACATGGAAGGTTGATGAAATGCCTCTTCAGCTTTTACCACCACTGGCAGCAAGTCTGTCCTCTGTGGCCAAATGTAGACTGTTTCCTGGCTTCTGTGTTATATAAGGTGTCTCTGCCATTCACTAGCAAGTTTGATTTCTCCCCCGTCCTTTGGCAAATTATCATTTGTCCATCACCACAGTAATCATCCTCTTCCTAAACCTTTGAGATCCTGATAGATTTATTAAGTTGGAACCTGGTAAAAGTATTTAAGTTTGTCCTGAGATCCTGAGATGCCCTAGGTTGTAGGCCACATTCTGGGAGAAAGGGTTGTTTTAGATTACTTAGTAAGACTTCAGCCAGCCTCTAAACTTTCAATTTTTTTTGTTTGTTTGTTTTTGTTTTTCGGAGACAGGGTTTCTCTGTAGCTTTGGAGCCTGTCCTGGACTAGCTCTGTAGACCAGACTGGCCTTGAACTCACAGAGATCCACCTGCCTCTGCCTCCCGAGTGCTGGGATTATAGGCATGCGCCACCACCACCCGGCCAACTTTCAATTTTTTGACCATTTACTTTGGTGATCAATTTTTGTGTGTCTGGTGAAAATTCTAGATCATACCACTATTCTTGAAAATGTAAAAAATATCAGTGAAGACTTCAAGTTACCATTTTTCTTCCTTCAAGAGATTACAAAGTACTGCTCAACTTTCTATTTCATTATTGAGTAACATAAATCTAATTGTCCTAATTAGGGTTACTGTTGCAATGATGAAACACCATAACTGAAGGTAATTGGGAAGGAAAAGGTTTATTTGGCTTTATATGGACTTCACTTCCATATTGTAGTCCATAATTGAAGGCAGTCAGGACAGGACGTCAAACAGGGCAGGAACCATGCTGCTTACTGGTTTGCTCCTCAGGGCTCACTCAGCCTGCTTTCTTAGAGAACCCAGGACCATAAGCCCAGGGATGGCACCACCCATGATGGGCTAGGTCTTCCCCATCAATTACTAATTAAGGAAATACCCTACAGCCTAAAGCCCCAATCTTAGGGAGGTATTTCCTTAGTTGAGGTTCCCTCCTCTCAGGTGATGTTACGGTATGTCAAGTTGATAGTAAACTAGCCAGCACATTCATTTAGATAGATGGATCCTGGTCCCTGTGTCCATGGTCATCATATTGACATTGTGACTTTGAGTTACTTCCTCATAACATCATATACCTTTAATTGCAGTACTCAGGAAGCTGGGGCAGGTGGACATCTGTGAGGAAGAGGCCAGCCTAGTCTACATAGTGAGACCTTATCTCAAAGAGAAAAAAGAAAGGAAACATGGTCTGGGAGGGGGGAAGGTAATTTTCTGCTTTACTTCCAAGGAAAGCAATATCTTTCTAGTGGATCATTATCTATCTCTACCTCTTGATTTCCTTAGCTTAAGTGAATAAGATATAAGAAAATGGTTTAATTATTTTATATTTAAGACTTGCTTTCTAGCATAAAACATGATCTTTTGGGTTGGGGATTTAGCTCAGTGGTAGAGCGCTTGCCTAGCAAGCGCAAGGCCCTGGGTTCCATCCTTAGCTAAAACAAAACAAACAAACAAACAAACAAAAAATGATCTTTTTCAGAGAAGGATTCATGGTCTACTGAGAAGAATGTGCATTTTATTGTATGGAGTATTCTTTTTTTTTTTTTTTTTTTTTTTTTTGGTTTTTTGAGACAGGGTTTCTCTGTGTAGTTTTGCACCTTTCCTGGAACTTGCTTTGTAGACCAGGCTGGCCTCAAACTCACAGAGATCTGCCTAGCTCTACCTCTCGAGTGCTGGAATTAAAGGCGTGCACCACCACTGCCCAGCATATGGAGTGTTCTGCAGATGTCTACTGAATCCATTTGATCTATGATGTAGTTTATTCATTTATTACTTTTATATTTATATAGTTTATTTTTTGTTTTGTTTTTGTTTTTTGAGACAGTGTTTCCTGGCTGTCCTGGAACTTGCTTTGTAGACATGGCTGGCCTTGAACTCACTGAGATCTGCCTGCCTCCTCCCAAGTGCTGGGATTAAAGGCATGCACCACCACTGCCAGGCTGTAGTTTGTTGTTGTTGCTGGGGTGTGTGTGTGTGTGTGTGTGTGTGTGTGTATGTGTGTGTGCATATAGAGTCAGAGAAAGATATTAAGTTTCTTGTTCTATCATTTTCCATATAAGTCTTTGGTCTCCATTAAGCCTGAAACTGGATAAACTCCTGGGGTCCACCTGGCTCTGTCTCCCTCCCCAAACTGGGATTACAGGTCACCCCTGGCTTTCCTGTGGATACTGGTGATGGAAACTCAGGTGGTCATGCTTGCAAAGTAAGCATTTTCACCCACTGAGGCATCTCCTCAGCCCTATTTCTTTAGTGATGTCTGGTTGTATTTTTCAGACTTTGTATCCCATTACTGACATTCTTCTCCCGTCTCACCTAGTCTACTGGTGATGTGTTCTATCATGTCTTTTGTTTTTCATTCACTGAACTTTTCATTTCAACTTGGTTTTAAAGATCTCAATTTCCTTGATGAATTCTGCCCCATCTTGCTTTCTTTTCATCAGATGGACTACTTTCAGAAGTAGTCTTTTAAAAAAGAAAAATTTTAGCAGAGTGTTGGTGGCACAGAACTTTAATCCCACCGTTCTGGAGGCAGAGGCAGGTAGATCTCTAAGTTTGAGGCTAGCTTGGTCTACAGAGTGAGTTCCAAGACAGTCAGAACTACACAGAGAAACCCTGTCTTAAACAAAAGTAAACTAAATTACTAAAAAGTTTTTTTTATATTAATATGCATATGTGGTGGGGAGCGGGTATGTGCATCTGCATACTTGTATCTGAGAAGGCCAGAAGAAAATTTCAGATCCCCTGGAGCAGGAGTTGTTGTAGAATGCTATTTGGCGTGTGTTGTATTTGTTTATGCTGTGGAGCAATTTTTTTTTGATGATGTAAAGATGTGTTGCATTCTTTTATGTTTCATTTGTTTAACTCTGTGAAGCTGTGATACTTTGCCTGTCTAAAACACCTGATGGTCTGATAAAGAGCTGAACTGGCAAATAGTGAGGCAGGAGAAAGGATGGGCGGGGCTGGCAGGCAAAGAGAATAAATAGAAGCAGAAATCTGTGGGGGAAATAAGAAGCAAGGAGCAAGAGAACAAGGAGAGGATGACGATAGTGGCTAGCCACCCAGCCACCCAGCCACCCAGCCAGCCACGGAGTAAGAGTGAAAGTAAGATTACAGAAGCAAGAGAAGAAAAAAGCCCAGAGACCAAAGGTAGACAGGATAATCTGAAGTTTAAAAAAGGTGGCTAGAAACAAGTCAAGCGAAGGCCAGGTATTTATTTGGGAGCTGGGTGGCAAGCCCCCCAAAAGAGCAAGGACCAAAGACAACCCACAACACAGGATAATCCAACTGACTTCCAAAACAATATAGATTATAGATGCAGCCTTTGGTTGCAGCTCAGGGGTTGAGGGTGGGACCCTATTGCTGAAGACACTTCACACTTAGGACCCAGAACTGGGGATCATTTCAGCTGGATTTGACCTAAAAGCCTCTTTCCTGTGGTCCAGCATCTGTAGTTCCAGAAAATACTACGCAAGTTGCCAAGGGAGAAGTTCAATTAAATAGTCCTACCCAGCTGCAACATCTATGAACCAGGACAACTTAGCAATGTGGTAAGATATCACGGAACAATAAGGAGCACTTACATGTCCGTGACAAACAACAGCTGTCTAATTGGACTTAAAGTCCATTCAACAGGAGGGAACTCTGCCTGGTTCTGGAACCTTAGCCAGTTTCCTGGGTTAGTGAGGTCATGGGCCTTAGTAAAGAATCTACTACTACCACTTTGTTAGACCAGTATAATTGCTTACACTATTCCAAATCTTACCCTTATACCCGCAGATAGATATCACAACCAACCCTCATCAAAGTGGCCTCTTTATAGCAAATGGAGACCATCATAGAAAACCATAATGAACAAAATGCAGAGATCAGCAGACTGTGGGGAAGCCAACCCTAATAGATACAGCTCTGCTAATCCCACCAGGTAAGAATAAGACCATGACATACTTCCTGCCTATGTACCACCCACCTATGTGTGACCAAGTACATCCTATGCAGTCGGGGCAACCAACCTTGTTTACAGAAGTGAAAACTCCTAGCTTGTGTCTTACATGAAACACAGACTCCAGCATTCCAGGAAGTTATCTTCCTTGGGCAAGTGGGGCTTACAGGCTTATGTGTCCTTGGGTAAGCAGCAGTTACAGGTTAGAGGCGTTTTTGTTTTATAGATCTCTCTTTTTTAAAATTATTTTTTATTGATTATTTGGGAATCTTACATCATGTGTCCCATCGTACTCACCTCCTAGTCTTCCCATGTCTGCCTTCTTTCCCCTGTGCCCCCCCCAAAAAAAAACAAGTCCATTTTGTGTGGTCCATATATTTGCTAGAGCATGATCAAATTCCCAGTGGTCAGCCCCCCTCAAAGAAGGGAAGAGTCTTTCTTTGCCTGCATCTGTGCCAGAAGTCATCAGCTGAGGCTAACTCTCCTATGCCCACAGCAATGCCTGCTCCATGCCAGAGATGCCCCCCTATGCCTGGCCAGTGAGGGATGGGGCCAGCTCTCCTATGCCCATGGATATTAACTGGGCTTTGGTGGTAACAAGAGCTGCAGACATCAACATGGCTCAATGGTCATATCAGGACCAATGACCCACTCATAGCTCTCAGTGGCTACATGACCAAGAGCCTCAACTCAGTCTCTGGTAGTTACACAGCCACTCATATCAGCATGGCGCCTGAGGCAGCAAAACCCAAGAACAACACCAAGGCATCAGGTAGCAGCAGAGAAGGCATACGTCCACATGGATCTCAGGCTTCATTGAGGCCTGGGGCAGCAGCATGGGCCACTGACACCAACATGACCTCCTGTAGTATTGCAGACCATGGTGGTCTTTCAAGGAGGTCCAATCCAGAAAGTGAATCTTTCCTCATCTGGGGCCTCTGTTGTTGCCCAGAGCCAGCGGGATCTTGGACAGGCAGCAGGTTTGGGGCTGAGCCTGTGTCTACATAAACTTCAGGCTGTTATACACCATCCTACTGACCCTAGTGTACAATGACAGCATGTAAACCTTTGCCCTTTCTCTCACCTGTTACCATCGTCACATCTCCAGTTCCCCCTCTTTCTGTAGTACATGCACTGCTCCATTTTTCTAACTTTCCCACCTCCCCATCACACATTTTATATCACATGTAGTTAGACCTTTTCATGGGGACTGCCGGCCTCCCAGTAATGATACAGAGACTTACTACTAATTATAAAAGCTTGGGTGATAGCTTAGGCTTGTTACTAACTAGCTCTTACAACTCAAATTAACCCATTTCTATTAATTTACTTTTTGTCTCATGGCTTTTTTTTTAAACTCTGTACAGCCCATGCTGTTTCCTCTGAGTCCTGGCATCTTCTCATGACTCTATCCTTCTTCTCCCCAGAGTTCTTTTTGTCTGGTTCTCCCTCCTATACCTCCTGCCTAGCTAATGGCTATTTGGGTTTTTTTTTTTAAATCAATCAGTAGGGACCTTGGTAAAGACCCATCTACAGTGCTTGGGCCTTGGATGTTTTATAGCTCTCTCTCTCTCTCTCTCTCTCTCTCTCTCTCTCTCTCTCTCTCTCTCTCTCTCTCTCCAAGACAGGGTTTCTCCATGTAGCTTTGGAGCCTGTCCTGGAACTTGCTCTGCAGACCAGGCTGGCCTCGAACTCACAGAGTTCTTAAGCACATTAATTTAAACTTAAAACATAATTTTAGCCCTCACCATCTCCATCACAGCTTCTGCATCTATGGCTCAGAGAGCATCTCAGAAGAGGGGTCAGGAAGATTGTATAAGCCATAATCCCAGGAAAACTACTGTGAAACAGTCCTCCTAGAAATGGCTATATAAAATAGTCTGGAACAGTGGCAATGACAACACACATGTTATTGTGGAAGGGGAAAAACTGTCCCACCTCCAGGCAAAAAACTACAGGCAACTAACGACTGCTGGGAGAGGATGAGCCCTGTTATTTGTTATCCAGTGAAGACCGGTCACCCTTGAAACCATATACTGATAACAAAAACAGATTCATCAGGTTGTATTTATAATCTTTGTGTGTGTGTGTGCGCACACACACACACACACACACACACACACACACACACACATATTGTAGTTTGAATGAGGATGATCCCTATAGGCTCATATATTTGAATGTTTGGTTTCCAGTTTGTTGTGAGCAAGAAGGTAGATACATGTAGTTGGTAGAACAGAAGCTGTATTTTATTATGCTGAGGGTCATCACACAAGGTTCATGTTCTAAGTTCCTAACTTTGGCCTAAGCCTCTCTCCCCAAGGCTGTTCACCTGTGCAAGATACTAGCAGAAGGTCAGGTCCAGTCTCTAGCAGAAGTCTCTGATTCAGAGAGTAAGGATCCTGGGGGAGACTCCCCGGTCACAGGGCAGATAAAGGTGACATCTCTCCAGATGTGCAGAGCAGAGCATTGCTCTTGGTCTCTGCTTATATTCTGTTCAGTGGGCATCTGTGTCTGGTTATCTGAGTAAGTGATGTCACCGGGTTTTGGTTATCAGGTGCAGCCTTGGGGGTAGTGAGGTTCTTAAGCTATTTTTGTTTTGTTTTGTTTTGTTTTGTTTTTGAGACAGGGTTTCTTTGTGTAGCTTTGCGCCTTTCCTGGAACTCACTTGGTAGTCCAGGCTGGCCTTGAACTCACGGAGATCCGCCTGGCTCTGCCTCCTGAGTGCTGGGATTAAAGGCGTGCGCCACCACCGCCCGGCCCCTAAGCTATTTTTAAAGAGCATTTTTTACTATGCTCATTCACAGTTGGTGAACTGTTTAGGAAGGATTAGGAGGTATAACCTTGTTGGAGGATGTGTGTCTCTAGGGGTGGGCTTTGAGGTTTCAAAGGCCCAGTCTTGCTCTCTCTCTCTCTCTCTCTCTCTCTCTCTCTCTCTCTCTTTCTCTCTCTGCCTGAAACTGGCAGGTGCCATTTAAGTTCTCTGCTACTGCTCCAGCACCATGCCTGCCACCATGCTTCCTCCCCACCATGGTAATCATGGACTATCAGGAGGCCTTGGCGGATTGGACCAAGGTACCCTGGTGGGTGAGGGAGACAAGCCATGCAGACACAACAGTGGGCTTCGGCATGGAGTGGTAGAAAGTCATTCACACCATGTAGACCCACATTCATGTGGAAAGTTTATTATAATAGAGAGGGAGTAGAGAGGGAGAGAGGGGGGAGTGTTAAATAACAAGCAGTGCTGGTTACCATTCAAGGAAAGGTCAGAGGCACGACAAAGGCCAGTATCAGAGTTTTGTTGGGGGTGGGGGACAGAAGAGAGTGACCAGCCCTGGGAAGAGGCACATGTAAGACATAAGACCCCTTACGTAGCTACTGAACTGTGCATGTGTGGTCATATAGCTGGAGTGGCAGAATCCTACGAAAAAGAGAGAGAGAAAAGAAGAGAAAGGAAAGCAGAAGCGAGCACAGCCTCATGGAGAAGAGAGAGGGAAAGGGGAAGAAGGCGGGGGAGGTTTTTTCTCTTAAAGGGGCTTGATGTCATCCTAGCAGCAGTAGTAAGATCACTGCTCACTGGAGGCCCAGCTCTAGAGGTTTCCGGTGAGAGGAATGTTAGGGACCATTCTTGTGCTGTTTTGACAAAGAGTGTGGCTGCCTTTTCATCTTTGTCCTAAGAATCTGCCTGAGGTTAAATTGAAACGTTTTAAATGAACGTCATTGGCAAAGGAGATTTCAAGGAGACCTAGTATTGATGGTGTTACATGGTTATAGTGACCACTCTTACATAGATCTACAATGAAAAGGAGCAAGCAGGGCAAGAAGACATGAAAAATGTACAGTTTGAGGAGAAAGAGAATACCAGGAAATGTAACGGTGGAGGCAAGTCTTGAACTCAAAGAGATGTTTAAGAGAAGTTTAAGAATAGGCTTAAAGAGAAATGGAATAGAGGAGGTGGGGCCTGCAGGGCAAGACTACCCAGCTAACTATCTAACTTGTGAAAAGCAAAGCTTGCCATCAACAACTCAAAGCTGATATAAATGTAACTCAATGAGAAGGCCAGGTTCTGCTCTAGAAGGTAATAGAACTTGGCAGCTTTGCCCATGTTGTTCTGACTTTACCAAGGATACAGGAATAAATGGGCTATGGAATCTTCTTCTGAGGTTAAGGAAAGCCACTGAGGCCAGATGTGTGGCAGGGGAGTTCCTGCATGAAGGCCAGGAGAAGTCATTGAGAGAGGTGGTGAAGATGAAGCCTGGATTGCACTGGAGAACCCAAGACTCTGGAGATGCCTGAGCCATGGTTCATTACCTGCCAAGGAGGGCTATGGACAGGGTGTGGCTGGACCCAGCCCAAAGGAGAGAAGTGTGTTGCAGTCAAAAAAGCTGGAAGGATTTGGAGATCTGAAGAGCCACCTAAGTCAGGATCTGGAGATTGTCCTACTGGGCTTTGGTCTTGCTTTTGTCCAACACTTCGTCATTGTACACCCTCTTCCCTTTGGAATGATAAAGTATATTTTGTGCCATTGAGTATTGCAAGTATATAATTTACTTTTTGAATTTCAGGTTACAGTTAAGAGATTGCCTCAGAAGGGACTTTGAACTGTTTTGTTTGTTTGTTTGTCTGTTTTCCTGAGACACCGTTTCTCTGTGTAGTCCTGAAACTCACTCTGTAGACTAGGTTGGCCTTGAACTCAGAGACTGACCTGCTTCTGCCTCCCAAGTGCTGGGAGCAAAGGTTTATGCCATCATTCCCATGTAAGATTTTGAACTTTTAAACAGTATTGAGAGTGTAGAGAACAATGGGGACTTTTGAAGCTAGACTTAATGGATATGTATTACAATATAGCTACAATGGGGCCAGGGAGTGGACTGCAAGGGTTTGAGAGAGGCCTTGGCGGGTGGAGCCAAGATGCCCCCTGGGGGCACAGTAGAAAGTCACCCATGTGGAAAGTTTTACTGGGGGAAGGGAGGAGGAAAGAGAGGGAAAGCAGGCCGGGGACTGACAGGAGAAGAGAAAGAGAAAAGGGAAGGGAGAGAGGAAGCAGGGGAGAGAAAGGGAGAGAGAGAAGGGGGAGGGGATTTCTCTTAACGAGGACTTTATGTACAATGACACTCTCCAGACTCTGAGTGGGTCCCCAAGGGGTGTGTCTGAATGCTAACAAGAATGGCCTCCCGAGGCTCATATATTTGAATGTTTCATTCTCTCTGCCTATTGCCTGTAGATCAGGATGTAAGCTCTTATCTACTGCTCCAGTACCATGCCTGCCTATCTGCTGCCATGCTCCCTGCCATGGTGGTCATGGACTAACCCTCTGAAACTGTAAGTAAGCCAAACCCTCAAGGAAATATTTTCTTTTAGAAGTTGCCTTGGTCATGGTGTCTCCTCACAGGAATATAACAGTAACTAAAACACACATATGCTGTGGGATGGTCTTTCTGTACACAGTGAATATATGTTGCTACTATTGGGTCATAAAGAAGGTGTTTTTGCCTATGGTAAGGCAGGATAAGAGCCAGGTGGGAAATCCAAGAGAGACGCAGGGAGAGGAGGGTGGAGTCAGAGCAGATGCCAGCCTGCTGCCCAAGGAGCAACAAGTCAGCAGATCTGTAATGAGGCATGGCCATCAGGCAAAGCATAGATGAAGAGAAATGAGCTAATTTAAGATGAAAGAGTTCATCTTCTAGTTAGCAAGAAGACTGAGCCATAGACCAAAGAGTTTGTAGTTAATTAATATTAAGCCTTTGACTGGTTATTTGGGTACCAGCAGGTGGGAACGATTTATCTGGTTACAACTGATGCCCAGACATTTGACAAGAATTTCCACATAAAACCTGAGAGCTTAAAATAAGAGATTCTAAAACAGAGCTAAGAGCAGCTTCTTATTTTGTGTCTCTCATGCAGGCCAAGGTACAAAGACGCCATGGTACAGAGATGCTGCAGCATTTAAGATTAAGCACAGCATGGTGGATTCCTGCCACAATACACAGAGGCATCTCCAAGCGGCCCAGCGCACTGCATCACAGATTTAACTTTTCCTATAAGGTTTCTGGGCTGCACACTGCTTGGGGGAGGCATAGACCCACTACTTCCTAGAGTTGGTGGTGAGCATATCTCCCAGAGCTGGCAGTAAGTGTGCCCCTGCCATGCTGAAAAACTGAGCAGAGAAGAGCTATCAGCCATAATCACAGCTTCAGTTCTAGCCACGAAGCTTAGCAATTTAAAAACTCTCCTGGTCATAAAAGAATTACAGATACACAGTAGCACAGATTCATATGAAACAAAACAAAACTCTAAACTGTTTACAGTGTGTGTGTGTGTGTGTGTGTGTGTGTGTGTGTGTGTGTGTGTAAAAATGTATGTAGGAAGAGAGAGGGAAAGGAGTATAGACAGTTATATAAAGAAATAAATAGTTTAAAAAAATAAAGTCTTTAAAGAGATAGTAAAGTATATAAAAGAAATAAGTCCCATGAAGATGGAAAATATACAGAGTCTGGATTATGTATATTTTTGTGTTTTCTTCGAATTTTTGACTGTTAATGAGCTAACTGCAGAAAGACATTTGATTGTAAAGGGCTGCTAAGTTAAACTAAGGTACATATTTTAAAGGTACCTTGACTTCAAAATTTGGACCTAAGGATATGTTGGTTTGGAAAAGAGGTTCTGCTTTTATTTCCACAGCAAATGAAAGGCTGTGGATTCATTCTGTGTTAAGAAAAATTGGGGGGTTGGAGATTTAGCTCAGTGGTAGAGTACTTGCCTAGCAAGCTCAAGGCCCTGGGTTCAATCCTCAGCTACACACACACACACACACACACACACACACACACACACACACACCAAAAAAAAAAAAAAAAGAAAAGAAAGAAAGAAAAAAAGAACTGATTGGATTGAGGAAGACCCCCTGAAAAATCTCCAATGGGAACAGATGTCCCAAATGATCCAATGTTTCAGAGTACCTCTATTGCAGTTTCCTCTAAGTTCTGCATCCAGAAAGGCTTCAAGGCTGCTGGTTGAGATGATCCAGTCTCATAGACTACTCTAGTCAGGACTTGACCATAATCCTAAATTTTCTTTGGGTCCCCATAAGATTAACCATGCCCCTAATCAGTAGGAAGTAGCCTAGAAAACTACACACACATTCCCCAAAAAATCAATTATGGATATTTGTCATTGTTTAGAGGGTTGGTTATAAGTTGTTATTGGTAATGGTCAAAAAAAAAAAAAAAGAAAAAACGCTGAACAAAGGAGTTTAGATTCAGGGATCTTGTAGAAATAAAAGGGGGATATATAGAAATGATGGGAGGAAAAGGGTTAGATTATTAAATCTACTTTAATTCAAAAAATAACTGTTAATCTTACATATTTTATATCAGTATGGATTTTAGTTTATTGATACAAATTTAAAGTTAATTTTATTATACTTTGTGTATTTCTACTCTTATTTGGGGTATTATGTATATGGAGCTCATTTAAAAATGTAATATATAATTAAGAAATATGGACTAATAGTCATCTATAATAGCAAACTTATAGTCACGTTAGGTATGTTTTCAAGGTCATACAGAGCTATATTTCATATAGATAGACAATCTTCAAACACTTCAAAGACCTCCAGAATATGGTATTTAAAATATTTTAAGACCTTAGACTTTTCTGGACAGTGAGACATGTCTGCTCCTGGAAGCACCAATTACTTCAAAAAGGAAGATGGGCATCAAAGAAACTCTTTATGGAATTTGCTTACAATACAGAAAAGGCTAGCCATTTGGGCAAGAAACTGCTCTTGCCTGGACTGCTTGACAAGACATTGTATAAACTGGACATGCAGGATCTGTAGGAAGATGACCACTGAACTTTGCCAAAACAAGGCAGGATGGTCCTTCAGTTCCTGCTTCACAGAAGAAACTGCCAGACACAGAGAAAAGTTACTTATGAACTTTGCCAGTAGGCAGAACAGTCCTTCCTTCAAATTTCCTTCTTCACTGAAAAGTATGCCAGAGACTCTAGGCCTAGAGGCTGAAGACAGATGTTCCAATGTTACAGAAGAACTTTGGGTGACTGTCTAGGCAGCCAGATGTCTCTGTCATTTCTAGAATTTTGGAAGTTGCTTGCAATGTACTTCCTGTTTACTCAGATAATATCCTTCTGGGTCTTTGAAGGAGTTAAGAATAGATAGTTATAGTTTTCCTTGGTTACAATAAAAGGTAACTTTGGACTCACAAATATAAGATAGACAATAGAATATTTTCTTTAATTTTGCCAAATACAAATGGACTAGATATTGTAACTGTAATTCTTGTTTGATAACTGCTCTATTATTTTATTATGTTAAAATGAAAAGTTTCCTTTTTGATGAGACAGAAAAGGGGAAGTGCTGTGGGATGGTCTTTCTGTACATTGTAAATATGTGTTGCTACCATTGGTTAATAAATAAGCTGCTTTGGCCTATAGCAAGGCAGCTTAGAGGCAGGTGGGAAAACCAACCAGAGATATAGGGAAGAGAAAGGCGCAGGGTCAGAGGAGACACTGAGAACCACCCAGGGAAGCAAGATGTAATGCAACACAGGTGAAGCCATGAGATACGTGGTGATACATAGATTAATAGAAATGGATTAATTTAAGATGAGTGAGCTAGCTAGTAAGAAGCCTGAGCCATAGACCAAACAGTTTGTAATTAATATATAAGCCTCTGAGTAATTATTTCATAAGCAGCTGCCGGACTGTGGGTAGGAAAGATTTGTCCAGACCTGGGGCCAGGAAGGATTGAGAAACTTCTGGCTACACACATATATGTATATAACAATAAAAACATCAAAGCAAAAGAGGCTCTCAACTTGAAAGGCCTGGGAGGAGTTTATGTGAGGATAGCTTGGAGGGGCTGGGGGAAGGAAGGAGGAAGAAAGTGTTGTAACTATTTCAATTAAAAAAACGAGGGGCGTGGTGACATATACCTTTAGTCCCAGCACTTAGGAGACAGCCTGGAATACATAGTTCTAGGACAGCCAGGGCTGCAAATGATAAAAAAGAAACAAAAAAGAAAGAAAGAAAGAAAGAAAGAAAGAAAGAAAGAAAGAAAGAAAGAAAGGAAGGAAGGAAGGAAGGAAGGAAGGAAGAAAAGAAAAATAATTGAGAAAAATGTTATGAGATGGATGGGAGAGAAAAAAAAAACAAGAGGCAAAAAAATTTTGATTGCCAAATAATAAAATAATTCATAAAAGTTAAAAATATAAGAAAATGTTCTCCCTTTCTGTTCTTGATCCAGCTGGGATCTCCTGCTCCCCTAAGCTTTCTTTCCCTCAAACCTTGCCCTTCATTACTCCCACTGTCGTCCAGGTTGTTCATGTAGATCGCATCCATTTCTCTGTCATTGGATGATCCCTGGGTCTTTCCTAGGGTCCTGTTTTCTAGGTAGCCTCCCTGGAGTTGTGTAGCAGTCTAGTCATCTTTGTTTTACATCTAGTATCTTCCTATGAGTGAGTACATACCATGTTTGTCCTTCTGAGTCTGGGTTACCTCACTCAGGATGATTTTTTTCTAGATCCATCCATTTGCCTGCAAACCTCATGATGTCATTGTTTTTCTCTGCGAAAGGAATAACAGACAATGATAAATGATGACCACATGAGAACAGGAATAGGCAGAGTGCCGGAGAGGTCCCCAGAAATCCACAATGATACATCCTCTGTAGACGGCTGGCAATGGTGGAGAGAAAGCCTGATCTGACCTAGTCTGGTGATCAGATGGCCAAACACCCTAACTGTCATGCTGGAACTCTCATCCAATAACTGATGGAAGTGGATACAGAGATCCTCGGCCAGGCCCCAGGTGGAGCTCCAGAGAAAGAGGAGGGACTGTTAGAGAGTGAATTGTTGAGACCAAGATTGGAAAAAGCACAGGGACAAATAGCCAAATGAATGGAAGCACATGGATTATGAACCAAAGGCTGTGGAGCCCCCAGCTGGAGCAGGCCCTCTGGATAAGTGAGACCATTGAATAGCTTGAACTGTTTGGGAGGCACCCAGGCTGTGGGACCAGGACCTGTCCTTAGTGCATGAGCTGGCTGTTTGAAACCTTGGGCTTACACAGGGACACTTTGCTCAGCCTGGAAGAAGGGGACTGGACCTGCCTGTACGGAATCCACCAGGTTTAAATGAATCCCCAGGGGAGTCTTGGCCCTGGAGGAGATGGGAATGGAGGGGAAGGGATGGGGGAAGGTGGGGGAGGGGGTGGGAGGGGGGAGGACAGGGGAACCCATGGATGATGTGTAAAATTAAAACACAAATATAATAAATTTTTAAAAAGGAAAAAAAATATATGAAAATGTATTAAGAATAAAAATATAACAGCTCTGTAAAAAATAAAATAAACCCACCAGGCAGTGGTGGTGCATGCCTTTACTCCCAGCACTTGGGAGGCAGAGCCAGATGGATCTCTGTGAGTTTGAGGCCAGCCTGGTCTACAGAGAGATCCAGAACAGACACCAAAACTACACAGAGAAACCCTGTCTCTAAAAACCAATAATAATAATAATAATAATATAAAACTCAAAGTAAAATACAGTATTACAATAAAATACTAAAAATACAGTAAAAAAGAGACAAAACACAGTGTTAAAGAAACAAGAAAATATGATGTGTTATAATGTTTTTGTTTTTCTAGGTGGTCTAAAATTACAGTCTGTCCAGTGTAGAGGGTGGGTGTCAATGGTTCATTGGATATGGTGAACAAAGTGAACTGAAATCGTCACAGGTAGACCAGACCAAGTAGTTTTGAAACCCACTCAACACTGAACTTCCTGCTAGAGGAAACAGACTGTGAGTCCCAAGGCCTCTAAGGAGCTTCAGAGGTGTGAGTCCCACAGGCAGTGAGCAGACAGCTCCAGAACGTGGTCCACCTATTGACCTGAGGCTTGATGCTTTCAGATTTTAGTTATCTCAGGTATGGGGGTCTGCTCCCAATCACCCAGGGCAGCATGACTTCAGTATCACCTCAGTATCACATGACTTCAGTAGCTCTGACCTCCAGAACTACTTCCTTTCCCTGGGGCAGTGGCAGATTGATTCCAGACTCAATCTGTGATTCTTCCTTGTCCTCAGGTCCCCAGAGTAGCCAGTCTTAAGCAATATGGTTCCCTCTCAATATCACATCTGGCCATAGCTCTCCAAGACATAGGGAGTGACAAAATGGACCTTTTCCACTGATGACACATCGTAAGAGTCACTGCCTCAGCAGTGATGACATAGTGGGTAAGTCAGGCCAAGCCTGATTATCTGAGTTCAACCCTGGAACCCATATAAAGGAAAAATACCAATGCTTGCAGGTGGTCCTCTGACCTCTATAGTATGAGGATTGTGCATGCGTGTTTACACACACACACACACACACACACACACACATACACACATACAGTCACCAATCAACACGTAAATGTAAAAAAAAAAAAAAAACAAGTCTTATTTACTATCTGCCCAAACCCTACAACTAGCCTCCTCCAGGCTTGAAAGAATTGTGGGCTTTTACTGTGCATGGGACTGCCCACCTTTGTGTGTGTGTGTGTGTGTGTGTGTGTGTGTGTGTGTGTGTGTGTGTTTAACCAGGGCTATTTGGTTTGTCTTTTGGGCAGACTTTCTGACTTCCCTTGAATCTACGGGGAAGGGAGGCAGGACCCGTGGGTGGGACATTGCTCCTCTGTACCTCCACAACTCTCCTTTGTTCTATTGCTTCCTTTGAGATTTCCAATGATCTTCCAATCTCTCACTGGAATAATCTATTTGTGTTGGCCTGACTCTTCTCACTCATTCACCAAGTTAGACAGAGGGGTTTCATTTTCTTTTTTCCTTTTTTTTTTTTTTTTTTTTTGTTTTTGTTTTTTCAAGACAGGGTTTCTCTGTGTAGTTCTGGTTGTCCTGAAACTTGCTCTAAAGACCATGCTAGCCTGGAACTCAGAGATTTGTTGGCCTCTGCTTCCTGAGCACTGTCTTGAAAAACCAAACCCCCCCCCCAAAAAGATATTCTCCACCACCCAGTTTAGAGGCTATTTCTAATTAACTGAGAAGTTCCACATAAAAGTCTTATACACTATTGAAATTACTACAATTGTTGCATAGAACTATGCAAGTTTTCTTTTCTTCTTTTTGTTTGTTTGCTTGTTTTTGAGACAGGAGGCTGTTCTGGAATTCACTATGGAGACCAAGTGGTCTTGAACTCACAGAGATCTGCTTGCATCTGCCTCCTGAGTGCTGGGATTACAGACTATGCCCAGCTCCTATGGAACTTCCTTTAAAGAGTGAAAACAGACTTACCATATGATCTGGCCAACCCAATCACAAAGATCCCCACTGTGATGGTTAACACTGATCAATGACACCAGCTCTAGAACCACTGGGAGACAAACGTCTAGGAAAGGTTTCAAGGGAGTGTTTGGATTGAGTAGAGGTGAGAAGACCTACTTTAAATGTAGGGAGGCAGGATTCCACAGGTTGGGAAAGTGAGACAATCACCAGCGTTCATCTCTGCCTCTAGACTGTACGTTCAGTGTGACCAGCTACCTTTTGCCTTTCTTACACTCTCTAACCCCAGCTAAAAACAAATTCTTCCTATCTTACGTTTCTTTTCTTGGGTATTTTGTTAGAGCCACAGTGCTCGAGTACACTCAGGTTTACTGCAGCACTACTTACCACAGCAAGCAAACACAGTTCGCAAAGGTGTCTATCCATGTATGATCGGCTACAAAAATGTGGTGAGCTGGGGCAGTCAACATTCCATCATGGATTGCCGCGCACCCCCCGCCCCCCCCGCCCCCCCCCCCCCCTGCTCTTGAAGCCCCACCTCTCTCTGAGTGGCTATTGGCAAATAATGGTGGCGGCTTGTGGTCATACATAGTCTTCAGTGATGTAGCCACTGGCAAGTTGTGCATGCTCCAGTAAATAACCTTGCATGCATGCTCACATAAGCAGCCCTAGTTTTAAACCCAGTGGTTTGCAAAAACAAAAAGACAAGAAAGCAGGAAGGGAGATCTCTTGGAAAAAAGAATAGATTCAGTGGCAGTAGGAAGGAGGGGAGAGTATAATGGAGGTGGTTAAAACTATATATATATATATATATATGTATAACACACACACACACACACACACACACACACACCATTCTTTAGCCAGAAAAGGATGAAAACCTCACTTGTATTATAACGGAATGGGATATCATGTTAAGTGAAACAAATCAGGAGCAGGGACAACCTATGTTCTCACCTGTTTGAGGGAAGCTGAAGAAGTTTACTGTACACACACACACACACACACACACACACACACACACACACGGGTGGGGAAGAGTAGAATAGAGGGCAGTGGAGTGTGGAGTAGAAAGGGAAGGGAAGGGAAGGTAGGGTAGTGAGAAGGAGGATGATGGGTACCCACAGGGTGAGAGAAGGGGATGTAGTTTGTGTTGGTTTGAACCATAATGTCCCTCATAGGCTCATGTGTTTGGATATTTGGTCACTAGTTGGTGGCACTGTTTGGGGAGGTTTAGAGGGTATGGCCTTTCTGGAGGAAGTATGCCACTGGGGGCAGGCTTTGAGAATTTAAAGATTCATACCGTTTATTGTTTGCTCTTTCTGCTTTGTGATTGTGGTTTAAGAGGTAAGCTCTCAGCCACCATGCTTGCCTGCTGCCATGCCTCTCTGCCTTGATGTGATGGACTCTTATCACTCTAGAACCACAAGCCAAATAAATCCTTCCTTCTGTGAGTTGCCTTGGTCACAGTGTTCTATCATGGTAATGGAAAAGTAACCAATACATTCTTCTAATAGTAAAGAGTACCAGAGGGAAGCTACAGTTCCTAATAATTAATTTTACATTTCAAAATAAGAAGAATAGAGTTGGAAGATTTTCACCATGAAAACATGAGGATATTAGAGGAGATGGAAATTATAATTAGCCTGATTTGATTATTGCATAATATACTATATATGCTTCAAATTATCACACTGTACCATATTAATAAATGAGTGCTAACTAATGAATGTTAATTAAAAAGAAAAAAATTGCCATCTGCCTATCTGTTGCTCAGGTTTCTGTTGTCACTGGTACCCAACAAGCCAGGTCAGCACAACCTTCTGCTAGATATATTTATGTTTAACACTTTGCCCTCAAGGAATCAAAATGTTTGCGTTTCCTGGAGCCTCTGACACTGCAAAAATAATGTCATATGTTCTGCACGAGTGAAGCTAAGTCCCAAGGTTTCCCATATATATAGCTACATAACTGAGATTTTAATACATGCTTCATTTCTGCTTTTGGTGTTCTCCAGTCTGAGTCCATGAAGCTTCCTAAAGTATAAATTTGCAACTTAGGAAGGCACTGTCAGGAGACAAAGATGACACTCAAAATAGGTTAATAGCTGGAGTAGCATGCACGCCGACCAACTAGAATTCTGGCTGGGCTGTTGTAGTGCCAATTGAAATGTAGTTGGGCCAAACCTTCCTCCTCCCCAGCATCCACACTTCCTTGCAGTCTTTCTGCTAAAACTCTTAAGTAAATCACCTCTGGGCAGCAGAACCCACCCAGTTGCCATATATGCTAAGACATGCTTGAAGCCCAGTGGTGGACAGAGTCTGTCCTATGCTATGATTGTGATATTTGAATGCTTCCAATTTAAACAAACAAACAAACCAGGATCTCAGATTACACTGTTGCAACAAGAGTGGACAGGCTTTTTTTGTTTTGTTTTTTGTTTTTCCAGACAGGGTTTCTCTGTGTAGCTTTTCGGCCTTTCCTGGAACTCACTTAGTAGCCCAGGCTGGCCTCAAACTCACAGAGATCCGCCTGGCTCTGCCTCCCAAGTGATGGGTTTAAAGTCTGCCCGGCAAGTGGACAGTTTTGAATGTTACAAAAAAGTTCAGTGAAGTAACAAATTATTTTCAAAACCCTTTTTATTTTGGACATGTTCCCTGAACACTTGGCCCATCTGCAAATATTTTATAAAATTATAATTTCAATGATATCACTAGGTGTCATGTTTTCAATGACCATTATGCCACTCATTTTGCCGATATTTACCAAACCTGTGTGTGCCCAGATCAGTGAAATTCAGAACACTTTAAGTATCCATACAAGTGCATTTAAGCAGGAAGAAAGCTACATGTGTTCCCCCTTTTGTTAAATAGTTCCAGCTTGTGGGACTCTGCATGAGATCTGAGTTTAATTGTGATCTTTTGGCCTTGGAAACATTCTAAAAAACAAAACAAAACAAAAACAAATAAACAAACAAAAACTAACAGAACAGACTACAGTTAGCTTTAAAAACATACACAGAAGTTTTCTCCTGCTGTAAGCAACTATGTTTCCTACTATATCTGGCACAGTTCTGGGCACACAACAGATGAAGAATAAGTACTTCCTGGCTGACTCAGAGTACTTGCACTGGGTCTTTTCACATCATCTATACAAGTCAGCAGCTTTTATACTATCACGGTCAAAATGCTTCATGATAAAAACTATCAAAAATATTTGAGATTCTTTTTTAAGTTTTGAGACAGGGTCTCTCTGTATAGTCCTGACAGGCCTGGAAGTCACTATGTAGACCAGGCTGGCCTTGAATTCCCTGTGATCTGCCTCTGTATGGGTGCTGGGATTAAAGACATGATGGAGGGCTTAGGAGCACTCACTGGATGCTCTTCCGGAGGTCCTGAGTTCAATTCCCAGTAACCACCTGGTGCACGGTGGCTCACAACCATCTATAATGAGATCTGGTCCCCTCTTCTGTCATGCAGGCATACATGCCAGCAGAACACTGTATACATAATAAATAAATCTTTAAAAAAAAAAAAAGACATGCAATGGGAACTGAACCTGGGTCCTTGGCAGGATCCATACAATTACGTTCTTAACCACTGAGCCGACATTCCAGCCTCTTACTTGAGATATCCTTCATAAGGCAAAAACAAAACAAAACAAAACAAAAACAAAAAACAAAACCAACAACAACAAAACAAAACAAAAAACCCAAAAACAAAACAGTATTCAAATCTTCAGGAAGTGCAGGATCATGATGTGTTCAATGATATTAAACAGATTGCTTTTCCAAAAGCAAACCTGAGCTGGTATTTGAGCTGTCTGAGTACTGTTAAGCTAGTTTGAGAAATAATGTTTATTTTCCCTAATTTATTATACTTACTTGTCGGGTGTTCTGTGTTACACAGGGCGTTCACAAGAGAATTACTGCAGAACGTAATTTGAGGCTCTCTGGCAGAAGGGAGAACAGTTTCTGTGAAGTGAACGTCAAGCCTCCGTTCAGAAGCACATTTATTGATTGTACACAAAGGTTGTGCTTGGAGTACAAGTCCCTCCTGTCAAAGCCCCTTTGATCTGTTCTATATGTTCTCTGAAGGAAATCACCACATCCCTGCAAACTTTAGTCCTTACTGTGCACAATAATGCAAGACCTCCAAGTGTGTGTGGATAGTCTTGTGACCAAGGTCATGCAACAGATGGAAAACTTGGTCAGAAAAACAACTCTATAAATCATAGAAAACAATCACCGTTCTCTACTCTGATTTCTTTAAGGTCTAGGTACGTTCAACAAACAGCTGATATATTCTACAGTTACCTTAGCTACAGTAAGAAACAACTGTTACTTTGTTTGTTTGTTTGTTTTGTTTTTCAAGACAGGGTTTCTCTATGTAGCTTTGTGCCTTTCCTGGATCTCGCTCTGTAGACCAGGCTAGCCTCGAACTCACAGAGATCTGCCTGCCTCTGCCTCCCGAGGATGGGATTACAGGCGTAGATTAACGTCTACTCTAGGTGCAATGATTCTACTAGATTCCCATCACACTTATTAGTTTTATGGGGTTGGACTTGAATCCAGGGTCTTACTCATGTTCAAATTATTACTTTTTGGGGGTGTGTGTATGTACAGGGCTTGGGTTTCACTCTGAATACTGCCTCAGCCTCCCATATACTGGGAATATGTGTGTACACCAACATGCATGACCATTACTATCATCCTCAAGAACTAGATACCACTAATACAGATATAACATAAAGACCATGAACGGGGTCGGGTATTTAGCTCAGTGGTAGAGCGCTTGCCTAGCAAGAACAAGGCCCTGGGTTTGAGCCTCACCTCTGAAAAAAAAAAAAGAAGAGAAAAAAAAAGATCATGAACAACACAGGTGTGAAAAAAAATATATAACTGAGCTGTAAGCCTACTCCCAGAATAACATTTTCTGGTGTGACATCTGGCACAGCTTACTAATGTCTAATTTGGATGTTACACATTGCTTGGGGCTTCATGCATCCCTCTCATTAGCTTTCAGAATTTTATCCTACAAGGTACAAGAAGAGAGAGAGAGACAAGAGCCATCTTCATGGCCACGATCCAAATGAAACTGCTCTGACTGAGGAGTTAGGTTCTCTTTGAATTTTGGATTTACTTTTTTTTTTTTTTTTAAAGACAGAGTTTCTCTGTATAGCCCTGGCTATCCTGAAACTTGCTCTGTAGACCAAGCTGGCCTCAACTCTGAGATCCACCTGCCTCTGCCTCCTGAGTGCTGGGACAAAAGGCATGTGCCACCACCGCCCTCCTGAATTCTTACTCCTTTAATCCATGAGACTACATTAAACAAACAAACAAACAAGCCAGGCGGTGGTGGCGCACGCCTGTAATCCCAGCACTAGGGAGGCAGAGCCAGGCGGATCTCTGTGAATTCGAGACCAGCCTAGTCTACAGAGCTAGTCCAAGACAGGCTTCAAAGCTACAGAGAAACTCTGTCTCGAAAAACCAAAACCAACCAACCAAACAAACAAACAAAACCTTGCTGTCTGAGATAGGATCTCACCATGTAGCCCAGGCTGTCCTGGAACTTGATATGTAGCTAAGGCTAGCCTTAAATTCCCTTTTGTCTCAGCCACTTGAAGTGCTGGTATTATAGAGGTGAGTTACCATATTTGGTTAATTTTTTTTTTTTATCTTGCCAGTCAAGATATTAAATTCACAGGGAGGATTGTGAATTTCTTGAAGCTTTTACATATATCAAAGGCTATGAGAGATGGGAGCACTAGCTCTATGTAAAGATTCTGATTTGCTGTTGGGTATTGAGGTACTAAAATACTTATTGTGTTGTTGTTTTGGGACAGGGGCTCTCTACATAGTCCTGGATGCCCTGAAACTCACTATGTAAGCCAACTCACAGAGATCCACCTGCCTCTGCCTCCCGAGTGCTGGGATTACAGGCGTGTGCCACCACCACCCGGCGTTCATTTATTTATTTTATGAGCATTAATTGGTGTTTTGCCTGCATGTATGCCTGTGTGAAGCTGTTAGATCCTCTGGAATTGGAGTTACAGACAGTTGTGAGTTGCCATGTAGGTGCTGGGAATTGAACCTGGGTCCCCTGGAAGAGTAGCCAGTGTTCTTAACTGCTGAGCCATCTCTCCAGCCCCTTGTACTCTCATTTTAAAAAAGCTCTTTAAAAAAATATGAACTGGGGTTGGGGATTTAGCTCAGTGGTAGAGTGCTTGCCTAGCAAGAACAAGGCCCTGGGTTCAATCCTCTGCTCCTATATATATATATACCAAATCAGGCATGGTGGTGCACGCCTTTAATCCCAGCATTGGAGAGGTAGAGGCAGGAAGATTTCTGTGAGTTCAAAGCCAGCCTGGTCTACAGAGTGAGTTCCAGGGCAGTCAGGGCTGTTACACAGAGAAACCCTATCTCAACCTCTCCCCTCCCCCAAGAAAAGGAAAGAACAGAAATGGGGTAAAATAAAATCAAATTACTTCAAAATATTCTAGCCACTAATAATATAGTAAAACACATGATTATACCTTTAGGAACAAATATGTGACAAGCATAAAAAATGAAAAGGATTTGTCTCATTCCTTTGGGTGTTAAAATTATTTATAAGGTCTGTCAAAGGCTTTATAGGAAATGTAATGCAGCTAGTCTCCTCACAGTGGCAATGTTTCAAACACTCCCCATCTCTGCTGGGGTGCACCCACTGCTTTCCCATTTGGGCACACTTGGTTGATTCTAAGATGCATGAGCAAGCACGCTGCTCTATTAGCCTGAGGAACATTTTCACCAACAAGGAAAACCACACAATGCAGGTTATTGCAGAGGCTTTCTTACAATGATGCCTTGTCTGTAAAATACCATCCATCATTCTCCAGATTTCTTGGTGTAACATTCAAAGCTCCCTCCGATCTGACCCCAAAGCACCCTCTACACCTTATCTCCCATTAGTCTCCTCTATCAGCTTTCTGTTTCGGCAAAACTGGTTTTTCTGAAATCAGACGAACAGACACACACACTGTCCTTAATTGCTCTGACAGCTCCAGCCCCTAGGGGTTTACTGAGGAAGGGCTTTGTCTGGCAGGCTGGAATTGAAGCATGACTTATTTCCCCTTTCCTTCCTTCATCTCTGAATCCTTAGCCTCACTTCAGATTGTAGGGTCCTCCACTCACGCAACTGAATTGAGCACGAGTTACAACCCTGTATTTTTATAAAATACTACCACATTTAAAAAGATGTTTACATGAGTTTACTAACAAAATTACCCCAATTGGCATCATTTGAAATATTTACTATCTAGCTATGTATATCAATGAAAGTCTGTGTATATGTGAATGTGCACACAGGTGCCGTGGTAGTTCAAAGAGGATGTTGGAGCTCTGAAAGCTGGAGCTGGACCTGGTTTTGAGTGGCTGGATGTGGGTGCTGGGGACTGAACTTGGGTCCTATGGAAGAACAGCAAGCACTCTTAAACACTGACTCATCTCTCTGGACCCTGGCATTTTGTTTTTCACTGGCTTATGTTTGTTTTTGAGATAGGGTCTCACTATGTTTAGTACTGGTTAGCCTGGAACCTACTGTGTAGAACAGGCTGGCTTTTGCCTTCAGAGTGATGGGATGTTGCATTTATTTTTAATGGATGCTTAATACAGAGCTAAAACAGCATAATTTTCCCAGTGAAGTAATATCTAATACTGCTTTCTTTATTTTCTACTGGACCTGACCCTACATGCTCCATGTTCTCAAACCACCTCCAAATTTCTGTTTTCCTGATGCATAGATTTCTGTCACCACATAACACTTTTTTTCTTTGAATGTTCTTTCCTCCTATATTGATCTGGAAAGAAAATAATCCTTGTTTAAACTAATGGTTTATGACCTTTGGTCCTTGGATTAACATAAGATATACAGAAAAGTAAAAAGATGAAAGGTATAATAAATGAAGCTTCAAACACCATTATTTAAAGCCCCACAGGGGGTGGCAAGAAGGGGCTTGCTGTCAAGTCTGACAGGCTGAATTTGATCCTCTGGAGCCATATGGTGGGAAGAGAGGACTGACTCTCCTAAGGTGTCCTCTGGCCCTGAAGGGACTAAAGAAAACCACGGAGCCAGGCCTCCAGCCTTAGTGGCCCTAGAGGGCAAGGCAGGGCTGGAGCTTTAGCTTTATTGGGCCCAGTGCCTCCTGAGAGACTGGGTCTTCAGTTCTATGGTCTCAAAGGTCAGCATGGGACCTGGGTTTTGACTTCTGAAGTTTCAATGGTCACCAAAGGGCTAGCAGTCTATTCTAAGGTCCCAGAGGTTACTTTGGGCCCATGATTCTAACCACAGCCCACATCCAGTACACAGACTTCTTTGAGTCTGGTGTCTGGATTTCTGCCTCAAGCAAGTTCGAAGAATCCAAATAAGAAATCAGGGTTTTGACTCCATTTGGTTGCCCTGGTGCTCAGTGTTTGGCCCCACCCTTTGTCCTACTGGTACATAGCCAAGACAGGACAGCGTCAATGGCCCCATTCAGCAACCAGTATTAAGGGGCAGTCATCTCTATAGCTGATCATCATGCAGCTATCACTCTAGGAAGAGCAACAGAAAACAACAACAAATAGATGGGCAAATCAAATTGAAAGATAAATTGACTCTGGCCTACAAGCAAAGCCCAAGGAAGAAGAACAAAGAATAAGACACAATCAACTGCTATGATCCATCCCCAACTGGATAACTTTCCTATAAGATTGGCTGAAAAGTTGAGAAAGAATTTAGAGTTTTACTTCTAAAAAGAATTAATAACCACATAGAAGGCTCAAATAGATGCATGCCTGAAGGAACCGTATCCTAGACTAGACTAGACAGTGTCTAAAATGGGTGACACTTTAAAATGGAGAAGATCTAAAATATGGGTGGGTAATTCATCAAGGAGACTAAAACAGTGAATAAAAGAACCAAACTGAAATACTAGAAGTGAAGAGATGGTCAACCAGATAAAAAGCACATCAGGCCGGGCAGTGGTGGCGCACGCCTTTAATCCCAGCACTCGGGAGGCAGAGGCAGGCAGATCTTTGTGAGTTCGAGGTCAGCCTGGTCTACAGAGCAAGATCCAGGACAGGCACAAAGCTACACAGAGAAACCCTGTCTCAAAAAACAAAACAAAACAAAACAAAAAAAACATGAGAAAGCATCATGTAGAGAAAAAGTGGAGATAATAATTCAAACCACACAGAGAGAGAGAGAGAGAAAGAGAGAGAGAGAGAGAGAGAGAGAGAGAGAGAGGAAAAAATACATGAACAGTATTTCCAAGAAGTCTGAGATATATTCATGATGCCAAATCTGAGCATTCATGGCATAGAAGGAGCAGAGATAAAACCAATTGTAACAAACAGACTATTCAATAAAATTATAGTGTTTACATTCCAAATTTAGAGAATGAAGTAGATATCCAAACACAAGAGTCATTTAGAACTCCATAACAGACACAACAGAGAAGACATTCTCATGACACATCAGGCACTTGGGAGGCAGAGGCACGTGGATCTCTGTGAGTTCGAGGTCAGCCTGGGCTACACAGTGAGTTTCAGGAGAAATCCTGTCTTGGAAAAACAAAAAAAAAGTAAAACAACAACAAAACCAAAGCAAAGAAACAATACTAAAGACAGCATGAGAAAACTGTTAACTCACATACAAAGGCAGATAATAGAATTACCCCAGGCATTTTCACCACCAGCCAACCACGAAGGCTGGAAGAGCATGGAATCTTTCAATTATCTGAAACAAACAATTGTGAACCAAGAATGCTCTACCCTGCAAAGCGATCTTTCAAAATAGATGCAGGAAACCAGGTGGTTTTTGTTTGTTTGAGACAGGGTTTCTCTGTGTAGCTTTGTGCCTTTCCTGGAATTCATTTGGTAGCCCAGGCTGGCCTTGAACTCACAGAGATCCGCCTGGCTCTGCCTCCCAAGTGCTGGGATTAAAGGCGTGAGCCATCACACCTGATGTGTCATGAGAATGTTTTCTCTGTGGATCTCTGTGAGTTCGAGGCCAACCTAGTCTATAGACAGAGATCCAGGACAGGCACCAAAACTACACAGAGGAGAAACTCTGTCTCAAAAAAAAAAAAAAAAAAAAAAAAGTGTGCACTCAAGAAAGGAACAAAAGCCAGTTGGTGATGGCACAAGCCTTTATAATCCCTGCATTGGGGAGGCAGAAGCAGGTAGATTTTTGAGTTTGACACCACCCTGGTTTACAGAGCGAGTTCCAGACCAGTCAGGGCTGTCCCAAAAAACCACCAGCACCACCAGCACCACCACCACCAACAACAAAAGGAACAACAACAACAAAAAAACCCAAGTAGTCCCAGGAAGAACATACGACATAGAACAGCAAATCCACAAACTCTCAAAACTAATATTGCAGGAAAAGAAAAGCACACAATCCAACAAAACCAGAACCTTACTTAGCAAATTTATAGGAAATAGCAAAACCCTTTCTACAATCTTAAATGTAAATGGCCTTAACTCACCCCCAGAAGACTCTGGGGGACTGGATTAGAAAGACAAGAACCAACTCTGTGCTGTTTCCAAGAAACACACTTAGCGGGCAGCTAGCAAAGATCGTCCAGAGTCCTATCAAAGGATGGATACATACTAACAACTGACTGGAAGCCATACACAAGCATGCATAGTTAACCTTTTATCTAACAAAGCAGACTTCCAACAGAAGTCTTCTGAGTGCCACATATGTGCCATGGCATGTCAGCTGCCCTTCAATCTCCCACCACAAATGCAAGTCAGAATTTCTGTTTTGTTATTTTTTTTTTTTTCAAGCCTGGTTTTCTCTGTGTAGCCCTGCCTGTCCTGGAACTTGCTTTGTCGAACAGGCTGGCCTTGAACTCGAAGAGATCCGCCTGCTGCTGGGAATAAAGGTGTGTGCCACCATGCCCAGCAAGCCCACATCTTTTTTATTCCACCGTCCCTCGCCTACATTCTTAACAGAGTCGCAGGTGGTACCTTTGAACATTTTGGTGACCGTGAAAGCTTTCGACTAGCATAGCTATATTCCAAGCTCTTCTCAGTGTAGGGTGTGTTTTGACTTTAATGATAGTGGACGGTAATTTCACATTTCAAAAGCCTTTCTTAACCTGGCATGGTGGCACATGCCTCTAATACCAGCATTTGGGAGGGAGACACTGGAGGATAGGTATCCAGGGCCATCCCTGGCAGTGAAGCTAGTTTAAGGCCAGCCTCAGCTCTATGAAACCCTGTCTCAAAACTAAAACAAACAAAACCCCTTTTCTTAAAAGGCTCATGAGATGATAATCAAGGGTTAAAACTTCATCGGTAGGACTTAAGAGAAACATTTATTCTATGTGCATTTGTTTGTACCTCAGTGTATGTCTGTACCATGCACATAGAGAAGCCTTCAGAGGTCAGAAGAGGTAAAGGATCCCCTGGAACTGGAGTTACAGATGGCTGTGGGCTGCCATGTGGGTGCTGGGAACTGAATCCAGGTCCCCTGGAAGAACAAGTGCTCTTAACACCTTTTAAAAAAATATGTTTCTCTTGTTTATGCATACCAGTGATCTGTCTTATCTTCACGCACACAAGAAGAGGGAATCAGATCCTATTACAGATAGTTGTGAGCCGCCATGTGGTTGCTGGGAATTGAACTCAGGACCTCTGAAAGAGCAACCAGTGCTCTTAACCCCTGAACCATCTCTTGTGGTGGCCCATCAAGGCTTCCTAGTGAGGGCTTACTCAGGGTCAGAGACTCTGAGCTTGCTTTACCCAGCAGGGCTGCATAATGGGATGATTTGGCCAGGGGGGATGGTTACTAGTTGTTTGGAAAGGTCTATACTTGGTTGTATGGTGCGCTTTGACCTTGCAAGGTGAAGGTCTTTTGCCTCTCCCCTTGGCATTGTATAAAAAGCCCTTTTGAATAAAGCTCTGGGTGGCTAGGTATTGATTCAGGGCCTTTCTTATCGTCTCTTTCTATCTTTCTATCTAATATTTCTCATTCCTCTCTCCTCCCCAAGAACCCTTCCGTAGGTGGGAGCACATCAGAGCTGGACTCCCACAAACTCCCACAATCTGCAACCTCCATTTTTTTTTTTTTTTTTGAGGTCTACTGCAGCACTTTCTGAATGTGGCAAAGAACAGAAGACTGTACATTTTAGAATCAAGATCTTGTGTCATAAAAATAATGTATATTTGAGGCCATAAATTAAACAGCTTGATTTAAGCACTCCATGTCATAATAAAATTGTCACTTTGCTCCCCAGGAATTTATACAACTATATCTTGTAAGTCAAGAGTTTGAAAAGCTTCAGGCCCATTTGCTGTATTTGATCATCAATTTATTTTTTTGCTAATAACTGATAAATCACTTCTTACCAAGAGTTGGTGTCATCTTTGCTATTGTTGACACTTGACCCACTAGTAAAATCTGTGTCCTATATTTAATTTATAGAAATTATTTTAATAAAAAAATGACTTGGAGTGCATCAGCAATGTGTTATTGAAAACAGAAAACAAAACAAAACCCAGGATACTGGCTTTAAGTCTCCTCTGAGATTGTGGATTTGTCCTAACCTGAGCACCGCAGATCAAGAAGGTATGAGGGTACCAGTGTCTCTACCAGTTAGCTAATTATTGGAAATACATTTTTTTGGGGGGGGGGTGTCACTTCTTAAGGTAAAAACAGGCTGGGTGTGGTGGTGCATACCTTTATTCCTAGCATTCGGGAGTCAGAGGCGGCGGTGGCGGCAGCCGCAGCAGATCTTTGTGAGTTAGAGGCCAGCTTGGTCTCAGGTCAATTTCCAGGATAGCCAAGGCTATATAGTGAGAACCTGTTGAGAGGGAGAGAGGAAAGTGATCAATCCTGGTAGCTCATGTACTCACCTCTGAAAACTACTAGTTTTAATTCTAACTTGGGAACAAACCTCTGGGATCCCCCCAGTCCTTTGTGCTTGCTACATCATTGTAAGAGAGCTCCTCCAGGCTGGGGCAGAAGCCATACCTCCATGGCTTTCTCTCATCTTTGAGCTTCTGCACTTTTAATGATTATCATGGTATCCTACAAAGATGGTGAGAACTAGATAGATGGTCATCAAATGGACTTGAGTGTTCTGCTAATTTTTGATAATTTTCTAAAAGGAAATCGCTAGGGGAAGGGCATGAAAGCTACAAGAATGAAAATCTCCCTTTTAGCTATGTTAATTTGAGCAAGGATGGTTAAGCTTGTTCTCCTTGCAATCCTTTTTAGCTCGAGAAAATTTCACATGACCTCAGGTATATGGATACATAAAATAGGTATACAGACGATGATTAGTCATGAAGAAATTTATTTTCAAACGATTTGTTTACATTCTTTACTTCATTAAAAAAAGAAAACTTGCATATGAATGAGATGTTAGGTGCTTGTTTATTTTTACATAAAGAATTAAATCCTAAGGCTGCTGAGATGGCTCATTGGGTGAAGGTGCTCACTGGGCTGAACCAATTCCTGCAAGGTGTCCTCTGTCATTCACTAGTGCCTTCACCACACAACTACATAAATTAAATATCAAGAATTAAATTTCGGTGGAATATTCCATGCTGCATGATGCAGAACATCTTTAACATTTTTCAGTTGAATCATATTTTCATTTTATAATCATCGATCACTGTTGAGAATGTCACTTAGTGTTTTAGGGCAGTGAAGAGACACCATGACCATGACAACTCTTACAAAGGAGAGCATTTAACTGGGGCTGGCTTACAGTTTCAGAGGTGTAGTTCATTCTCATCACGGTAGGGAGCATGGCGGCATGCAGGCAGACCTGGTGCTGGAGAAGTAGCTGAGAGTTCTACATCCAGATCCACAGGGCAGAAGGAATGGAGAGAGCCATTGGGCTTGGCTTGGGGTTCTAAAACCTCAAAACCTACCCCCCAGTGACATACTTCCTCCAACAAGACCATACCTCCTAAACCTTCGTGTCTCACCCCCAACCCCACACACCATTTTTCAAGACAGGGTTTCTCTGTGTAGTAGTCCCAGCTGTCCTGGAACTCGATTTGTAGACCACACTGGCTTCAAATTCACAGGGAGCAGCCTGCCTCTGCCTCCCAAGTGCTGGGATTAGAGGAGTGCACCACCACTACCACCCAGCTCCCTCCTAATCCTTCTAAGTAATGCCACTTCCCTGATGACTAGACATTCAAATACATGAGCCAACGGGGGCCATTCTTATTCAAACCACCACAGTAACTAGGCATAAATGTGTAGTACAAAACAGCAAAGGTATGTTTAAGGTCATTTCAGAAATCGTTAGAAAATCTGCCCTAGTCCCAAGCCAAAATTCATTAATATTTTCTTTCTTTTTTGTTTTTTTGAGACAGGGTTTCTCTGTGTAGCCTTGGCTGTCCTGGAACTTCCTTTGTAGGCCTTGAATTCATGCCTATGGGGAGAATTCCCACAGAACTATACCTGGTTTACTCTAAAGTGTTAGTACCTAGGTTTTTAGGTTTTTTTGTTTGTTTGTTTGTTTGTTTTTTGTTTTTTTTTTTAAGCTGAGGCTCGAACCCAGGGCCTTGCACTTGCTAGGCAAGCGCTCTACCACTGAGCTAAATCCCCAACCCTAGCACCTAGTTTTGATCTGCCTTTTGTGATGGCCACTTCTAGTCTCAGTACCTTCTGTTTGAAATCTTATCTTAGAGTTTTCCTAGGGGATCAAAGCCTATGTAAACTTCATTTAAGAACAACCCAGAACATTGTGGTATTCTTTGCTGAGAATTTGCACTTGGCAATGTCTCTCTGGGGGGCCTAGATAAGAAGCTTTGGTATAGGGAATTGATATGCTAAAGGTGTGATTTGTATAAAAATGAAAGGGTCCTTTGCTAAACTTTGGTGGACTAGTCCAGAGAGAGGAATCCCCCTGCAGCTGGGAAAGGCTAAAGATTCCATGGACCCATGAGAACCTGTACCCACACCAGACATACAACACCTGTCTCCCAAGTGCTGGGATTAAAGGAGTGCACCACCACTACCCATCTACGAACAGCATTTTTAAAAAAGATTTATTTATTTATTATGTATACAGAAGAGGGCGCCAGATCTCATTACAGATGGTTGTGAGCCACCATGTGGGAGCTGGGAATTGAACTCAGGACCTCTGGAAGAGCAGTTGGTGCTCTTAACCTCTGAGACATCTCTCCAGCCCATAAACAGCAATTTTTAAAATCAGATTATTTGGGGGCTGGAGAGTTGGCTCAGTGATTAAGAACACTGGGTGCTCTTCCAGAGAGGACCCTGGTTCAATTTCCAGCACCCACATGGCAGCTCACAACTGTCAGTGAGTCCAGTTCCAGGCGATCTGATGGTGTATCTGTGGGCATCAGGCACAGACATGCATACAGAGGAAACACTCATACACATTAAACAATAAAATAATTAAGAAAATAAAATTAGGTATTCTAGGGGTGCGGATATGACTCAATGGATGAAGTGCAAACATGAGGACCTGAGTTCAGATTCCTAGAACCCACATTAAAGCTAGCCTGTTTATGACCCCATAGTTGGGGGACAGAGACAGGTGGATTCTCAGAGTGCACTGGCCACCCAGTTGAGCCGAACTGGTGAGCTCTTGGTTGAGTAAGAGACCTGTCCTTTCTTATTATTATTGGGTGTGTGCCATGGTGTAGTCATGTGGAGGCCAGAGGGCAATGTAATGGACTTGGTCTTCTTCCAGTGTCAGATGGATTCTGGGGAGGAATTTACGTAATCAGGCTTGTATAGCTAGAGCCTTTACCAGTCCCTCAGGGGTGTGGGGAGTGTGTCAAGATAGAATTGTGGAGGAGAAAATTGTGGAGGCCAAGAACAGGGGATGTGAATACTGGCTCTGCTATGTTAATATTGTGGATCTTGGAAAAAATCAGTTAACCAAGGCCTCAGTTGACCCAATCTGAAAACAGTACTTTATTTAGGTGGCAGGCTGGGGATACAGCTCAGGGGTAGAGTGCTTCCCTGGCCTGCACATCACTGTGAAAATTTTTTTTAAGTTAGATAGTATGTACAAAAATATTTGAAAGTGGCCAGGAAGAGGTGGCGCACGCCTTTAATCTCAGCACTTGGGAGACAGAGGCAGGTGGATCTCTGTGAGTTCGAGGCCAGCCTGGGCTACCGAGTGAGATCCAGGAATAGCGCAAAGCTACACAGAGAAACCCTGTCTTGAAAAACCAAAAAAAAAAAAAAAAAAAAAGAAATCGAAAAGCATTACCTAAGCATTCCCAATAGTTCCCTCCCACCACAGAAGAAGGTAAAGTAAGAGGTGTTAAAATTCAGAAAACCACTACTGAATGTTAAGTTTCAATATATCTGCAGTGTTCATGCCCCACCCCCACTCCCACCTCATTATGTAGACCAGGTTGGTCTTTTTTTTTTTTTTTTAAACATTTCTTAAAGACTTATTTATTTATTATGTATACAGAAGAGGGTACCAGATCTCATTACAGATGGTTGTGAGCCACCGTGTGGTTGCTGGGAATTGAACTCAGAACCTCTGGAAGAGCAGTTGGCACTCTTAACCTCTGAGGCATCTCTCCAGCCCCCAGGCTGGTCTTGAACTCAGCGATCTACCTGCCGCTGCACACGATTAAAAGTGCATGCCGTGTGTGCCACCACACCTGGCCACCCTGTGTTTTGTTAAATAAACCTTCCCCTTCCCCAAGTCCTATTTGTGGACTGAAATGTGTATTTTTTTTTCCCATGAAAAGGGAAACCTTGGACATATTTTTTTAAAAAATCACGAGTTAAAAATATCTGAAGGCAACAGAAAAGTTACTAATCATAACCTTAAGGTAGACTATTTTGGTACTAGTTCTATATATAAGAATAGTCATGTTGCCAGTTTCTATAAACTAAACATTTGTGATTTACTTTTCTGTTGGTATAATTAGGAAGGATTTAAAGTTTTGCATAAAAGCATTTTAGGAACAGTGTCAAAGGTCTTTCATAATAGCTTGGAGAGGCACCACTCAAATGAGAAGGTTGCCAAGCAAGGCGTTTGCTTTTGACATTCTTTACCCTCCCCCATGGCATCCAGTGACCTTATTTTAATTGTGAAGAGCAGGAGCCTCTACTGCTCTTGGGCTATCAAACCCATGCTAAGGTATGACTTTCCAAATTGATTGCCTGTGGGCACATCTTTCCTGAGCTTTTCCTTTGGTCTACAAGGTTTAGACATCCCAGAGTTAAGATTTAAGAGACCTCACACAAAAACCCAACGTTATGGTTTTGCTAACAAAAAATGGAGAATACGACTATCTCAAAGGTGGACCTGCGTTCCTATAGGCAATAAGCTGCTAAAGCCGAGCAGCTGCTCCCCTGAAGAGCATGGATGGGTACTCCGGTTTCCACATCGCCTAACATTCCCATTGCCTTCTACCAGGCCAGTCTCATTCATTCGCGTTATTTGTCAAGCCTCTGTAGACATCTGAGTCTGCAAACACTATCCAGACGTTGGCTGTCTCTCATCAAAGCTTACTTTGTTCTGCCCCAAGTCCCTCATCAGATTTTAAAGCAACAGCTAGGTAATCTGATCAAGTACGTGTACTTTTACATGTGCTTTCTGGAGATAGCATCTCAACAGAAAGAGACGACTATGCAGGTGGATATTACAAGCATCACGGGATTCCAATTAGGATTGCGAGTGTCCACTCTAATTTTCTCTAGTCATAATAGCCATACCCACAGTTCTCTGACGGACCAAGGCAATTGTGTCCCTTGTAGAACAATGGACCCTGGACAACGTGTGAGACCTACTTAAGCAGCAATGTGCAGATCGCCTAATAGACGAAAAACTGCTACGGGCTTCTGACTTGCATTTCCTCGGAGGCTCCGGGGTAGTTGGGTCTGACCACATTTCCCCTCACCTGTTTTCGGGGTTGCTTTTAAGCTAGGCAGTCGCGCCCAAGGAGCGCGCGCATCTAGCATGAGCTCATCTCTCGGGGGCGTTTCCAGAAGGCCGGGCCTGGCTGCATGCGCCTGGCGCAGAGGGCCCTTTGCTAGCAGCGGCCCCCCGCGATGGTCGGGCGCGGCTGCCTAGAGGCGCTGCCTTTCTGGAAGCTTTGTTCCCCACTTTGAGCGCTGGAGGGTTCGACCCCAGCCACGGCGGCCCTAATCGGGGAAAAGGGGTTCTCAGATGCTCAGCACGCGCGGAGGAGAGCCTCGGGAATACTCTGTAAGCCGCGCCCCGCCGAGCTCCGGGGGATGATGGGGACGGCCCCTCGCCCCGCTCGAGCGCTCGGAGCGCAGCCCGCCGACCGCAGCACTTTCAGACCGGCTGCACAGACAGCACGAGCGTCCTGTCGGAGAGCAGACGCAGGCCGACCCGTCAGCCCCGTCCGCCTGCTCCAGGGACTACCCGAGGCCAATCCCACTGCAGCTAGGTCTTGCGATTGCACGGCAGTGCGCACCCATTGGCTGCCGCCACGGGCCCCTGCACCCTCCGTCTCCCTTTTGCGCACCCCCCTGCCCCCGCGCAGCGGCTCGACGCTGCAGACCAATGAGATAGCACTTTATAGACGCCCTCCCTCCGCTTTCTTCTTCTCCCCGCCTCAAAGAAGGAAGGGAAGTTCTGACTGGCCGAAAGGCCTCGGAAGCCCCCGTCCCTTCACCAATCACTGAGAGAGGTACACGCCCAGCGGAGCTGCCCAGCCAATGAGGAAACGGGCGCGACGCCCAGCAGTGCAGTTCCTCCCGCAACTCGGGAGTTTCGCCGTCCTTAACTCTTGAGGCTTCCCTCCCACCCCCCACGCCCCTGCGGGCTGGCAGCTCTGATTGGCCGCCGTTGCTATTGTCGACTCTCTTCTCCAGCCAGCCAGAGAACAAGGCGATTCCACTTTCCTTCTGCTCGGCTACCTTCGGCATTCCTCGTCGCCGGGGCGTGGTCTCCGGCGGCGTCTCCTCATTGGTTATTCAGGCCGCTCGGCTTTTTCCGGCAGGAGCCGCAAGCCAACGACGTCTTTGATTGGTTCCGGTTTGGGTTTCGGCTGCCCAGCCGAAGCTGGCGGGCGCGGGCTCGGCGGGCGATTCCCAGACGCCTGTTACGCGGGCGGCGGGGCGCTGGGCGGTGTAAGGCTGGGTGGGGGAGGAAGGAGGCGGAGGACGAGTAGGAAGGGGGAGGGGGAGTGGGGAAGGGCTAGGCGGCTGCGCAGACGGCGCGCCTCGCACAGAGCAGCCCCCGACCCGGCCGAATGCGGGCTGGTGCCGCCGCCGCCGCCGCCGCCTGGGCCGAGTGACAAAGGAAGGCAGGCAGTGAAGAGGAGCCGGCCCTGCAGCCGCTGACAGGGCTTCGGGCTCCGGGCACAGCGCGGACACTTCCTGAGCAGCCGCTGAGCAGAAGCGAGGGGCGGAGGCCGGCCGTGCCGGGGCCGCGGACGGGGGAGGGGACCCCGAGGGACGGAAGCGGTTGCCGGGTTCCCATGTCCCCGGCGTATGGGGAGCAGTCAAGGAGCCGCTGCCTGGGGTCTGAAGGGAGCTGCTGCCTCCGCCGCCGCCGCCGCCATGGCCGCTGGATCCAGCCACCGCCTGCAGCTGCTCCTGGCGCAATGAGGAGAGGAGCCGCCGTCACCGTCGTCACCGCCCGCCGCTGACTCGCGACGCCGCTGCCCTCCGGTTCACCCGGCCGCCGCCGTCACACCGCCGGATCCCGCAGCTGCCGGAGCCGTAGCGATTGCCGTCGCATCTCCGAGCCGTCTCCTCCCTCCTTCCCATCCCCCTTCTCTTCAAGCGTGAGGCTCGTGATCCTTCCGCCGCTTCCCTTCTTCATTGACTCGGAAAAAAATCCCCGAGGGGGGGGAAAATATAATACTCAGAGTACTTATTTTCAATCAAGTATTTGCCCTCGTTCACGTGATATATATATATATATATATATATTTTTAAGGATTCCACTCCACCCTTTTTCTCCCCTCCCACGAAAGGGAGGTGAAAGAATTGTATTCCCCCCGAGCCCTAAATCATCTATGTGTTAAATATCAGTACTGATCTGTCTTGAAGGAGAACTACATCGCTCTCAAATTTTTTTTTAATTAAATAGCTATACAAAAGGAGTGAAAAGCCAAGAGGACGGAGCCTTTTTTTTTTTTTTTTCTCTTTCTTGCGGGAGAACTTAATGCTGCATTTATCATTAACCTAGCACCCTAATATAAAACAAAAGGAAGACAAGGATTAAGGAAAGAAAAGGTGATTCAAGAAGAGCCATCATGTCGGGGCGACCGAGAACCACCTCCTTTGCAGAGAGCTGCAAGCCAGTGCAGCAGCCTTCAGCTTTTGGTAGCATGAAAGTTAGCAGTGAGTATCGATTTAATTTTACACCCTTTCTCCACCTCGTCATTAAGATAAGAAACCTCGAAATACCAGGACCTTAAACTAGCAGACCTCATAGAACCATCAGAGGCGTTGGAAAAGGGCAAAACCTGTCTGGAGTCAAGACGCAGCATCGCCTTTTTCTCCTCCCATATCCGTACCCCATCCCCCAGCCTCATTAACCTTGAATCGAGAGAATATTAGTTTTATTTGGCTGGTTGGATTTGAAACTCGTTTTCTTAACGCTCTGCTCGCTGCTGGTAGTCAGTCTTTTCAAGTGTTCCAGTGCCTCCAGATTAAAAAAGCGACGGAAGCATTCCCTTGCCCATCCCTTTGAATAAAGAGGAGGGCAAGACTTGATTAATAAACCATGATGTACATGTGCGGAGTATGTGTCTTCTGGAATGAGGGAGGTTATTTTAGTTAGCTCAGGTTATCATGGTTCTGTATTCTAAATAGAGATATTAAGTGTCCCAGGCTCCTAATATTTCTCTTTGCCCGTGTGACTATCCAGAGTATTTCTTAATCTGGGGATGAACTTGCTTGGTAACCCACATTCATGTTGGAGGCAAGCTAGCATCCATCCCTCACTCACCAGGGGCTGGTGGAAGCTGATAAATACCCTAGATAAATATCCGAGCAGTTGCATCTCTTAAGTGCATTGTCTTCAATTGGTTAAGTGGTTTAATGTGTTATCTCTTAACCTTCCTGTTTTGATGTCGCCAATCTGCCACCGTATAATTTGTTTAATCAAAAGGTAACTTGGAAGTAGATTCAACTTTTGATTGAGGTTGTGGTATCATTGTGCCAAATACTAAGTTAAGTGCTAATTGTCACTGACTCATTGTCATTGGAGTTTAATTTTGAGGTGCCATTGCATTCATTACTGTGTTAATTTTTAGAGTACAAGTGCATACCCTTTGAGGATTATTTAAAATGTATCAGTACTTGTCACTGTCTTTTGTCCGGGGATCTGGGGGGGGGGGGGGGGTGTCTGTGTTCTTAAAGTGTTTGCTATACTGAGTATCCAGTGTTCAAATGTATCTATTTGTGGAGATGTTTATGTGGTATTTAATGCCAGCTTATTTGAACATACTTGAAGATTCTGGCAAAAATACTTCCTTTCCTTATCCTGTGAGAGAGGAGAGGACAGAAAACTCCTTTGCTGCTGAGAGAAGCTGAGATAACTGGAGAAGTGAGATATTTATAAAGGCAAAATGTCCGTGCTGTTATAGGAAACTGATGAAGCGGTGGGAAACGATTCCTTTCAGTTGCACCCAAGACTTCAGTGCGGGTTTTTTTGGAACTTGCCCGAAACTGGGTAGTCCAGAGTGGTAGCTGAATGGGAAATATTTTTGCAAGTTAACTTTTTTCCTTCAGTGACTAGCTAGTTTAGAACACAGGGTATGTGAAGGGGGAAGCTGATTTTGCATCTTTCAGGGCAAGGTCATGCTTTCTGAGCACTTTATGGAGTCATTTGAAAGGAATTTTAAAAAATTTTCAAGTAATTTTCAGTTACAATGTAGACCTCATGATAGCTGCTGAAGAGCCTTTCGAGGACCTTCAGTATCTGTGTGTTGTATGCTTTGGTTAGTGAAACTAATCAGTCAGTTTTAGACAATCCATTTATTAGGTTTATTTCAGAGATCTGTAACGCCAGAATAAAATACCAAACACTGGGCACTTTTCATGTTTCATGATTTTCTTGGAAAACAACTTGTTAATTCTTGATGGAGGTTCCCTTAGGATGGAGTAAATCTGAGGAGTGTAATTTGAAAGTGTTTTAATTTTTGTATTACCATGTCAGTGCACATTAAAAAGATTTTAATGTTAATTTTAAAAAGAGTTTAATGCTAATTATTTATTTGTTATTTAATAACCTTGACCTTAAGATTAAGGACAGGTAGATGAAAGAGGCTGGCATTTGTTAGGGTGCTGGTGTTCTAAAGGGACTCTTTGAAAACCTTAGGTACATAAGGCATTATAGTCCTTGTCCCCAGAACCTTTGGTGGTGAAGGCATACATTCAGAAAATGGTGAAGATTATAAGATGCAAATGGAATCAGTTGTTCAGAGGGACAAAGGAAAAAGGGTGGTGAGAAGGAAGGGCTGGAGCAGGAGGATTTCTGCAGAGAAGGCGCGTTTTAAAACAGGTGCTGACGGACATGAGAGTTGGAGAAGCATGCCGTGTTGTAGGTAGAAGAGGCACAGCCTCGGAGTCGGTGTGTTACATGGGAGGCGGAGAGCAAGTTGGCGGATCTCAGTTACAGGGGCCTAAGTAGGCAAGCAAGGGGATGGCAGTGGAGACTTGGAGGAAAGTTAGTTAATAAAGAACAAAAGAGGCCTGTAAAAATTTGGGTGGGGATCTAAGAGCAATCTGCACTAACTGGATTGCTGAACAAGATGTTCCAAGGTGATTTGTGGAGACGTAGACACCTCTTTGGGAGATGATAGACTCTGTTATAAACCATGAAGCAGAATGTGAAAATGGGATGAAAGGAACAGATCCGAAGGCTGGAGGGAAAAGCTGGCAGGGCTTCTGCACTGGACTGAAGGGAGTATTTGTGGAATCGGGAGTTAAAAATAAATTCTGAGGTTAGTGGTCTGGAAGACTCGACCGCTGAGTTACATTGCTCATTGTAATGGGCAGTTGAGAAAATGCTGAGATGAGAGGGTAGATGAGTTCAGTTTAAAAAATGTCATCAATAAGAGGTTTCCTTGAAATTCAGCAGACAGCACTTAGTTACTGGCAAACATACTTAGCTTTCTAGTTGGTTAATTACAATTTCTAATCTTCACTCACAAATGTCAAATTTGTATTTGAAAGCAAGAACTAGAGGTTTATATTTAAATACTTTTTTTTCTTTTCTTTTTTGAGACAGGGTCTTTCGATATATCCCTGACTGTCCTGGAACTCACTTGTTATGTAGACCAGGCTGGCCTTGAACTTACAGAGGTCCCCCCGCCATTGCCTCCAGAGTCCTGGGATTACATTAAACATTTTAGATATTTTATGTAGTCTTAATCTTTGGGTCATTCCTAAATTTATTTTTCACAAGTAATGATTCTTAGGTAAATTTTGCCTGTAAAATAATCTTTTAGTATTATTTAAAAGTTGATTACAATATATTATTGTTGTTGTTTTATTATTATTATTATTGGTTGAGGCATTTGTCCCAAGTCTAAATAAGTATATTTCAAATACTTTTTACTTGCTATAATGAAATCTATATATATATATTCCCCCTCCCCTCCCAACAGGGTTTCTCTGTGTAGCTTTGCACCTTTCCTGGAACTCACTTGGTAGCCCAGGCTGGCCTCGAACTCACAGAGATCCGCCTGCCTCTGCCTCCCGAGTGCTGGGATTACAGGCATGAGCCACCACCGCCCGGCCTGAAATCAATATTTTTGTTCTCCAGATTTGCATATGATTAAATGAATATCAACATATACACAAGTTCTACCTTTTACTCCAAATACAGAAAGTGTATGGTAATTTTGGTTAAAATTTTGTCAATAAGTGCTTATGGTGAACTGTTGGAAGGAAATTTGACGAGTTGCCCAGCAGGCAGATCACTGAGTTCAATAAGACCAGCTTGGTTTACATACCAAGTAAGTTCCAAACCAGCCAGGATGGCATGGACAGACTCTGTCTGAAAAAAAAAATTGGTTAAGGAAGACAGGCCAATTTGTAGTTCTATAGTGTTCTGCAGTATCAAATTATACCGTTTTAAAATCAAAGACTAGCAACTTGGAGGCTTTCTAGTTTCCAAGGAAGATTTGTTTCCTTGTGGGATGTAAAAAATAGGTTATTAGGAACTAGCTAATTTTTTCTTTTCCTTTTTTTTGAGACAGGACTCCCCTGGAACTAGCTCTGTTGTAGAGATAGAGATCCACCTGCCTCTGCCTCCCAAGTGCTGGGATCACAGGCATGCGCTACCACACCCGGCTCACTATCTAATTTCTTGATTTTCCCATTTAATGGAGGAAAAAATTGTTCACATGTGAGATTGAAAACCAGGACCTTGCTTTTCAGCTCTATCAGCTAGACTAACTCATAGTTGTTAGAGGCTTAAGATATTTCGGTAAAGATTCGCACAATCTTTTGTTGTGTACACCTTTAGAATGCTAATTTTCAGGTGACAAGCACTACTCTGAAACTTTAAAGGGACCCAGAGATTTAGCAGTTTGTTATGGCTGATTGGGGACTGCATTTAGAGGATGAGGTGTCTTCTCATATTTCTAGCCCTTCAGATGGCACTTGCATCCAGTTTCATCAGTCTCTTATATTGGACTTGAGTTGCAAGTATGAGATTTTGTTTTGGGTAAACAAGGCTGGGAGAGCCAAAGTCATGAAGCACTAGCGATGCATTAAGAAGAGATGGAGCAGCTCTTATTTTTGTGTGAGCTTTGTTCGTAGAGAGGACTGAGGAATGTATGCTGGCCTGGTGTCACAGTTCCTTTGTTTCTGTTTCTGTTTTTGTTCCATGCTGACTACTAAAAACATTGCATCTGTTGATTTAGCGTGTGTCTATGTGCATGTGGAGGTGAGAGGCATCAGTTCTCTCTCCTTCCACAGTGTGGGTGCTGAGGCCTGAACTTAGGCCATCGGATTTGGTGGGGAGCACTTTTCACTGGCCGAGCTATCTTTTATTCTATATTTTTCAATAAGATTCAGGGGCTTGAGAGACAGGGATGAGGAAAGGCAGGACGTGAGAATAGTGAGTGCCTCTTGGGATGCTCCGCCCTGCCATGGAGAATGGGGAGCAGAGGTGCATGGGTGTGACAGCTTGAGACCTGACAGGACCAACCTGATTCCCCAGGCACTCTTCCACAAAGAGCATAGTCACTCTAAGAAAATAGACTTGTTGGAACAGTTAGCGTCATTTTCTGCCTGATCTTTCAGGGATGTTCCAGTGGTGGTAACAAGGAAAACTATGCATACTTTGAAGAAGAAAGAGAGTTTCTTGGTACATGGATTTTGGTGTGGATGTTGCAGTCTTGGTGTCTAACTTTGGTTTTACAGATCTGTCTTGGTTGTTATAAAATTTGTCTTTGAAAATTTTGAATATGATGTAGAAAAGCATGTTAATGTAAAAGCTGTTGTGCATAGAGTAGCAAGGAAAAACTGACCATTGAAGGGGAGCCATTTTTCTTGAAGTTACCTTTCTGTTAAGTTTACAGATTAAGGCTGGTGGCATGGTTCAAAAGGTCAATGCTCTCCGTGATGGCCTCAGTTTGACCCCAGGAACCACATTGTGGCACGAAAGAACCGACTCTTTCCAGTTGTCCTCTGACCTCCATGTGCGTGCTCCCTTCCATAAATAAATGTGGAAAGAGTTACAGTATAAATCGAAGGGGTAGTTATTCCATGCTAGTATTTATTACTGGGTTGTATTCTAGTTTGTTTTTAAGCAAACAATATTCAGAGCATAACTGACATTCAGTAAAATTTCCAAGAAAACATGCTTATGTCTTATAATGTGCCACATCCAAAGACACAGCTTGATAGATTTGCGTCCTGAGTTTATCTTACCACTATTGCTTGTGTTCTGGAGAAAAGGGATTGACAAGTTTCAGGTTTATAAATGATCAAACCTTACATTTTGGTGTTGTATGGTTTCCACAGCATTTTTGATGATGTAGTTCTCTTGGGAATAATTTTGCCAAATCACTTTTTTTTGTTTGTTTCCATGATACCATAGTCAATAATGGTGTACACTGAACCCTTGTTTTGTTCTTTTGTTAACATGGTCTGCAATGAAGGCAAACGTTTCTGAGGAGAGAGGAATTTTAACTAAAAAACTGTATTTTAAATTATTTTGTAACTTAAATGAATTTGTAGGCCTAGATTGAATAGATATGTTCATAGGTCAGGAAAACCAGGAGGGTAAAAAGTTGGAAACATGGGTGGTACCAGGCTGGAACATTAATACTTGTATTTTTTTATTACTCTTAATTACTGTTAATTATTTATAACTGAATCCTTGACATAGGAAGGTAAAAAACAAATAGGATCCTTTAGTAGAAGTCCTATTGGTAGTTAGGTTTATTATTGAATATTTACTAAGCACTAAGTGCCCTGCCAAAAGGCTAATGCCACCATCCTCATTGAATTTTATTTTCATTTGTATTTATATGTGTGTATAGATGGCTGTGTGTGCCGTGTGTGTGCAGGTAGGAGCCTGCTGAGGCTAGAAGAGGGCTTCAGATCTTCCCAGAGTTGTAGTTACAGGTAATTTTGAGCTCTCCATGTGGATGCTCAGAACTAAACTCAGTCCTTTGAAAGAATAGCAAGTGCAGTTAACCACTGAGCTCTATCTGCAGCCTTTTATCCCCCCATCCCCACCCCATCTCCTCTTGGTTTTTCAAGACTTGGGTTTGGCTGTGTAGCCCTGGCTGTCCTGGAACTCGTTCTGTAGACCAGGCTGGCCTTGAACTCCTCAGAGATCCGCCTGCTTCTGCCTCCCAAGTGCTGGGATTAAATATGCACCAACCCCAAATTTTGTTTTTGTTAATTTTTTTGTAAGTATTTTTCTTTACTGGTTTATTTCATATGTATTGGTGTTTTGCCTGCATGTATGTCTGTGCATACATACAATGTATGTGTCCTCTGGCCCTCAGAGGCCAGAGGAGGGTTTAGATCCCCTGAGACTGGAGTTACAAACAGTTGTGAGCGAGGATGTGGTTGCTGGGAACTGAACTCAGGTCTTCTGGAAGAGCAACCAGTGCTCTTAACTTCTGAGCCATTTCTCCAGCCAATACCTCCCTAACTTTTTTAAAATCTGAGACAAGGTTGCCCTGATTGGTCTTGAGTTTACTCAGGCAGGCTTTGAACTTGTGATCTTCTTGCCTAAGGAGCTGGGAAAACAAGCTGGCCACCATAACTAACAAGTTTTAGGATAGCCTGTTAAGGATAATTTAGCAATGACTATGTGACTTTTCGTCATAGAGCTTTGTGAAATTAGTTTCAGGTATGCCTGTTAGTAATTACAATATTAACTTCGAGTTGTGTTGCAAAAAGTATTAGGACTTACGCCAGCACAAAGGGAAAAAATAATATGTGGCCGTTTTTTGTTTGTTTAATGTTAAGTCAGCACAGGTTTCTGTTGAGTAGTATTGGCAGTCTGTGAATAAATCTGCCTCTGTTGTATTTATAGCCCCAGGTAATATTAGAAAGTGTTTCTCCAAATTAGTCATTAATAAGAATTACTATTTTTTCCCCCTTATTTCTTTCCTCTTTCTTTTGAGACAGAGTTTCTCTGTATAGCCCTCGCTATCCTGGAACTTGCTCTGTAGCCCAGGCTGGCCTCAAACGCAGATCTGCCTGCCTCTTCCTCCCCAGTGCTAGGATTAAAGGCATGCACCACCACCACCCAGCCTAACATGAGTATCTTAATTGTGCTGAAGAACTCTTTCTTTTGTATGTCTGAAAAACTTGTAGGGGCTTCACTGACCAATATAACTAAGCATTTTAGGTTGCTTCATATAGACCAGGTCTCTCTTTACATGTGGCATCCTCTGTTTCCCCTGTTCTATAAAAATCAGTTAATGGTTTTAATTAATTAATCATTTTTTCATAGCATGTTGAAGTAGCTGAGTTGAGTCAAATACATTTATTTGGTCATCTACCTTCCAAGTCCTGCTTCTCCGACGCAGCCTTAACCATGACAGCTTAGCTTTTTTCTGTAGTAATCTTTGTGGGTGTTCTTGATTCATATAATTTTAACTTATGAGAGTGAGGCCTGGTGGCACAAGTCTGTGTTCCCAGCTGCTCAGGAGACTGAGGCAGGGCAGCAAGTCCAAGGGCTGCTTGGGCAACTGACTCTCAAGTAAGAGTGCTGGGGATATGGCTCCATGGTGGGGTGTTTGTCTAGCATGTGAGAGGCTCTGGTTCATTCTCCAGTACTAGGAGAAACAAATTCAAGGCAAATAGAAATAAATTAGCATTAGATATTGCTTTTGGCTTTTCATAGTAGAGAGCATTGTCATGTCCATTTGCCTTTTGCTATAATATCTATTATTTTTAGTCAACTATTAAATTATTCTCACTATGTAGATATTAAATGGTAGTCATAGCAGAAGTTGTTTATGATGCTTACACTTCCTTTTTGAGAAGAGCTGTATTGAGATATAATTCATATACCATAAAGTTTGCCCATTGAAAGTGTACACTTTAGTGGTTATTAGTATTTTCGTAGAGTTGTGCAACCATCACCATGGATTAATTTTAGGATATTTTTTATCACCCCCCCCCCACACACACACACAAAGAAACCTTGGGTCCATTACTGATCACTTTGCATCATCTATTGCCTAGCTGTAGACAAACATTAATCTATGTATCTCTAGTCTAGATTTCATATAAATGAGTTTGTGTGCTGTGATCTTTTCTCCATCTTCACTTGTGCTTTTTTGTTCTGTTTTTGAAACAGTGTCTCACTATGCATTCTGTGCTGGCCTGGAACTTGTTCTTGTAGACTAGGTTGTCCTCAAACTCCATCCATCTGTCTCTGTCCTCTTGAATACCGGGATTAAGCAGTGGTTTTCAATCTTCCTAAGGCTGCGACCCTTTAATACAGTTCTTTATGTTGTAGTGATCCCCAACCAAAAAGTTATTGTTGCTTCTTCATAGTTGTAATTATACTACTGTTATGAATTGTAAAGTAAATATCTGATATTCGGAATATCTGAAAGTGACCCCAAGTGGTTGAGAACCACTGTATTAAAGGCATGCACCATTGTGCCTTTTGCGACAGGATTTCTCTCTGAAGTCCAGGCTGTCCTGGAATGTGGGATCTTTATGCCCTCACTACTCTAGTGTCTGGGAGGCTGAAATTATAGATGTGATGTGTCACTAACATCTGACATTGCCGTTTTCTTTTATAACTAGCTTCTTTTACTTGACATGTCTTCACGGTCTTCCATGTTGTAGCATGTATGAAAGTCTTTTTATTGCTGAATAATATTTTGTTATATGGAAATGTCATGGGCATCAGTCCATTAGCATTAGGGTTTTCTGCTTTTTGGCCAGTACAACTAATAACTGTTTCGGACATTCACGAGCAAGTTTTGATGTGGATGTATTTTTAGATCTTTTGGATATGTATCCAGGAATGGAACTGCTGGGTCATATGGTAAATTGTTTAACATTTTAAAGAACTATGACACCTTTTCTAAATTCATAGTCAAGTTTCCTTTGGTTATTTATTATTATTATTTTAAATAACTTTACTGTTACCATTTCTTTTTCTTTTTTTTTTTTTTTTTTTTTTTTTCCTTTTCAGGATTTTTAATAGTTAAATGCAGAGGTCTGGTCCATTTCAGCTTCTTTACTGCCAGACCAGGGGCCAGGGACCACTTCAGTTCTCTGCCTTCTCCTTGTCTGTGATGACTGTGCTCTAAAGATACTGCTGCACCGAACCTTGAACTTACATTATCCTTGTTCTGAGGCATGGTGACAGGTGCTTGGTGCTGGCAGCTATGCCCAAAAGACACCCTGTGGCAGTGACAACAATCTCGATTTTCCTCTAGTTATATTGTTTCTTCAGATTCTTTTGGATTTCTACCTGCCGCAACCCCCTTTCTTCTCTCACAGCATCCTTTTTTGTAGAGCCCTAATTTCACTGTTGGTCCCTGAGCTGGGGACTCACTCAGCAGGATCTTTTGACGTCATTGCTCTACTCTACTATTACTTGGATCTTATACTTATCACTGAAGAGTTACTATTTAATATTACCTGTGCTCTCAGCCAGTAGTGCTCAGCGTGCTATCTGGTAAATATATCCGGAAATGTTCTCAGTTCATTTTTATTTATTTACTTATTTAACTCCTTTATTTTTGGGGCAGAATCTCATTATGTAGCACAAGCCTCAAACTTGAAATTCTCCTGTCTCAGCTTCCTGAATAGTGGGTTAAGGACATGTGCCATTCTATACTTGGGTTGTTGATTTTTCTGTATTTATTCAAAAGGGAGCTAGGAGAGGGACATGTCTTTTGGCAGATATCTTCATCTTTTCTGAATCAAGACATTGAGACACAAGTATTTGGAAGTTTCGTGTTAAGGTTTTGTGACCAGATGATTATGTGAGAATTCTGCTAACTTCTAAGTATATCTGTCCCAATTATACATTCTGGGACTGGGGAAATAAACACAGGATGAGTTCAGGGGCCCATTGGACCTACCATTAGTTGGACTTCAGCCAAAACAATCACCTGACCTACATAAGCACATACCTGCTGTAACTAGAGGGCCACAATGTTTCTTGGGGTCTCCTGGAATCAGCATCAATTCAGAATTAACATCCAGCAGAGCCTGGAATGTCTGATTGTTATCTTTCCCCTGGTGTACAGTTACCCTTCTATAGGGCTGTAGGTCCCTCTGGGGAAGGACTGGAGAAAGGCAAACAGTACAACTTTTAGATATTTGTCTTAGTCATCATTTTGTTGCTGTGAAGAGACAAAAAGACACCATGACAATAGCAACTCTTAGACCACAAAGCTTTTAATTGAGACCGGCTTACAGTTTCCGAGATTTAGTCCATTATCATCATGATGGGAGCATGGCAGCATGTAGGCTAACATAGTGTTGGAGAAAGAAGTAGCTGAGAGTTCTACATCTGGATCAGCAGGCAGCAGGAAGAAGAGAGCCACTGGTCCTGGCTTGGGCTTTTGGAACCTCAAAGCCCACCCCCAGTGACACACTACTCCAACAAGAACACATCTCCTAATCCTTTTCAAGTAGTGTCATTCCCTGATGACTAAGCCTTCAAATGTAAGCATGTGGGGGCTATTCTTATTCAAACCACCACAGTATTTTATCAAGGTCCTTGGGTATGGGGGGGACCTGGCCATTCATTCAAGAGGTTCTGGTCTACAAACTGTCTCAAGTCTGGAAATTGGTTCACAGGTCAAGATTCCTGTCTTTTTTTTGGTTTGAGACAGGGTTTCTCTGTAGCTTTGGAGCCTGTCCTGGAACTCGGCTTTGTAGACCAGGCTGGCCTCAAACTCACAGAGATCCACCTGCCTCTGCCTCCCGAGTGCTGGGATTACAGGCGTGCGCCATCACCACGCTAAGATTCCTGTCATAGTTAGGGTTTCTATGGCTGTGAAGAGACACCATGACCATGGCAACTCTTCTAAAGGAAAACATTTATTTTGGGTGCCTCACTTATTTATAGTTCAGAGGTTCATTTCATTATGGCAGGGAGTATGGCAGTGTACAGGCAGACATGGTGCTGGCTACATCCTGATCAGAAAGGAACAGGAAGTGGTCTGTGACATTGGGTAGTTTCTTGAGCATAGGAAACCTCAAAGCCCATCCCCACAGTGACATACTTCCTCTAAAAAGGCCATACCCACTCCAACAAAGCCATACTTCCTAATAGTGCCACTCCATATGAGCTTATGGAGGCCAGTTACATTCAAACTACTACATTCCACTCCCTGGCCCCCATAAGTGCTTAATAGTATCATAAATGCAAAATGCATTTAGTCCTACTTAAAAAGTCCCCATAGTCTATCATAGTCTCAACAGTGTTTTAAAGTCCACAAAGTTCAAAGTCTCTTCTGAGACTCATGCAATCTCTTGACTATAATCCCCTATAAAATCAAAATAAAAAACATTACATACTTCCAACATATAATGGCACAGGATATATATTAATGCTTCAAAACAGGGAAGGGAGCATAGTGAGGAAATACTGGACCAAAGCAAGACCCGAAAACCTGCTGAGCAAACTCCAAACACTGCATCTCCATGTCTGATGTCAAAATGTTCTTCAGATCTCCAACTCCGTTCAGCTTTGTTGAGTACAACAGACTTCTTTCTCTTGGGCTGGTTCCATTCGCTGTTAGCAACACTACTTGGCGGGTATCCCACGACTCTCACATCTGTAATATTTTGGGTTTTCCAAGGCAATCCAGGCTTCACCTTGACGGCTTCACTCATTGGCCTCTCTAGGTCTCTCCTTTCAGGGACACCCCTGACACTTGACTGGCCTCAGTGGCTTTTTGTAGTCTTGGGTGGTGGGGGGAGTCCATAGCCCCTTCTGTCTTTAGCTCTAGAACCACGTGCCTGAAGCTGCCAAGGTCTGCTTACTGGGGCTGGAACAAAGCCCCTTTGTTCAGTTACATCTTCACCAGCTTTCTGTCCTTCACTGCCTAAACGCGACTGGCCTGGATCTCTGGACCAGGCTGGCCTCAAACTCAGAGATCCACCAGCTTTTGTCTTCCTAGTGTGTATGTGGGGGGTGGGGTGGGGAGGGAATTAAAGGTGTACTCCACTACACCGAGCTCTAAGCTTTTCTTTAGTTCCTTTTCACAAACTGAAAATTTAGCTGGATGGGATCTTGCCCTGAGGTCACCACTCCCTTTATTCCATTTCTTACTCCATTTATCTCCTTGAACACAGGACTTAGCTCTATTCCACTTCCTGGTGCCCCTTTTCTTAATCTGTGCATTTTATATATTTATTGGCTCAGCTTGCTCCCTTTCATTATAAATCTTCATTAGAGTTAACACTAATAACCACATGACAGAATCTATACTAGAGTGTTTTGACATTTTTCTCTGCCAATAAAATTAATCTAAAACTTTTCACTTTAGCCTTGGGTAGACTCTTTGGACAAGGGCAAAAAGCAGCCACTGTCTTCACCAAAATATCACAAGAACGATCTCTAGGCAACATACTAAAATTCTTCTCTGAAACCTCTTGAGGTAGCCCCCCACAGTTCATCAAATCACACTCAGCACCACTGTCATCCATGTCCTACTAGTCGGACCCATGAAGCAGCACTTACAGGGTTCAACTGCTTTTCTAATTCACAATCCCAAGGTCTATATTCCTTCAAACAAAAGCATGGTACAGCCTATCACAGCAATACCCCAGTCCCTGGTCCCAGCTTCTGTCTTAGAGTTTCTGTTGCTGTGAAGAGACACCATGACCAGGGCTACTCTTCTAAAGGAAAACATTTAATTGGTGTGGCTTGCTTACTGTTTCAGAGGTTCGGCCCATTGTCGTCATGACCGGGACCATGGCAGCATGCAGGCAGTCATGGTACTGGCTACATCTTGATCAGAAGGGAACAGGAAGTGGTCTGTGACACTGGTAGTTTTCTGAGCAAAGGAAACCTCAAAGCCCATCCCCACAGCAACATACTTCCTCCAAACAAGGCCACACCCACTCCAGCAAAGCCACACCTGTGAACAGTTAGTGCCACTCCCTATGAATTTATGGGGGCCAACTACATTCAAACCACCACAATTCCCATTTGCCATGATCCAATGTAGCCTTTCTTTCATTTGAGAATTTTTCCATTTAATACAGATGAAACAGAAATCCAGTAAGCATCTTATTTATTTCATGCCTAGAAACACCATGATTGATTAGCCAGTACCAAAGGTCCATAGGAGTAGTGCCACCATAAAATTCACTTTGCCACCATTATAGACATTGCTGGGCTGGAGAGATGGCTCAGAGGTTAAGAGCACTGACTGCTCCTCCAGAGGTCCTGAGTTCAATTCCCAGCACCCACATGGTGGCTCACAACCATCTGCAATGACATCTGGAACCCTCTTCTGTATACAACATAAATAAATAAATCTTAAAAATAAAAAAAAAAAATATAGACATTGCTTTGTCTATTTTGCCCATTTTGATTAACTATGATCATTGTCTTTGGCAATTCAGTTCTGCCACCTGGCCCCTGCTACTTTGGAGCCCAGTTAAACCCATTGCATTGAATTTATCCAACTGAGCAGCAGCATCTCCAACCCCAAGGTCTGGCACAAGGAAAAAGATGACAGCAAAGCTCTTCAGATGTGGTGGTGCCCTTTTCACCATTTTTTACCTTACAGGATTAGTGAAGGGCATGTCTTCTAGGCCTTCCCACTCCAGCATTGCTATCTCTCTGAGTCTTCAAATCCCTTCATTAACACTAACCCAAGGGATATCAGGCATCTCCAACTCCTTTTGAGTAGACTGTCTTTTAGAAATGCTTCAGCCAACCATTCAGACAAACTTTGGTCACCTTTTTTAGGTGTACAAGCTTCCATATTAAACTTAGAATCTCCACTGAGTGGGCCCATCAATAAATTTAGCCTGATCCACTTTTATTATGTTCTTCCCACTGTTATCCCACACCCTTAAAACCCATTCCCACACATTTCCCCCAGACTTCTGCTTGAGTGAATTAGAAAACTCATCAAGCTACTTAATAGTATAGCACACCTCCTCATGGACTATACTCTATCTCCCCTCTAGGAGCCTGATTAGTCTTAAGTCTGCTTAGATCTAGAAGCTACTATTGGTGGGCCCCATGGACATCAGTGTTGTCTTGCCTGGCATCTCCTACAGAGAAAGTCACTGCTGGTTTAGCAGACAAATCCTTGGTCAGAGGTGAAAAAGGCAATATTTCAGACAGGGTGGAGAGACTGATTTCCTCAAGTGAGATAAACCTTTGAGAATCTGAGGGTTCAAAGTTCTCAGCCTCAATAGCGTCCTCCCACACATCCCCATCCCCAGGTACAGGATCCCATTCTTTACAGTAAATGCCCTTTGGTCACCAACATCCTCTGAGGCTGGGATTTGAATTTTTGCTGTAATGTAGCCAATCTTTTTTTTTTTTTTAAAGATTCATTTATTTATTATATATATACAGAAAAGAGTGCCAGATCTCATTACAGATGGTTGTGAGACACCATGTGGTTGCTGGGAATTGAACTCAGGACCTCTGGAAGAGCAGTCAGTGCTCTTAACCTCTGAACCATCTCTCCAGCCCTGCAGCCAATCTTATATTCAGTTTTATTTCCACAACTTGAGCTCTGTGACTGCTGTAGAGAATATTCTCTTCTAGGGCATACTTAGAAACCTTTAGACTGTCTATGCACCTTTAAAGCCCTGGCAGTTTTATTACCGAGTTAATTGTTGTCCTGAGATGCGGTATTCTGAGGTGCGCTAGAAGCTGCTCATTCTTTTCCTTTGTCAGTCTATCCGGAGATGCTAGGAGCAATATACTAGCATCATCATTTTCCTTATTTTTCCACAAGTTGTCAAACATTTTATATACAGAGTCACCAAATTCATTGCCTTTCACAGTCAGTGAATCAGTATAATCAAATGCATTTGTCTCTTTAAGTTTGTAAAAATAGTTCACACCATAGGCTTTCAGTATTTTCCAAGCTTCAGTAACTGTTGGTGTTGGCAACTGGAAAGCCTATTTCAGATATTTAAAAGATTCATCCTTACACTTGTGTTGCTCTAGAATCACTTCTGGTATCAAAATCTGTATTAGTCAGTGTAGCTCGAGTTTTTCTGGTCCTACCTGGCCCACAGTCAGGACAAATCCCTCTCTCCCGCCAGTCCCACAGCCTCTCTCAGACCCCACTGAGTAAACACACAGAGACTTATATTGCTTACAAACTGTATGGCCGCAGCAGGCTTCTAGCTGTCTAGTTCTTACATCTTAAATTAACCCATTTCTATTAATCTATACCTTGCCACGTGGCTCGTGGCTTACCGGCATCTTCATGGTTGCTTGTCATGGCAGCGGCTAGCAGCCGTCTCTCCTGACTCAGCCTTCCTGTTCCCAGAAGTCTCTTCTCTCCTTGTCCCACCTATACTTCCTGCCTGTCTTTTGCCAATCAATGCTTTATTTATTAACCAATCAGAGCAACACATTTAACATATAGAACATCCCACAGCAAGTCAGGGCTCTGTAGGGTAACAGAACTTAAAGAATGAATCTTTCCCTGGGCGTGATGGTGCATGCCTTTAATCCCAGCACTAGGGAGGTAGAGGCAGGCAGAGCTCTGTGAGTTCGAGGCCAGCCTGGACTACAGAGTGAGTTTCAGGACAGGCTCCAAAGCTACATAGAGAGAAACCCTGTCTCAAAAAAAAAAAAAAAAAAAAATCATTTTCTTTATATAGAAAGAGATTTAGTAGAATGACTTACAGGCTGCAGTCCAGTTAATCCAATGATGGCTGCTTATAAATAGAAGGTCCAAGAATCCAGTAGTTGTTCAGTCTATGAGGCTTTATACTGTTCTTCAGTATATGCTGGAATCCCAAAGAAGTAGGCTCTCATGCCAGTGAGGAGTGGACTTGCTAGCAAGATGAGGGCAGGCATGCAAAGAGCAAAAGCTTCCTTCTTCCATGTCCTTATATAGGCTTCCAACAGAAGGTGTGGCCCAGATTAAAGGTGTGTTTTCCCACTCACCTCGTAGATCTGGATTAGAATGTATCTTCCCACTTCAAATTAAGCAAAAATCCCTCACAGGTGTGTCTTGCCATTTTTTGGTTTTAGTTAATTTCAGATGTAGTCAAGTTAACAACCAAGAATAGCCATCACAATTACCTTGGTAACATGAAGCAAGCATAGACATCTGAAGAATACTAATATTAGTGTTTAGAGCAAAGCCATTTAGAGTTGTGTGAGCCACAAGAGTAAGTCATATGGGTGACTTACAATTTTCTGTGGGTCACAAAGTAAAAAAGACAGATAAATTTATGTATGTATGTATGTATGTGTATATATATTATATATAAACCCTGCACATTAAAATATTTCAACATAATTAAATTATTACATTCATTTTTCATACTAAATCTTTTTTTTTTTTTTGAGCTGAGGATTGAACCCAGAGCCTTGCGCTTGCTAGACAAGTGCTCTACCACTGAGCTAAATTCCCAAGCCCATACTAAATCTTTATACCCTAGTTTTTTCATACTTAATTACTGATTTTGAGTAGCCATAGTGGTTATTGTACTGAATAATTTAGGTTTAAATTTTTGTTCAAGAATTAGTTCAACATACTATTCATGTATTTTATTTATTCTCAAGTAACAGGAAAAATGTATATGGGTTGAAAACACTTCATTGATTCATGTCTTTTTAGTTATGTTTTTCTGTTTCTTTTGAAATTTTATGTGTGCAAAGGTTGAGAGAATTTTATGTTCTTCTAAGGGTGCTTACTATTAGGGTAATGATTTCTCCCCATATTTTAGTACAACTGCTAATATATATGTTGATTTTTAAAAAAAGATTTACTTATTTATTGTATATACAGTGTTCTGCCTACATGCCAGAAGAGGGCACCAGATCTCATTACAGATGGTTGTGAGCCACCATGTGGTTGCTGGGAATTGAACTCAGGACCTCTGGAAGAACAGCCAGTGCTCTTACCTCTGAGCCATCTCTCTAGCCCAGTATGTTGATATTTTTATTGCTTGCTATGATTGCCTCAGTCAAAATGAAATTGTACTGTACTAAATTATCTTTGTTGGATATTCTTTCCTTTGATGTTTCAAAGACCTCAGCTTTTAGTCCCGAATCCCTTCTTTCTAACCATTTAGTAAGTCCATTTCTTACCCATTGTTATGAAATTGTTATAAATTTGTGTATGATTTCTTTACTGCTCAGAGTGACCTTTCATCCTACCTTACAGTCTACTTACTTGTCTTGATTCTTTCTAGTAGATTATAAGGTATAGCCTGACACAAAAGTGTCTTAATTCACCTTTGTTTCTTGCAGTTTACAGAATGCTACTTTCTGTATTGTGTCACTTCATACACACTGAGCTGAAGGCAGCGTGCCATGATGTGATAGTGAATGGCGCTGTATATCCTGGAAATTGAACTCAGGTCTTCTGGAAGAGCAGCAAAGGCTCTTAAACACAGAGCCATCTCTCCAACTCTTGTTATTTAAAGGAGAAAGGAAATAACAATTTAAAGGAGAAAGAGAAAGATGGAGATTTCAGTTATACTGTGTGCTTAGTATTAATTTATTAATTGGCTTTGAACTTTAGATTATGGTTGAATGAAGTAATCTACATACTAGAATACAGCTCCTAGGCTGTACTAAGTAAGCGTAGTACTTTTGAAACATTGAGCACGTTCCACTACTTGCTCAAGTCTCCAAGGATTTTATTTGGAGAAGAGAGATTTAGAACAGAGATTCATGACATCATTTTCTTTTCACCAAGAAGTTGATTCTATAAAAGAATAGAGGATAAGTAAATAGACAAATATCTAAATATGAATAATTCCTTTTATTTTGGATAACTTAGATAGGCAATTGTAATCTTTTAATGGAGTTATGAAAACTGTAGGTCTTTTAAGATAATAATTTTTGATAACCTAATAGTATATATTGGTGTTTCACTTCTGAGCTACCCCAGGAGTGAAGAATATTATCAATATTTGTTGCTGAATGTGGTATCTAAATATCTGCAAACTATGACTATCTATATTTGCATATGAGGAATAATTAGTTTTTAGTAGTAGTCAGTATGGTGTGTCTCTGTATGCATTGTGAGGTAGCTGGCCCAAGGTACAGTTCTGAAACATGGGCAAGATTATTTTCTCTTAGTAGGAAATAAGCTTTTCTTGAGCTGAGGAGTTACTAAAGCACAAGGCACAGTTCCCCTTACATTCAGTTATGCACTGGGGATCACTTTACTCAGAGACTTTGGAACTTTATATGTAAGAATGTCAGTGCACCTTGGAAGGGAATATCCTGATTTTTAATTTTTTTTGCTGTACATTGGAAGATGATGAGAATTTATCTCAAGACAAATGGGATTGAGTAAGTCAACTTCCTTGGTCCTTAGAGAAGTGTGGTTCCCAGAAGCAGGAGACTGACTTACCGTACTGCTTTCTATATAGTGTCAGTATAAATTGCACACCTGGTTCACTTTGGGCAGTAATTGAGAGTGAAACAATGTTTAGAAATGTAGTTGTACATCATGTCTGCTTAAACCACAACATTTTTTTTTTGTTGTTGTTGTTCTGTGCTTGTCACACATTTCTTAGAAAATCCATGTCCGTTCTAAAGTTCAGAAGAGGTGAAGTATCTACTGTGGACAAAAGCATGAGGGTAGGGAAGAAACTAAAGCGATTGGTTATGATGGGATGAGTCTCCCTAGTGGTAGGTGATGGTCGATCTTACAAGGTAAGAAGTCAGACTTCACTTGGAGTACCTACTGTGTAACAAGCATTGTCATTTCAAGTCCAAAAACATTGAGACGTTATTGTCAGTATTTAATAGATGAGGAAGCAAGGTAACCAACCATGCTTTCATTGATGTGTTCAAAATCTTACAGTGAGGAGAAAAATAAGTCCAGGGGTTGTGTTGAATCCAGGCTCTCCAGACTTAGGGTATTTATTACATCACTACACAACACTAAGGAAATTAATTTTACCTTCACCACAACCTTAAAAGACACATGCGTGATTTATAAACTGAGGCTTACCGGATCTCACATCTAGCAAGCTCCATAGCTGTACAGTGAAGCTTTTATCTTCACTAAGAAAGGAGGACGGGAAATAGTAATGATGCAGAACTGGACATGAGTTCATAACTTCTGTGCGGTTGCTGTTAACTGCTGCCCACTGGGCTTACTCCTTACAAACAGCAGCCCAGTGGTAGTGTGAGAAGACTGCATACACTGCATAGAGGTTGAGAACAGTAAGCTGACTGACACAGGCTGGCCTGACATCATTTGCTTTGTACAGATGAGCTTCCTGTACCATAAGAGAAGGTGGCAGGGCATAGTACAAATTACAGTACTTTTTGTATGAGATTTGATACTATCTTTAGGTGCCTGCAGTTTTTAGAATTAGTTTTTGACTTCGTAGTATTTTTCAAGTAGAATCCATCTCATATATGTTTTAGAGGGCTTTAAAAGTGTAGTTTTTAGGGATCTGGCACTTGTTTTATTATTAGTTGTAATCAGCAGATCTTGGTCATCAGATATTTGTATACACATTCTCTTTAGACTTCATTTAGAAAACTATTTTTAGTCTGATATGTATACAGTGGCAGTATGGTATGTGTTGACTACTAGGTAGTAACTGTTTTACTAAAATGACCAAATATAGAAACAGCAGGTTACTGTGGAGCACAAAAATCTTTTCCCTTGCTGGGATGTCTGAAGTATTAACTTGGTAGGAGTAATTGTTCTGAGATACCCTTAAAGAATATGGCTAACTATTTTGAGTCATCTAGAACCATTAAGGTTATTAATTAAAAATTAAACAGAATGCTGTATTTCCTCTGTTGAGTTTTAGTCTCAACTTGCAGAGGTGCTGCTGAGAAGCCTTTTCTACCTGCTGAACACTGTCTTCTTTAAAATAGCTGATGCCATTGGGAGCTCTAGGAACATCAGACAGCACTGACTCCTTGTAGCAGAGAGGTTTTTATAGGAGGCCTTTAAGTAAGCTCCTCTTTGTCCTTGCCAGGACATTTTTAAGGGAGCAGCTAGGAGCACCAAGTTACTCTTAACTGGAGAGAGGGGTAGGAAAGAGCCAGTGGTTTCTTCTTTATGTTCCTGCCTCTCCCTTTCCTCTCCCTTTCCACTTGGCTCTATATGGGTGCTGAATTCAGCTTCTGGTAGAATAATTGTCTTTAAATTCTTTTTGGTAACTTGCTTGTAAATAGATCCTGAATATTTTTCCCATTTTGAGGTTTAAAAATTACTCCTGTTAGGCTTTTAATTATATAAACTGCAGATTACAATAGTATAATGAACCACCAGGCACTCATCATCAGTTTCTAAAAGTAGTTACACACACTTAAGACAATGAACAGATCCAGTGGCAGCACCGGAATTCCACCCTTTAAATATTTTTTAAATATTTAAATTCTTTTCCTTTAAGGTGGAAAAAGCAGGTTTGGATAGGGATCCAAAACGAAGCTCATCTCTCCAACTGCATTGGGTTGCTTTTTAAAACTCATTTAAAAAGAAAAAGTGGGGTTGGGGATTTAGCTCAGTGGTGGAGCGCTTGCCTAGCAAGTGCAAGGCAAGGCCCTGGGTTCGGTCCTCAGCTCTGGGAAAAAAAACAAAACAAAACATTTAGTTCCTTAATCTTGGAAAGAATAAAGAGGTGTCATGAGACCTCCTGGAGGTCAGATGACTGAGGGAATCGGTTCTCAGCTTCCACTACATGGGTCCCTGGGATTGAGCTCAGGTTGTTGGGCTTGCAGGCAAGCACCTTTTCCTGCTGAGCCTCTCTCTGGTCCTTCATTTGGCCTCCCTTAGTGGTGCACACACCTTTTAATCCCGGCACTCAGAGGCCAGGCAGCAGATCTCTTGAGTTCAAGGCCAGCCTTGTCTACATAGTGAGTTCAAGAACAACCAGAACTACATAGTGAGACCCTGTCTCAAAAAACCAAAGCAAAACAAAAACTTTCCTTTAGTTGATGAACACTCAGATTGGGAGATGGTTTAGTTTGGTCAGAGTGCTTGCTGTGTAAATGGGAAGAAAAGCAGAGCCTGGCCATAGCCACCACTGTGATGGAGTGAGGACAAGATTAGACACTGGGGTTTGCTGACTGCCATCCTGGCTGGCCCCAGGTACAGGGGAAGAACCCATCTCAAGTGAGTAAAGCAGAGTGATAGGACATGATATTCGAGGGCTTCCTCTGACCTATGCACACAAGTGGGTGTGCACAGGTGTATGCACCGCACACACACAAACCAAAAGAAAGCACTTAAGCAAAAATAATGACCCAAGAACCCGCTATTCCGCTACCTTCCCCATTCATTTATTAAAGAAATCAAATAATTTGTAGGAAATTCAGTCTAAATTTTGCTGGTTGTGTCTTTGTCATTTAACATGTTCTCAATTTCCTGTATACCACTGGCTAGATTTTTTTTTTTTTTTTTTGAGCTGAGGATCGAACCCAGGGCCTTGCTTTTGCTAGGCGAGGACTCTACCACTGAGTTAAATCCCCAGCCCCTATTGGCTAGATTTTAAAATTAAGAATATAACTAATTTTCTAATGCATAATTATTACATAATGCCCATATTACATTTGTGATACTGGGGTTGATCACTGTATGTACTCATCTGCCCCAAATCCCCTGTTCATTGTAAAAGTTCCCTTTCATCTGTCTAGTGGTTAAGCACTCACACTTGGCTCTTTCTTTATGTTTTATGACTATGTTTGGGATACTTGGCAAAGTTGAGTAATGTTTGTTTTTTTAGCATGCAGTTCCATATTTATTGATTTTGGAGTTTTGTGTAAAGATATTTTGTGGGTACAGGTGTTTGGCTCTTCTTTGAATTATTTTATTTCTGCTTTTCTCATGATATTTTATCAGAGACTCAGAACAGTACAAAGCTGTACACAATAACATGTTTAAAATCTTCTGATTCTCCTTTGCCCACCTTCTCTCTGCTTTCATCTTCAGAAGCATGACTATTAGTAAGTTAGTTCAAGACACTTTTCTAGACATTTTCACATTACAGAAAGATTTTAAATAAAACATCATATTGTGAATCCTCTGTAATTTCTTATTTTCTTTCTTTCCTATCTCATTCTAGGCATGAGCCACTATCCTTGCCTGATTTTTTTTTTTTTTAAGTAACATCAGTTAACATTAGCTTATTGAATACAAGGAGGACTTTTTTTTCTTTTTCTTTCTTTCTTTTTTTTTTTTTTTTTTTGCCAGAGCTGAGGACCGAACCCAGGGCCTTGTGCTTGCTAGGCAAGCGCTCTACCACTGAGTTAAATCCCCTACCCCACAAGGAGGACTTTTAATAATGATTTTGATACTTTTTCCTGTCCTTAATATTGTATATGTATTATGTTCACTACCTAAATTTTCTATGCTTGTTCCAAAATCCATAAAATGGTATATATATTGCTGTGTTGCTGTAGATTTACTTTACTTTTCTTGTATATTTGAACTTAAATTTTGGAGATAAATTGACACAAATTTCACTGATTAATATTAAATTTGATGAAGCTGGGATGCCCTTTTACCATGAAAATTAAGCCTAAATTCCTTAAAATAGGGAAAGGCCTTGCCTGTCCTGTTCATCACTGGGTCCCTAGTGCTCGGGGCAGCCGCTGACTCTCCTTTCATTCTCTGTCCATATGTTTCTCTTTGGAAGCTAATATTGGATCATACTATACAAACCATCTGTGTTCTTCATTTGTCAGTGTCTCATAGGCTTTTCCACACTAGTGCTGTCTTACTTAAGTCTTAGGTTTATTTTTTAGATGTTTCTTAATTTTATGTGTATGAGTGTTTACACCCGCATGTCTGTGTGTACATACACCATGTGACTGCCTGGTGCCAAGGAGATTACAATCTGATCCCCTGAAACTAGAGTTACAGACGGTAGTCACCTGCCACATGGGTGCTGGGAACTGACTCCTAGTTCTCTGTGAGAGCAGCCAGGACTTTTAACCCCTGAGCCAGCTCTTCAGCCCCACTTTGACCTTTTAAATGAATGTACTGTTGGCAGTGCCTTTAATTGGGGTTTTATCTACCTTTTGCCTTTGGCATTGACATGCTTATCTTGTTTTTATGTGTTAGTGGAAGATAGTAAATTAAGAGTTATGATAAACTGAGAGTGGTTCTCTGTAGATCTATGAAGCAAACATGTTCCTACAGAATGTCACTATATGTAATATACCTTAAAATCTATGTACTTATGACTGAATATTAGAACAGTTAAATACTTTTTATAGGCAATTTTTACAAGGAGGATAAACAGTCAATACGTGTTTAGTGTGTAATTAAGGAGGACAAAAGTAAAAAGAGAGAAACGTAACATTCCCTGTCTTTCAGATTGTCACTTTATGACAAAGGCTTTCCAGAAATGTTGATCAAGTAAAATAAATGACTATATTCTTTATAGAGAATAGTTCTGCAGTTTTAGAAATTAATACTGAGCAAGTTTTATTCTAAGGAGAAAAGTTAAAAGGTGTTCTCACATATTTAGATACTTATTAAAACTTTAATCCTGGGGCCAGAGAGATGGCTCAGTGGTTAAGAGCACTTCCAGAGGACCCGGGTTCAATTACTAGTAGCCACATGGCAGCTCAGAACTGTCTGTAACCGTTCCAGGGGATTCAACATCCTCACAGACAAACGTGCATGCAAAACATTAATGCACCTTAGATAGATGGATGGATGGATGGATGGATGGATGGAAGGTAGATATCTAGATAGATAGATTAAGAAAACAAACAACCCCCTAAATACTTCAGTCCTAGCATTGGTTCTTGACTGCTTTCTCTGTCCCAGACATTGCATTTGTTTCATCTTTTCAACAATCCTATGATATAGTCACACATTAGAAAGACACGATAATGTAGGGAACAGTCATTAAGGAATAAGTTCCTAGTGAGTAAAAGAGACTATTGCTAAGGTATGTATCTTCTGGTCCCATTGCAACAAAATCTAGAGGACAGCCCGTGAGCCTGTTTTCTCTAGTTTTTAGGTGATGGCCTAGTTAGCTTTCATTGTCAACTTGACATGACCTAGAGTCATCAAGGAAAACCTTGATTAAGGAACTGCCTAGAGTATATTGGCCCACGGGCATGTCTGTGGGGGCGGTCTTGGTTGTTTTTGATATAGGCTTGTTCAGCCCACTGTAGGAGGTATCGTATATGGCAGGTGGTCCTGGACAGTATGGAAAGCTGGCTAAACACAGCAAACACTGCTCCTCATGGGTTCTTAAAGTTGCTGCCCTGACCTCCCTCACTGATGGGCTGGGACCCGGAAGTGAGGTCATAAACCCCTTCCTCCCCAAATGGTCTTTATCACGGCAGCAGGAAGCAAACTAGAATAGTAGTTACTGCAGTAAGCCTGGTTTGTTTAATGTTAGTTTTCTCTTTGTTTATTTTCCTTTTTCTTTTTTTCCACAGTGAAAATTTATTGTCTTAAACCGACTAGGGTTAAAAGTGCTCCTGCCCCCATTTTTTTCTTTTCTTTCTTTCTTTTTTATTTTATTTTATTATTATTATTATTATTATTTTTGGTAGAAGAAAGTCACTTGAGGATTCCTGCAAATAGTAAACCTTCAAAGCACCCCTAAAATAGAATTCCCTTAATAACAATTTAAATCTATAAGACATTCTTTTTTTGGGGGGGGGGGTTCAGGACAGGGTTTCTCTGTGTAGCTTTGGCACCTTTCCTGGAACTCACTCTGTAGCCCAGGCTGACCTCGAACTCACAGAGATCCGCCTGCCTCTGCCTCCTGAGTGCTGGTATTAAAAGCGTGCGCCACCACCACCCGTCTTCTATAAGACATTCTCGGTGAGTATATAAAATAGGAATTAAAGTAAAGCTTGTTTGTACATTCTTTGATTTCTTCTGTGTTCATCTTTTGTTGTTTATATTTGAGACAAAGTTTAATTACATTTCTCTGTTCCCTTTCCTCCCTCCAAACTCTCCTGCATGTCCCTCCCTGCTTTCCTTCAAAACCATAGCCTCTTTTTTCACTGCTATTACATGCATATATGTATTTGTATATACATAAAGATTTCTAAGTATGTGACCCGTTGAGATCATATAATATTGCATACATGTTTCCAGGGCTGCTGTTTGGGCTCTGGACAACCAGCTGGTGTGCTCTTCCTTGGGAGGACCACCTCTCCTGTTCCCAGCTTTCCTCAGCTACCTGGCACTGGAAATTCAGCTAACTACTCAGTGCTAGTTGAGTGAAGTCATGGTTATTGGAGGAGAGTCTCCAAGCACTAGTCACTAAGCCAGCGTAATCCCTAACAACAATCTATAAACATTTGTCTTTATATCCACAGATAAGGGTAGTTTAACAGTCCTCACCCCTCATCAAGGAACTTCTCTTTGCACCAGACAAAAGCCACTACAGAAAACCACAGCCAGCAGAACTGCAGAGCTGTGGAGCCCAGTCCCAGTAGATACACCTACAAGACACTCCTGCACCCAAGGCTCATTGCAGAAGAGGGGGCTGAAAGATCCTAAGAGCCAGAGGATCAGGGAGTTGGCTGTAAGATTGTGTCTCCTAGTAAAACCAGAAGCTGTATTTAATTTCTCACCATTGTATTTGGCTTTTTCATAATAAAAATGCAGAGCATCTGAAGTTTGTTATTGCTGGCAGTAAGGTCTTAATCAGAATGAAGGAGTGGGTGGAGTTGGTCCTTTTATTCAGGGTGGTGCAATCACATTTCATTCCCAGTAGCAACTCAGGTAACTCTGTTGTAATTACTCACTATCTAGCCTAGGCTGACTGAGTTTGTAATCTTGCCTGAGCTTTCCTCATACTGGTTATAGGCATTGTTTCTTTGCCTGGCCTACCTTCTTAAAAGCTGTTTTTTTCCTAAATCTTCTGAATCTTAACTTTTATTAAGAAGTGAAAAAATCAGGGCTGGCGAGATGGTAAAAGCACTAGCTAGCTCTCCAAGCCTGATGACCTGAATTCAATCCCCAGGCCCCATGAGTTGGAAGGAGAAAGCAGACTCCTATAGGCTACTTTGTATATTCTGCCTTCTACACAAACAAGTGTACTAAAATAAAAAAAACAAACAAACTATAAACTTTATTTTGTGTTTGAGTGTTGTGCCTGAATGTGTGTGTACAATGTGCATGCAGTGCCTGAAGAGACCTTAAAGAGCAATTGGAGTTAAAGATGGTTGTTAACCACCATGTAGGTTCTGGGAATTGAACCTGGGTCCTTTGTAAGAGCAGTTGGTGCTCTTAACCATTGAGCTATCTCTCCAGCCCCGTAAAATAAAATAAAAAATGTTTCAATGTGAAAACGTTAGTCCAATAGGTTGCTGCTTTTGAATCTGATTTATTCATGGCTAAAACCTATGCTAGAGTTAGGTACTTTTTTTTTTTTTTAAGACAGGGTTTCTCTGTGTTCCCTGGCTGTGCTGGAACTTGATTTGTAGACCAGCCTGGTCTCGACCTCAGACATCCACCCTCCTCTGCCTCCCCAAGTGTTGGAATTAAAGGCCAGTACTTTGATCTTTCAAAGGTTGTCTTGTGCTTATTTAAGAACTACAGCTCTTGGCCCTAGGTTTTTCACTTCCTTGCTAACACCTATCCCTTCACACTGTACAACTGTTTGTGTCTACTGTCTGTCTTTGCCCATCTCTTTTTTTTCCTTCTTTCTTTTTTTTTGAGCTGAGGATCGAACCCAGGGCCTTGTGCTTGCTAGGCAAGCACTGTACCACTGAGCTAAACCCCCAACCCTCCCGTCTCTTTTTTTAAAATGCAGGCTGCTGCCTGGGAGTGGTGGCACTCGCCTTTAATCCCAGGGCTGGGGAGGCAGAGGCAGGCGGATCTCTGAGTTCCGGCCAGCCTGGGCTACAGAGTGAATTTCAGGACAGCCAGGGCTACACAGAAACCCTGTCTCGAAAACAAACAAACCAAAATTATAATGTAGGCTGCTTAAGTGCAGAATTTTGATTTCTTGCCTAGTTTTTTGTATTTTCCCAGAGTTTAGAATGATGCTTGTGGGTACAGGAGATTTCAGTTTATTTGCTTTTTTTTTTTTTTTTAATGTATAGTAGGCACATGGTATTGGTAGATGGTTGGGTGCTCTGTTTGGTGGTAGAGATGACATTTTAGCATTTACAGGTTAGGGGTCCATAGCTTTTTAGGATGGCTGTTTTATTCTAGTTTAGTGAGGGAATTAATTATAGGTTGGTTGGAGTTTCAGAACTTTGTTCTTTGGCACATGGTAGCTTATTAAATAGTCCTAGATGAGTGATAGAAAGAAAAAGAATTTTAAAAAAGGGTTGGGGATTTAGCCCAGTGGTAGCACACTTGCCTAGCAAGCACAAGGCCCTGGGTTCGATCCTCAACCCCCCCAAAAAAAGGAAAGAAAAAGAATAGCTAGCTAGAAAGCTAAAGAATGAGTGTATTGTGGAGAACCTAGCTTGCTGGGAGTTCTAGCCTTAACAGGCGACACATCATTTAACCCCCACAGCATTTCAAACTGCTGTCTTTGTTTTAAAGACAGGGAGTTTTCACATGTGTTGTTTGTTATATTCATAGGTGCCTTTTTGGTGGGGGAATGCAATTATAATTTCAAGTTTTCTTGTTCTCACAGGAGTTGACCCCAAGACTTTAAAGTCTGTTCCTTGGGAAACAATGTCACGAGGAAGTAAGGCGGATCAACCTGCTGCAGGATATGCTGTTTTGCAATCATTTGTTGAACTTCACTCAGCACTAAATAAAGCCTTGTGTGAAGGTTTTTAGGCTTAGGGATAATGAGACTCATTATGGGAGGATCGGATGAGGCACTTCAAGGCACCCACGTTTATTCATCCTACATTTAATTCCAACTGCGCTTGGTACTCTGCTAGACTCCTGAAGATGAAAAAGTCAAGTAAGGCAGTTTGAGTAATGAAGGAAAGGTTTGCTCCCGAGCACTTCTTCTAGTTTGCTGTTTTCCAAAAGGCAGAAGAAATTATTATCTTAGAGCTTTTTTGAGGTTGGTTTAATTGTTTTAAAAAGATTTATTTTTATGTGTATGTGTGTACCTGAATGTATGTATGTGCACCATGTGCTTGCAATTGCCCCAGGAGGCCAGAAGAGGGTGTCAGATTCTTTGGAATTGAAGTAACAGGCAGTTGTGAGCCTCCTGATATGGGTGCTGGGAACTGAACCCAGGACCTTTGCAAGAGCAGTACATATTCTTAACCACTGAACCATTTTTCTAGTCTCTGGTTTAATGGAAAACATTTCAGAATTACATTGATTTATTATTTGTATATGAACTTTAGAGAACAGCTTGCTGGAGTTGGTTCTTTCTTGCCACAGTGTGGGTTCTGGGCATCCAGCTTTGGTTGTCTGGGTTGGTAGTTGGCATCTTTCATAGCTAAGCCCTTGTGCTGGCCCAGAGGTCGATTTAATTTAACTACAAAGAATGTGAACCATAATGATATGCACAGTCAATATAATGTTTTTGTCAATTTTCCAGGGAGTTAGTGTTTGAGGGCCTGGGTCCTTTGGAAGGAATTAGCATCTGCTAAGTGTTTATTATATCTTTTATTGTCTACTTGCATCATTTTCATTTACTTCTTTAATAATTCCGAGAGACAAGAATTGCTGCCTGTATTTGTAATTAACAAAATTGAGTTTAGAAAGATTAAATAATTTGTTTGAAGTTCACAGCTGATAAGTTGTGGCTTTTAAAACATGCTTTGCTACTGAAGTTCATCAGTGCAGAGTTCTATCCATAGCATTTACCTTCAACTTCAACCCAAATCTCCATGAAAACTTCCTCTGTCTTTAATGTAATAATAATAATAATAATACACACCCCATAGAAATGTTGTAGCGAAAACAGTTTGGCGTTAACATAGAGTAGATAGATACTCTGTGTTGTTAATCATTTTTCCATCTTCAAAATTTTGATTTTTTTCAAGCTTGATGTTTCTAGAAGTCTTGATAAGAAGGGTCTTACTAAGCTGAACTGCAATTCAGGGCATTGATATGTTTTACAAAAGAAATAGAATGAAACAGTCATATGACAGATTGAAAGTCTAGGAGGGCAGTGAGAATTTGCAGCAAATAGGTTAGAAGTCGGTGGCTTGTTACTGCAGTGTAAGGTTTCTTAGACTCATTGGAAACAATGTTTCCTAAAGCGATTTTGTAATCCTTTTCTTTCTAATTCAATAATGTCAAGTATTTAAAAATAAGTGGTGGGGGGATATGAAATGGTGACCTAGAAGTACTGTGAGGTATTTAGGTATTTACTTCAGGGATGGAGATGGGCAGTAGGGGTTTGTGAACTAGCTATTTTAAGACAGGAATGTCATGTTACCAGGTGGGGTTCATGAATATTGCAGGTCTAGTATCAGAACTACTGGGTAACCTGTAATTCTGACCTGGGAGCACTACTTAGAAGACAGGAAGTTAGGATGTGTGCCAAGGTCTGAGAAAGCCTCTTTTTACTTTCATATCGAGACTGGTGCTCCTAAGAGTCAGACTGATCACCAGCAGCCTAGTCACTCCTTCCTCGCATCCATGAGCTGTTATGCTTTGTTTAAAGAGTCTGCAGAATTGGTGCTGCTTGATAAAGAGCAACACTAGTGCCTGGGGACCATGTTTGTGGGTAGCCTTCTCCATTGAAGTTGCGCTGCACCGCCCTTTGTAACTTTATAAAGGCAAGAGACACTTGGCATATTTACCAACAGTAAACTCTTCTTTCTGGGAATTTCTCCAAGGTGTTAATGTTAATTCTTAAGCATCGACATTGCTTAACCCACATGGGAATTTCAATTTGTTTTAAATGTTACAGTACCAGGTTTTTTTGTTCGTTTGTTTTTTCGAGACGGAGTTTCTCTGTAGCTTTGGAGGCTGTCCTGGAACTCACTTTGTAGACCAGGCTGGCCTCGAACTCACAGAGATCTACCTGCCTCTGCCTCCCAAGCGCTGGGGTGCTGGGATTACAGTGCGCCACAACAGCCCGGCACAGGTTTTACTTTTATTGATAACTCATTTAGTGAAAAAGATTATTTTGTTAAATTCACCAACGATTTGGCATAGTAAGTTTCATTTCCTATTTTAGAAGTGTTTCCTATTTACATATCCGTGTCTGCAGTAATTCAAGTGACTCGTAAATGCCTTGATTCTTTCCTTCCAAACAAAATTATTCATCCAGCAATAGGTACAACTTGCTGATGTTTACAATGCTAGGTCGGCAACTTGACCAGTCAAGTAATACTATTTTTTTTTTTCTGAAAAGGGAAAAGAAGAGATGTTATCTCGACAGATTGTTCAAATAGCATTATACGATTATTGGGGGGAGGAGACCATTGTACTGTTTATGGAAGTATCGAATGAATATGATTTAGTGTTTTTGACTTGGAATAAGATTTGGTGGGGCTGGAGAGATGGCTCAGAGGTTAAGAGCACTGACTGCTCTTCCAGAGGTCCTGAGTTCAATTCCCAGCAAACATATGGTGGCTCAGAACCATCTGTAATGAGATCTGGCGCTCTCTTCTGGTCATACATGCTGTATACATAATAAGTAAATAAATCTTTAAAAAAAAAAAAAAAGATTTGGTTGCCTTGCATTAAGAAGTTGATGTCAGGGCTGGTGATGGCTCCGCAGTTAGCCGTAGCAGATAGCGCCAGCTGCTTCTCAGAGGACCTGGTTTGGTTTCCAGCACCCTGGCAGCTAACAATTGTCTGCAACTCCAGTCTCAAAGGATCGGATGTCTTCTTCTGCCTCTTCAGGCACCCATCACATTTATGTGATACACTGACATACATGTGGGTGAACACCCATACATATAAAAATAAATAAACAAAATTTAAAGAGAGATTGCTGTCATAGTTTAGTGCTTTTGAAAACCAGTAGTCACACTGACACATGGAAACTTGAGTAACTTTTGTAGAGACCTCTCTTACTTAAACTAAAGCAACAAACAAAAGCACCCCAAACTCGTATTTTGGTTAGTGATAAAAAGAATTCTCTGTGGTGCTGGGGTAGTTAAGAGTAATTCATTATCCGGTGTCCATGTCAGGTGGCTCCCAGCTGCCTGTAACTCCTGCTGCAGAGGGTCAGTGTCTGCAGTCTCTGAGGACACTTATCAAACCATGTACATACACACTTTTCCACGTGCACAGTCTTATAAAAGAAAACAACAATCTTTTTTGGTTTTTTGAGACTGGGTTTCTCTGTGTAGTTTTGCGCCTTTCCTGGAACTCACTCTGTAGCCCAGGGTGGCCTTGAACTCTCAGAGATCCGCCTGGCTCTGTCTGCTTCCCGGTTGCTGGGATTAAAGGCGTGCACCACCACTGCCCGGCGAAAACAACAATCTTAAAAAAATTAACTGTTCAAACAACAATCTTAAAAAATTAACTGTTCAGAAGAATCAGTTGTCATAATGTGAAAATTGTTTCCAAAAGAAACCATATTATAAAAATTTACATTTTTAAGTCTTTTAAGCTTTTGTAACTTCAGGAAAACAGAGAATCTTGCTGCCTTTTCCTTTCTTTATAGTTTTTAATGCATAAGTTACTTACTGTTACATGAAAAAAAATCACCCGAAACTTGGCTTAAAACATTCACCATTTGTAAGTATTTGGATAAGTTGGCTTCCGTGGACCAGAGCTAAGCGATTCTCTCAGAGCTTCCCCACATGGTGTGGTGATCGAGCTGGTGAACTGAAGCTGCCAGTCTAGGGTGACCGCACTCATATATCTGGTGTTTGGCTGTGTGTTAGCCAGACAGCAGAATGTCTAGCCCGTGCATCCTTAGCTCCTCTCTTTGCCTGGGCTCGTGTTCCAGCATAATGGAGCACACTTTCTGCTCTCTTGACCAGAGCAAGACACATCAAGTCCCATGAGGAAGGAGTGGACAGTTGGGAAAGTCATATAGGGATTTTTATAAATACTCATTTAAAAAATGCATATGTAGTTAGAGTTTTCCTGCCTGGCCCAGTCAGGACAAATCTCTCTCACCCGCCAGTCCCAGTCACTCAGACCCAACCAAGAAAGCACACAGAAACTTACATTGTTTACAAACTGTATGGCTGTGGCAGGCTTCTTGTTATCTACTTTTTCTATCTTAAATTAACCCATTTCTGTTTATCTATACTTTGCCACATGGCTTGTGGCTTACCAGTGTCTTTACATGTTGCTTCTCATGGTGGCGGCTGGCAGTGTCTCTCCAGCCTTCTACTTCCCAGAATTCTCTTCTCTCTTGTCCCGCCTATACTTCCTGCCTGGCCACTGGCCAATCAGAACTTTATTTACACAGAGCAATATCCACAGCATGCATATATATTTTAAAACCTTTGTTAATGATTAAACACATCTACGGAATAGCCTGAGTTTTAAATCTTCTCTCTACATAACAAAAACTAAGGTCCCTAATTGAATATCTGTAATGAGTAGAGGTGATAAACAGTGATAATTGAGTGAGTGCTTTTGGACTCATATGACACCTGGAAAATGATGCCTAAAGCCAGCCAGTTGTCTGTTTTAATGTGCTCACACTCCATTCGAGAAATCCTGTTTTCTCATCATGGTTCTTTGATGTGCCCACTGCTTGCTTTTTTTTTAAACATTTTGGGTGAAAGGACATAAAACATTATCCTTTAAAAATATGTGACTCTGTGTTATTTAGTACATTTATAGTGTATAGCTACCACCTTTATGAAGTTCTAAAACATTTTGAGCACCCCCACAAGGAAACTACCCATTATGCAGCCGCTGTCCATTTCCTCCTTCCTCAAACCCAGTAATCACCTGTCTCCCCGTCTTTTATCAGTTACTCTGTTTGTCTGTGTGTGCGTGTGTTTGTTTGTACATGGATGTGTGGGAGTGTGTGGAGGCTTGAGGTTGATCTCAGGTGGATTACTCATTGTTCTCCACCTTACTTTTTGAGGACAAGGCCTCTCACTGAACCTGGAAATCACCAGTTGGGCTAGACTGGCTGGCCAGTGAGTCCCAGGGATCCTTGTGTCTCTGTCTTCTTGGGACTGGGATTACAGGTACCCTGCTTTTTTGTGGGTGCGGGTCATCCAAACTCAGGTCCTCATTGCTTGTGTGACAGGCACTTTGCTGATTCCTTGCCGGCCCTGTCATTTGCTTTAACTACGGTGCACTGGTCTATGTGTCCTACATTCTCCTAGACGTTGTCAGTGTGGCTCATTAAAGGGTGTCCTCAGGAAGATTCTGTCTTGCTTTTCCACCCCACTGAAAATGTTCTCCCAGTCCTCCCTGTCTTCCCTGCAGACCAGTGCTCCCCTTCCCTTCCTACTTCACTGTTTAGATTTTTATTTTAGCCTTTGTTTTTTCCACAGTCCTTCTGGGCTGGCCTTTGCTGCTTCTGTGGCCAAATGTAGACTTAAAACTCTTTTATCTCTTCAGAATTCCAGACCTGTTTGAATGTTCTCCTCAATGTTCTGTAACCACCTGAAACTGAATCTGTTAAAACAGAAACTATTCTCTCACTCTCTGCCCTTTAAACAAGGTAGAGTATTTCTGCTTGTCTGTCTTCCTCTTCTGTGTAAATGGCACTGTTGTTCGTAGGTTTCCCTTGGCTTTGTTGTTTCCTCCTACACCTATTTATTCCCTTTAGTTATTCTGCAGGTCTACCTGCTCCTTCAAGATGGATCTCCCCACCCTCACTTTAGGTTGTGGGTGTTAGCACCCTTTGCTTAAACCGCTGTTGTGCCAACTGTAGCTTAGAAAGCTAAATATGGACAGTTACTGTCTGTGAAGATTAAGCTGAAATTGAATACTGCTTGCTCATTAATTTGTGTGTTCATTACAAATACCCCATGGTGTCCAAAACCTAAACTATTTATTACTTGGCCCTTCACAGAACAAATTTCCCTGCTCTCAGACTGTACTAGTTTCTGTTTCTAGATTTGTCTACCTTTCTGGTCTACCCAGGTAAACCTTGAGAAGTCTGAGCACACATCCTATTGTGTGCATCTTTTGTATAGTAATCATCCTTACAGAGGAAAATTACAGAAGACCTTTATCAGTGATGTAAGACCAGCCGGTTGTGTTTTTGTTCAGATGGTATGCTGTGGTTTTACCTTTCCTGAGCTGTCTTTTCTTTCCTCTCTTTTCCTGATGCTGTCTTCCTGTGCAGTTGTTACAGTTAGATATGATGCCCCCGCCCCAATGTGTTGAGTGCTGTGGTGCCCAGCTCGTAGTGCTCTTGAAGGGTAGTAGCATCATGAGAATGCTGAGTAGACAATTAAGAGGTAGGTTTATTTGAAGCTGGGCTCTGAAGTGTTTATCTTGTCTCTGGACTCTCCTTCCCTCCTTCTCTCCTCCTGTCTGCCATGAGAGAGCTTTTCTTCACCACGTTCTGGCCGCCAGGATCTTCTGCTTCACCATGCAATAGAAACGCCATAGAGAGTGACACATGAAACCATGAGAGAGCCCCACCATTCCTTTCCCAGCATTTTGTCACAGTGACAATGACTAGTGAATCTTCTCACATTCTAGATTATGTCCCCTTCCCTGCGCCTTCCCCCCATCTACAGCTCTTGTTGTGTTTAATAACCCATTGTCCAGTTTTATCCATTAGATAGATAGTTCTCCTAGTGGGCTATAAGCCAAACAGGGCCATGTACTGAAGGGAGATGTTCAGTCCCTGTAGGTGCAGATACTGGTTGAATTGTTGATTTCACTTGTCACGTAGCTAAGTTCATAGCTTTTCTCTGCTGTGATAATTTCCCTTACAAAGACAATGTAAGGGTTTATTTTGGTTTATGGCTTGAGAGGGAAGTCTCCTGGGGTGGTGGAGGCACAGAAATGGGTGTGTGAGGTGGCTGCCCACATTGTGTCTGGTCAGGAGGCAGAGAGATGACTGGTGCTCCACTGTTTCCTGCATTCTGTTTCTTCTGGGACTCCAGTCCATGCCATGGTGTTGCCCACCTTCAGGAGGGTTAAACCTTCCTAGAAATGCCTGGAGACACACCCAAACATAAGATCCTAGGTTGTTCCCAAATCTTGTCAGATTGGGAGTCAAGATGAACCATCACAGGATGTGGGCCTCAAAGTAAGACATAAAAGCCATTGAAAGTAACTTGATTCCTTAACTGTTTACCCTCTAACTGCTGACTTCCTCACTTGTCCATATAGGTATTATTTTCCTCCTCTCATATTAGAACCCATTGGCTTCCTTTAAATATTGTGTGCCTTCATAGTGCTTATGTAAGGAACAGTTTAGATGGAATGTGCTAAATTAATTCATTACTAGGATTTTATTCCAAAAGTACGGAGTTGCTCTTGTTAAAATTTGGAGCAGAAATGTATCACTAACAGTTAGCTCTCTATACTATTTACTTACTGGACTAATCCTGCCTGGTTTTTGTTTTGTTTTGGTTTCTTTGTGGCATATAGGTGCTTCTGGCAGTAAAATGTGTAGCAGCAGCAGCAGAAGCAGCAAACACTTTATCTAATGTTTCTCATGTGCCAAGCGCTGTTCTAAGCACAGTGCATTTATTTAATCTCAGTAACAATCCTCTGAGGTAGGAGCCTATTATTCTTCTTGTACAGATGAGGAACTTGAGGCACAAGGAACTGAGATAAGTAAATTTGACCATGATATAGCTAGAAAGAGTTAGGTGCAGAATTTAAATCAGACCTACTCTAGCTCAGAGGTTCTCACCCTTCCTCATGCTGCGACCCTTTAATATAGTTCCTCATGCTGTGACCCCAGCCATAACATTATTTTCACTGCTACTTCATAACTGTCATTTTGCGACTCTTATGAATCACAGTGTCAACATCTGTGTTTTCCAGTGGTCATAGGCAATCCCTGTGAAAGGGTCGTTCGACCCTCAGGTTGAGAACCACTGCTTTAGAGGGATTGCTTTTAGTGACTGACTATGCTGGACTCTGAATGGATCATGAAACATTTCAAGTACAAAGTCCTTGCATCCTTTCAATTTTCTTCTAACATAAAGTAGAGTTTGGGGTCATCAGGGGATACAGACATGCAAAATAATGTGCTAAGTAGTAGAAAACCATCACTAGAGTTGGGTGGAGTCACTTTTTCTTGTATTGCTTTTAGCAGGCTTAAGGTTGCACAAATCTTAAGGGCACAGCTAGGTATATACACTTGCACCAGATTAACTACAGAGCTCCCTCTGCCCCTCTGCGGAGAACCCAAGGACCTTGGTTTTCATCATTATTTCAGAAACTTTTGGTGGGGGGTTGTTACAGGTTTTCTCTGTGTAGCTTTGGCTGTCCTAGAACTTGTTCTGTAGACCATTCTGGCCTCAAACTCACAAAGATCCGCCTGCCTCTGCCTCCCGAGTGCTGGGATTAAAAGGTGTGCACCACCACCGCCCTTCTCAGAAGTCTTTTAAATGCCTCCCACCTAGTAACTACGCTATCCTTTACTTTGCTTTATTTTATTCTAAAGTGTTTGCCTTCCTAAGACCAATTTCTTATGTTTATCTCAGATTCTTAGCTTACACTCTTAATGGTCCTTTGGGTTATCTCAGACAGTTGCAAAATAGTCAATGATTGTCTTTTTTGTGAGGAGAGACTTGTGCTAGAGACACTATAGATTAATCAATCTACTGGACGTAGTTGATTGCTTTTGTAGCGCTTTGGTGGAAAACAATGGGAAATCTGCCCATCTTTATTAGTTTTAAGAAAAGTGAAGAGTGCAGGGCTCTGACTAGCTGTCCTGTTGCTTACCTTTATCTTTTTAGTGTTATTTCCAGCGGTGTGTGGTCCATATCCTAGGCCAGCACTCTACCATTGCTCTGCATCCTAACCTAGAAGTCATTGTAAAAACAGGGATATTCGTGGAGAGAGGACAAGGACATTTTGAGGTGAATGTAATTCTATAGTTTTGATTTCCCTTTTTCGTCTCTTTGATTTCACAAAGAAATTAGGTTATAGAGTAGTTTACCACCAAAACAGCCTGCTTGACTTACTGGTTACTGTGTTTTTGTTTGTTTGTTTTGTTTTTTGCATCTTGCTAGGAAAAGTTACCTAGGGAGCTTTATAAACGTGTAAGTGTTAGTGACAACCCCCTGCATCTTTCATTTTTATTAGGTTTGAGGTGGCACTGAGTCAGGAGTAAAAGGGTTACAGAAACAAAACAGACGGTAGACAAAAAGCAGCATTCCTTTTTTCTTAAAATGTCAGTGAACTTTCCAAAGGCGTGCTATGCTATTATGCCCTTTTTCTTTTAAAATAATAGACTTCTAGGTTTACCAAAAAAAAAGGAATAGAATATGTAGACAGTTCCTGTAAAACCCCCTCTCCAGCCGGGCGGTGGTGGCACACGCCTGTAATCCCAGCACTCAGGAGGCAGAGGCAGGTGGATCTCTGTGAGTTCGAGGCCAGCCTGGCCTACAAAGCGAGTTCCAGGATAGGCTCCAAAGCTACAGAGAAACCTTGTCTTGAACAAACAAGCAAAAACCCCTCTCCATACCCTTAGAATTGGTACATTGCATTAATGAGGTGCATTTTTATAATTAATGTTTATAATTACAATGTTGATACTAACTAAAGGCTGTTGTTTATTCTTACTGCAACTGAGACTCAGGCCGTTTTGTCTGTTTTGACTAATAATAAGGTCATTAAAATATTAAAACAGCATATTAAGTAATTATTTTAATAACTTCTTTTTTTAAGATTTATTTATTTATTATGTATACAGCATGTATGACTGCAGGCCAGAAAAAGACACCCCAAATCTCATTACAGATGGTTGTAAGCCACCATGTGGTTGCTGGGACTTGAACTCAGGACCTCTGGAAGAGCAGTCAGTGCTCTTAACCTCTGAGCCATCTCTCCAGCCCATATTAAATAATTTTTACTGCCTTCATATCCATCTTCTATCTGTTTACCAGTCCCTACTACAGTGTGGCAAACCTGAACTTTTTAGTTGCCACTATTATCTATTTATTTATTTATTTATTTATCTATCTATCTATCTATCTATCTATCTATCTATTTATTTATTTTTAACCCAGAGCTGAGGACCAAACCCAGGGCCTTGTGCTTGTTAGGCAAGCACTCTACCACTGAGCTAAATCCTCAACCTGTGAACCTGAACTTTTTAATGTATAGTTTTTGTATAGTTTTGTCAGAGGTCATACAGTTGTAATTTCACAGTATGTAGCATTTTGTTTTTCCTTCACTAAGCAATATATATCTGACACTCCTTTATACCTTTTCTTAGTTTAATGATTTTTCTTTTCTCTTTATGGATATTTTCAAACAAGAGTGTTGCTGTATATTCTAAGCTGGTATTGAATTTAGGATTCTTCTTGCTCCAGCATGCTAAGGTTATTTAATTTTATGAGTGTTTTGCTTGTGTGTGTGTGTGTGTGTGTGTGTGTGTGTGTGTGTGTGTGTACACACACCATGGGAGTGTCTTGTCTTCAGAGTCAAGAGGAGGGCATCAGAAAGTCTGGAATTGGAGTTAGAGATGGTGTGAGCCACCCTGTGGGTGTTGGTAATTGAGTCTCAGTCCTCTGGAAGAACAACCAGTGCTCTTAACCACTGAGCCGTCTTTCCAGCCCACCGTCTTGTTCTTATTGTTGAGTTTTAGAAACTCTTTGTATAGTTTGCATACAAGCCTTTTGTCAGATAATGAATTTTGCAAGTAATTTTTTTTCGGACATTTTTGGTAGAACAGGTATTTTTAATTTTAATGAAGCTCATTTTACCTTAACAGCCTATTTATTGTGTGCATATTAAGTAATTTTTTCCAAGGTCACTTAGATTTTTGTTATCTTTGGAAGTTCTGTAGATTCACATTTTCTTTAGGTGCATGAATATTGACTTAATTGCATAAAGTTGCTTTTTAATTCCTTTTCTTGTATATGGGCATCTAGTTGTTCTAGCCATTTTCCAAAAAGATTATCTTATCTTTTATTTTTCTGCTAAAGATTTACTTTAATATTTATTTATTTATTTGTATTCATGTCTGTGTGGGACATACATGCAGGTGCCTGCAGAGGGTATCAGAGCCCCTGGAGCTGGAGTTACAGAGCAGTGAGCCACCTGGCATAAGTGCCGGGAATTGAACTAGGGTCTCTAGGAAAGCAGCAAACACTCTCCAGCACTGAGCCTTCTTCAGGGCCGCTTAGTTTTCTGTTTTGCAGTGCTGGGAATCAGTCTAGGGCTCTTGCCATTCCTCCCTGATGTTCTCTCGGTGGAGTACTGCTGAGCAGGGAATGTGATCATTACAGTAAACCCAAGTTCTCATAACTAGTGTTTGGACTATGTATTAGTCCTTTAAAGTAGCTTAGTAGGGCTTGAGAGATGGCTCAGCAGTTAAGAGCACTTGCTGCAGAAGACCTGAGTTTGATTCCTAGAACCTGTGTGGTAGCTCACAACTCCAGATCCGGGGGATCAGGCTCCCGACCTCCTCTGTTCCTTGTGGGCACCAGGCACTCACATTACACATGCATACATGCAGGCAAAACATACACACACATAATGTAAACTAAATCAATCTTAAAAACTTAAAAACACAGGGATATTAGCCTAAACAAGAATAAACAGTAAACTTGGATTGTTTGGTGTTGTTTTGTTAGGCCTTGTGTCTGAAGTAGATTTATATAAGGGAATTTAATGACTGATTAATCACATTTAAAGGATATAAAGTGAAAAACTCAGGTTACTATATTCAACATGTTCAGCGATTTCTAAAAGCAACAGCTGACAGTTGCATGTGATATAGGTCCTGCTGTTCTATCCCTTTGCCACTTGGTAGATCTTTAACTCCCCGAGTTGATGGAGGAACACTTCCCAATATAATTAAGAAATGCTTACCTGTTTTTCAGGTTAGGACTAGGTAGATGAGATGGATAGACAGGAGTTCTTAGGAGTCATATCCTGAGTAAAAGCTGTTTGGCTGCAGGAACTGACTAATAATTAAAGCATATCCACAAGAACTCGTAGTGAGGTGCTTAGTGGTCAGTGCCTGAAAGAAAAGACTTGTGGAGTCCCCAGAAGTTTTGAGTTTTAATGCAAGCAGCTTTGGTTTTTAGGTTGATTGTATTTAAGAACTTATGTGTCTGAGAGTGACCCTAGGGTGTTCATTGGAGTGTGCTGTAGCTTTGGTCTTTGCATATGTGTTTCTTTCTGAAACCTACTAGGTGGCATAGATTTATTTTAACCCCAAAACTTTTCTTAGAATTATGTAATGATTAAATGAATCATGGCACCTCTAATTCATGGTATCTTGAGAATATTAAAAACATAACAGCAGCTTCAATTAGTGATCAGCCTTAAACAGGTGTTCTTAAGGTGAGTCTTATTACTGTGAAGAGACACCATGATCATGGCAACTCCTATTATAAAGAAAACATTTAATTGGGGCTGGCTGGTTTAGTCCATTATCATCATAGTGGTGTGTAGGCAGACACGGTGCTAGAGAAGGAGCTGAGAATTCTACATCTTGATTCACAGGCAGCAGAAAGAAACTGTGTCCCACACTGGGTGTAACTTGAGCATAGGAAACCTCAAAGCCTGCCCCCACAGTGATATGCTTCCAACAAGGCCACACCCCCTAATGGTGCCACTCCCTGTGGGCCAAGCATTCAAAAGCATGAGTCTGTGGGGCCATACCTCCTGAAAACACCACAGATATATTATGTCCTCTGAATTATGAGTCTGTGGGGCCATACCTCCTGAAAACTCCACAGATACATGTCCTCTGAATTATTGGAATAAACTGAAATTTCTTTTTCTACTAAATAATACTATAAGACTTTTAAAAACTCTGTGTGTGTGTGTGTGTGTGTGTGTGTGTGTGTGTGTGTGTGTGTGTGTTATGTGTATATGTGTACACATACATAGTATATATTGGCATATATGCACCCGGGGAAATCAGAACATAACTTGGAGGAGCTGGTTTTCTCTTTTGCATGAGCACAAGGGATTGAATTTAGATGGTTTTGCTTGGCAGCAAGTGTCTTTACATGCCAAGCCATCATATCTCTGTAAGACCTTTGGTAAGCTGTAGCCACCGCTATCTTCAAACCTTGAACTCATTAAAGAAAACCAGTGAGGTACACATTGTATAGATTATACTTGACATTCCTTAAAAAAAAAAAAAAAAGAAAAAGAAAAAAAGAAAAAGAAAAGAAAGAAACAAAACAAAACAAAAAACCCCAGCACACTAGCTATAGAAGACAGCTTTATGACATCAGTCCTCTCCTTCCACACTTCACAGGTTCCAGAGATTAAATTCAGGTTATTAGGCTTACACAGCAAAGCTCCTTTAGCTGCAGAGCCACCTTGAGAGGAAAGGGTTTATTTCAGCTTACTTCAAGTACAGCCGGCCATTGAGGGAAGCCGGCACAGGAACCTGGAGTCAGGAACCAAAGTAGAGACTATGGAGGAGTGCAGCTTCTTAGCTTGCTACTCTGGCTTATTCATCTACTTTCTTATACAACTCAAGTATAAAAAAGTTTTTTTTTTTTCTTTCAGTGTGAGCTTATCACACTGATACCTAATGATATATATATAGAGAGAGATAGATATAGATATTTATTTATTTATTTATTTATTTATTTATTTATTTATTTATTTTTGTCGGAGCTGAGTATCAAACCCAGGGCCTTGCGCTTGCTAGGCAAGCGCTCTACCACTGAGCTAAATCCCCAACCCATATATATGTATATATGTATATTTATATATATTAGATTTATTTATTTATTATGTATACAGAAGAGGGCACTAGATCTCATTACAGATGGTTGTGAGCCACCATGTGGTTGCTGGGAATTGAACTCAGGACCTCTGGAAGAGCAGTTGGTGCTCTTAACCTCTGAGCCATCTCTCCAACCCCATGATATATTTTTTTAAACAATTGTTCTAGATTGGCTCTGGTTTATTGCTATTCTACATAGAATTTCACTGTGCATGTGTACATATTTATATATTCATTGAGAGTTTATATATTCATTAAGATTATACACACACAATATTTTGTCACATGACTAGAAAGTGAAATACTGGGTCAAAGTATAGTTTCACTGTTACTAATCCTTATACATTATGAAAGAGAAGCAGTGTTTAAAGTTAATGTGTACATATGTATTGGTGATATGGCATTAGTCATCTGTCCTAACAGTGGTTGATTTGTGTATGGTTATGCACAGTTTTGCAACTACAGGTCTTTATGACATTGTCCTGACAGTTAGGTTGAGATTCACTTTTCTGGAGATAATCAGCTAGCTTTAGTTCTCTTTCAGGTAATTTCACTAAAATGTCAAGTATAGCCCTTACCCTTAACTGGTTTTCTTTTCCTCTTATTTAGTGATTTTTTTTTTCCTTCTAGCATCTTTTGCTTTAGGTTTTGGGAATAATCTTAAATGATTGAAAAAATTTGAGGGCTATAGGTACCATATAAGCTTAGTGACAGGAGTTAGTATTTGCCCTGGACTGCACCTCTCCCACCAAAACATTTGAAGATGCCTAGTTTTGTTGTTTCCCTTGTAAAAAACCTTGAATGTTTTGAAAATGCATTCAATACCCTTAACCTATCTTAGTTTGGCAATGTAGAGCACTGTAAAGTTTACCTTTGGTCCTGGGAGTTAGCCACTGTGGAAAACAGTGCTAGAGAGAATGTAAGTATCACTAGCCTCAGAATATAGCTTACTGAATGTATATCACTTTCCCACCATATTGAAGTTGAAACTTTATAAATCAAAGATACTGTTAAATTGGTGTCTTAGTGTTACTGTTGCTGTGATGAAACACCATGACCAAAGCAATTTGGGTAAGGAAGAGTTTATTTGGCTTACACTTCCACATCACTGTTCATTTTGGGCAGGAACTCAAACACGGCAGGATCCAGTGATGGATGATGTTGTTCTGTAGACTGTGAATATGTATTGCTCTGATTGGTTGATAAATAAAGCTGTTTGGCCAGTGGTGAGGCAGAGTAAGGTTAGGCGGGACATGCTAACTAGAGAGAGAGGAAGGAGAAGGACAGACCAGAGAAGATGCTACTGGCAGCCGCCAGGAGAAGCAAGATGTAAAGGTACCAGTAAGCCACGAGCCACGTGGCAAAGCATAGATTTATAAAAATGGGTTAATTTAAGATGTAAGAGCTAGCTAGCTAGTGAGAAGCTTGAGCCATCATTAGGTCATACAGTTAATAATTAATATAAGCCTCTATGTGTTTATTTGGGTCTGAGTGGATGCAGACCAGGTGGGACACAGGAAAACTTTCAGCTACAATCCTGGAGGCAGGAGCTGATGCAAAGGCCATGGAGAAATGTTGCTTACTGGCCTGCTCCTCATGGCTTGCTCAGCCTGCTTTATTATAGAACCTAGGACCACCAGTCCAGGGATAGCCCTACCCACAGTGGGCTGGATCCTGCCCCATCAATCACTAGTTAAGAAAATGCCCTACATCTGGATTGTGTAGAAGCATGTTTTTCAATTGCAGTTCCCTCCTCTCAGATGACTCTAGCTTGTATCAAGTCAACATAAAACTCCCAGGACAATTGGAAACTGTATGCATTTGTGAGATAAAATAGCACAGGCAATTTAGGGATCGGAGGAACGGTTGAAATAATTTCTTTTCTTTTCTGACCTGTAACTTATTAGCAATTGGAAGGTGGAAGTAGACTGAACACCAAGTGTTTGAAATGACCATTGTGGTGGTTTGAATATGAAATGCCCCTGCAGGTGTGGTTCCCAGTGTGTGGTGCTTGTTGGGAGGTTTAGGTGGTGCAGCCTTGCTGGAGGAAGTGCATCACTGGAGGCCACTTCCGAGATTATATAGCCTTACTCTACTTCCAGTCAGCTCCCTCTAAATTGTGCTTGTGATAAAAGGTGTGCTCTCTCGTCTTCCAGCCCCTGCTACCATGCTTGCCACTTGCTGCCTTGCTTCCAGCTACTTCCTCTTCTTCCCCTGGAACCATAAAACCAATAAACCCTTTCTTCCCTAAGTTGCCTTGGCCATGATGATAAACCCCAGCAGCGGGAAAGTTACTAATGCAGCCCTCTTCATCTCGCTTCTGTGTCATCACGTCCGGAAGCATTTCAGGTTCATGTTTGTTCGCTCCTTTCACTATAGCTATGATAGTCTAAAAATGGCCTTTTGGAAAATAAGTTAAAAGCAAAACTCCATGGACTAGACAGACGGCTGAAGAAGACTGGCATTACTCCCCGTCTCTCAGTTCCTGAGGCTGCAAATTCTTGGTCCCAGATGCCAGCAGATTGAATTCTTTCACCCTGTTGCTTTGAGGGTAAATAGCTCCTCACTTTGTGTTCTGTGGTAGAGAAAGAAAGGTCAATGACCCCATCTAAATTTAATTACCCACCAGTGGCCTTACAGCCTGACATAAACATGTTGGGATTTAGAACTTCAACCTATGAATTACGAATTGTGGGGGCAGGGCTCAAATATTCAGTCAAGAACAATAGCCACATCAAATTCCTGCACCTTATGATGACGTCTTACCTGTAAAATGAGTTTTTGAAGATTGCAGTTAATTTGAGAATCTTGAAATAAGGTCATCTTAGATGATCCATTGGGACAGATCGCCTTAGAAAGGAGCACAGGAGAGAAGGGACAGGAGAGGTTTACCACCAAGACAGAGCAGACTGAGCTGTAAGGACACAGGGCTGCACCCAGTGAGCAGGAGGAGGAGGAGGAAGAGGAGAGGGAGAGGGAGGAGGAGGACTCACATCCTTGAATTTCTGGTCCCACTGCTGAAAAAGAACCATTTTTGTTTTGTAAGCTACCAGCTAGTGGCGGTTTGTTACTGTAGCAACAACAGCAGTCAGATTCAGGGATCAGACCAGATTTTTCCTCTTCACCTGATATTTTGTCACTTCTGCCTTGAATTCTTGCTGTATTTCATGTTCTTAAGTTCTTCTGGAGCATCTAAATCTTGGAAGGATTTTTTCCCCCACTTCTTGTATTTTTTTTCATCTGTAGGGGTTTTTGTTGTTGTTGTTGTTATTGTTGTTGTTTTTAGCTGAGGATCGAACCCAGGGCCTTGCACTTGCTAGGCAGGCGCTCTAGCACTGAGCTAAATCCCCAACCCACATCTGTAGGTCTTTTAAAGACAGATTCTCACTGTGTAACCAAGCTAGCATTGAGTTGCCAAGTGCTCAAAACTACAAGTACACCGGCTGTTTCTACTTCATTCCTGTGTACCTTGAGGTACAGTAGTGATGTAAAGAAAAGTCTTCAAGGTGACTCAAGATCAGGGACACATTTTTTGTGGGATTCTGTTTTTTCCCTCAGTTTACTACAGGAACCTGGAAAGTGGGTGGCCTTACAGGTGATGAATAGGGCACTGGGGGCCAGGGAGTAAAGACATTAAGTGCAGGAAACTTTTAGCACGTGTTTCTTCCCTTTCCTGCACACTTACTTTGGAGACTGTCATAGACAGTCGTCAGGGGAAATGATGGTACAGAAGGCAGCAGAGTGGCGGCACAAATTGATTTTCCTTTCTCAGCCTAGATGATTTTTAAAAATTAAAACAGCATCTGTGTTTTGATTTCACCCATTATCATTGTTTTCTAAATGTCGCTTGGTAAACGGTCTGATTTTACAAACGATTTGTTTAATTGGGAGCTCTTCACTTCTTGTCGACTGTAAGTCCAGTTGACATAACTGACTGGAGATGACAAAGACTATCTAAAAGGGACAAATCAGACATTAGAGCCATCCAGGGGTGAGGTTGTTTCTGCCCTTATGCCTCTCTTAGCTTCTGACATTGCGAGCAGTGAGTAGGCAGTGTGGGAGATGTCCTCGTGTTTTCCTTTACCACACACTGTCAAGATCAGCAGCCATACTTGTCAGGCAGGGAGTGTAGGACTGTCGTGCCAATGGCCCTTTCTGTTTACTAAGAGCTTGGGTAGTATCTCTTCTGGTGTGAACATGTGACATGGTCGGCCATGCTCTTCCTTCCTGTCCATGGATTTTGACGTGTCTTCTTTGCATGCCATTGCTAGATTTTCTTCTCTTCCTTTAAAAATATTCTATTTTATTTTATTTGGCAGGGAAAGGGTTGGGGATGTTAAGCCAGTTTTTACTGGAAGATAACAAATATAAAAATGAATATGGATTTGATTCTATATGATTAAATTGGGTTATAACATCTTTTAAATTTTTTATTTTATTTATTTTTGTTTTGGTTTTTGTTTCCTTTCGAGACAGGGTTTTCTCTGTGTAGCTCTGGCTGTCCTGGAATTCACTCTGTAGACCAGGCTGGCCTCGAACTCAGAGATCTTGTGCCTCTGCCTGGGATTAAAGATGTATGCCAGTATTGCCTGGCACTACGCCTTTTTAAATGTAGTTTCCTAGGCTGTCCTATAAAGGCTTAATAACTGAGCAATGGTTACCATAAATATTTGCATATATACAGTGACAAATAAAAAAATCCACTAATAGCAAGTAGACAGAGGGACATTGGAAGTAGAGACTTGTGGGAAATGGATAGGTCTTTCTGCACATGTGTAGCAGCTTTATAATTTGTTGACACTGTTTTTGTGAGGTGCTGGCTTCCTTCCTTCCTTCCTTCCTTTTTAGCTACCTATGGGTAGGGTTGGTTTTAAATCTTGGGGTTTGGGATGAAATCTGTAGGGAGGAGAAAAGAAGTTTTTTTCAAGTAACTAAAGCTTTGAAAGAACAGTAGAAGATAGAGAAACCTGAGGTGTATTTGACAGTTGTCTGCCATCAATTTAATGCTTATAAAATATTGTACGCTCATGGGCACGGGAGGGTTTATTGTGAGTGATTACTGATGTAAGGATGTGATGATGTTAAGGTGTGGGGCTGGCAGTCCTTGTGCTGTGCAGTGACTGCTGCCAAGTCTCTTTAGAGTCTGTTCAGAATGGGAAGTGGGGAGTGCTGTGCTACCTTACCATATTCATTTATATAATTTTACATCAAAGATATTATGTAGTTCATAAACTAAGGGCATTTTTATTAAAATCTTATTTTTAAGCAAATTTATACTTTTGAATTTATTGAAAGTACATTTTTTTTTTAATCAAACCTAGTATGTGATTTGGTAAGATCTGCATTTCATATTCCCCCTTGCTTATAGAAAAATCATGCTTCCCTGTTTTCCATTAATGTTCTTTCTGCTCTTGGAAGAGTAACAGCTGATGTCGAGCAGTTGATTATTACTTTGCATTGTGATAAATTTGCTTAAATAGTTTGTTCTGATCATATATCCTTGAATGATTTAAAGCTAGTTTTTGAGCTTTAACCCTCTCTTCCCTGGTTTCAAATTGGTTTTCAATTTCCCTTTTAGGATTATGGCTTAGCTTAGATGAGATACTGTATGGTAAACTTTGTAAACTATACAGTGCTTCATAAACATACTGCTTGTGATGTTGGTGTGTGATAATTATGATTAGTCCTAGGCAGGATTGTCATATAGTTTAGTAGCTGTCTTTGTTGTATCTTTTTAAGTCTAGCGTGTTTATTTCAGTCACTTCAACTGTATGCAGTTTCTGAAGTGTACTGGCAGCTGCAGGGTTTTTTACTTATATGAGCAGTTACTTTTCAGTCTTCTGTGTGCGTAGGTGTGAAATGGGGTCATGCCAAGAAAGATGAGATGAACATGAGTGTTGCCTTCATATAATGGGTTCTAGTTGTTAAATAGCGATTAGTAAAACACATAAGAGTAAGCAGTAACACAGAAGGCAAACCCTGTTGTCAGTGATACTTAACAGCAATTTTTAGCTTAATAATCTTTTACTTTAAAATATGTGTAAAAACATGTTTTTGTGTGTGAATTTGTGTGATGTGCCTTGGGAAAGAAGTGTTGTGGGATAGTTGTACACTGTGTGAAAGTGTATTACTGTGATTGGTGTGATTAAAAAGATGAAAGGTCAATAGTAGGCAGGAGGTATAGGTGGGACTTCCTGTAGAGAGAGAGGAAGGAGGAGATGAATCTAGACCAGCGTCAGACACTAACAAGACAAGGAGGGAATTGGACATACAGAATGTAAGAAAGGTAAAAAGCCATGAGACAAAACGTAGGTTAATATAAAGGGGTTAATTTAAGTTATAAGAGCCGAAGCTCAGGCCGAGCTTTCATAATTAATAAGAAGTCACCATGTTGGTATTGGGAGCTGGCACTGCAAAGAAAGACTCATTGCAAAGAAATTTAGTTATCCTTGCTGCACATTTCAGTGGAGGCAGAGTTAAGTCAACTGCTAGCTTGTGTCTTTTGGGATGAAAGGGATGGGTGGAAGGTCCCAAACAGACTTAATCCATTGTGAAATATGTAGAGTGTTAATTCTGGTGCTATACTTGGATTTGTGGCTGGGCAAGAAACAAACCCTCATTGAATCAGAATCGCAGGTGTTAGAGTAATTGTTGCTTTTATACTGTAAGCACTTAGAGTTGCTTCTTGACTTCCATGCATGGCGTATTACTACATTGATAATCTGGAAACTTTCTTCCTTAAAGGAAGAAATGCCATCTATATGCCTTCCTTCTCAAAATTGGGCAGTTTGGGAAGCTGCCTTTAAAATTTTAAAGGTTGTCAAAGTGACTTGTGCACACTGTGCAGATCTTTTAGATATCAGGGGTTAGTACTTGTTTCTAAGATTTGCCTTGTAGTGATTTCAAGTGTGGGGTTAGATCAGGTGGAATATTTATTCATTTGGGGCTTGGTTTGATTTTATTCTAGTTCATGGAAGCTAGAAAAATAGAAAATATGCTTGATTCTTTGATTTTTAGTAAACTAATACTGAAGCTCAGACTGTTAAATTTGTACAGTTCATTCTCATTTAGGGGTTAGTGCTTGTTTTAAAGCACAGTTCTGCGTCCAAGAGAAGATAAAAATAAGTTAATTAAAAGTAGTTCCAAACAAGTATAGCTATTTCCAAGTAAAATTTTGGGTAGCTAGTAGATTCTGTTACCAGAATCTTCTGTGAACTATTTGAAGTCTTTAGTTTTGTTGAACACAGGTTTTGGGAGCTGGAGAGTGATATGTTGTTCTTTTTTGGTTTTGATTTTTGGAGACAGGGTTTCTCTGTGTAGTTTTGGTGCCTGTCCTGGATCTGGCTCTGTAGCCCAGGCTGGCCTCGGAACTCACAGAGATCCGCCTGCCTCTGCCTCCGGGTGCTGGGATTAAAGGCGTGCGCCACCACCGTCTGACTGATATGTTGTCTTAATAGCAAAGGCCATAGCATGTTGGAAGAGAGTAACTATTATGTTTGTGTTAAATCCATGTGTGGCAAACACTGACCTGTTTGCAGTAAGTTCAGAATTACATTTTACTGTTGTAAAGGCGTTTGTATGCTTTACCCCGGAATTGGTTGGGATCTGAGCAGTGGCAAGCGCTGTTGTTTGGCACGAAGTACAGTCAGTTCTCAAATTGTAACAGTTCTTCTGCTTGAATGGTCTTTGTAAATCCTGTAACAAACATTGCTGAGTACTTTCATTGTGCTAAATCCTGTGCTAATAATAAGCAGAAGGGAAATGATCAAGATAACCTCTGTTTTCCTAAGAGCTCCTAGTGAAGGAGAGGGACCAGTGCTTTTACTAAGTATAGAACACTGTGATAAGCACGGCAGGAGGTCACAGACAGAGAGGTCAAAGAGCACAGCGGAGAGGGAGGATCTTGTTCTTTTCTGTTCAGTAAGTCAGACTTCAAAGAATATCAATTATTGAGCATCCACAATATAGTGTGCTGTTAAAAACAACAAAAATCCCAACACTGCTTGGTCCGGGTCAGCATTCCTCACAAGAATCCTTTGAAGTGGCACCCTGCTGTGTTACGATAGCCAGTTAGGGTAGAGTGTATGGCTCAAAACTTGGTGTTATCTGTCAGTTGGCTGTAGTCCTTCTGTTTTACTTGGAACGTGGGCAGGCAAGGAGAAGGCCTTCAAGTATTGGTCTTGGCCACTTTTTTGTGCCTTAGTTTCTGACAGCATCGGCAGCAGGTAAACAGTAGCAATAGCAGGTAGCACCCTCTAGTGTTTTATGCTCTTGTGGAGGCCTGTTTACTGTGACAGTTGGCTTTACAATTGTTACGGTTCCTGTAGGATCCCTCAGCCTTTCAAGGCACTTGGCCTTGCAGCTTATGGACCTAGGTTTTGGGTTTCTCTGCCCTGCACCGCAGCTTGTTACAGCTTGCTTTGGCCACTGTCATGGCTGCCACCGCTTGGGAGGTAGCTGCCACTGCCTTTGTTTGTTTGTTTGTTTGTTTGTTTGTTTGTTTTCTGTTGCTCTTCTGCTGCTGTTGCCCCAGCCTGGTTTGTAGCCTACCTCTTCTGTAACTGTAAATGCACCTGGCACCCCACTGCACTTGAAGCTCTGTCTCTGCTGGGCGGTTGTGCATCACCATGCCTCTGATGCTTATCAAGGCAGGTGCAGGTTTGGCTTGCTTTCGCAGTTGAGCTGGTGGATCCACCTCATTTGCTTCTGTCAAAACAGCTGGAAACTCTGCAGCCTCTATCGTGTGTACGTGTACCGTGTGTGTACCGTGGCTGCCACCACTCTGAGGCCACTGTCCTCTCTCACTACTGTCATTGTTCTGCTACCAGATTAGTCTGCTCTACTAGAAGCAGGCAAGAAGAGCCCAGTCAAGAAACAACATAAGGGAAGGCAACCCAGGAGTTGTGTATTAGTTGGTTCAAAAAGTGAGCCAGGTCTTCATACGTAGGCAGTGAAGGGGCACTTTCACCAATCACAAGGAATCGTTCATACAAATGAGGGTGTGTACCAGTTATGACATTGTCCTTTTGTACCAGTCACAACAGTCCTTCTGCTAGGCCCCCAGGGAAAATGTATTCCTATCTGACCTAGGTGGTAATGATTGTAGGGTCTCCTAGAGCAAGCAGGCCTTCTGAAACTCTTCTTGAGACCCCTTTTTGTTTGAAAACATTTTTGCCACGTCAGGTGTATCACTATCTAAAATAGGGATACAGCGCCAGCAAGATTGCTGAATAGGTACGAGCCTTAGGGTGTGAGTTCGGTTCCTGATCCCACAGTGATGGGAGAGAAGCTACTCCCAAAAGCAAGAGTGCACATAGATACCTAAAACAATGGAATTTTAAAATTCTAAAACAAATACACATATTACACCATACATTTACTGTTAGTAAGTCAAATATATTTTAGAAAATTCTGGAAGTATAATTTTACCACTTATTAAAGACACAATCAAATTTGCACACTGAAATGGATGTTTATTTTTAAATAAAGAATTAACTCGGGGACTATTTGATGCTCCATTATGTAGAGTATCTTCAGAATTTTCGTTTGCAGTAGTAGGGATTGAACCCAGAGGCTTCTACTTGCTAGGTAAGCATATGGCTGCTGAGCTGAGTTTCCATAGTTGGTGAGTAGTCTGATTTTATGAGGGTCAGTGCCGAGGTCACAGAATGGTAGAAGTACATTGACATAGTGTTGTCAATGTGGCAGCTGTTAGTATTATCCGAGAATCGAGCCTTTGGATAAATGTGAGGGTTATGTTAATTGAGGTGAGAAGTCCCACCCGCTGTAGGTTGTCCCCTTCCCTAAACTTGGGATCCGGGATCCTAGAATATAGAAGAGTGGAGAGAGTGACTGAGCGCTAGCATGCATGCAGCTGTGACTCTCCTGTCGGAGTCTCTGTACCTGAGTGTGAGCATGTGATAGAATTGTGGGGTACTCAATAGTGTCCCCCTTTTTTTTGGTTTTTTGAGACAGGGTTTCTCTGTAGCTTTGGAGTCTGTACTGGACTCGCTCTATAGACCAGGCTGGCCTCAAACTCACAGAGATCCACCTGCCTCTGCCTCCCGAGTGCTGGGGTTACAGGCGTGCACCGTGCCACCACTGCCCGGCGAATAGTGTCTTTTAAAGATTTCTGTTTGCTTGCATCTATGTATGACATGACATATGTGCCTGGTATCTACAGATAGCAGGAGACGGTGGGTGTTGGGTCCATTGGTACTGAAGTTACAGCAGGTAACTGTAGGTCTACCATATAGGTTCTGGGACTTAAACCTAGGTCCTCTGCAAGAACAACAATTGTTCCAAACTGCTGAGCCCCCTCTCCAGCTTCAACGGCAATTTAAAAATAAAACATTCTAATATAATACACAAATATCTCATTTGTTACATATTGAGGGATCATGGTAGAAGAACATGAAAAGTGCTTGTTTTCTGTATAAAACATCTCTATAAGAGCAGAAAACTTGGTCTGTATAGTAATAAAGACTATAGTTCCCAATGTACAGTAGTCTAGACTGGGAATCACTGTGTAGTAGGAAAGACTGTAGTTCCCAATGTACGGTAGTCTAGACTGGGAATCACTGTGTAGTAGGAAGACTGTAGTTCCTAATGTACGGTAGTCTAGACTGGGAATCACTGTGTAGTAGGAAGACTGTAGTTCCTAATGTACGGTAGTCTAGACTGGGAATCACTGTGTAGTAAGAAGACTGTAGTTCCTAATGTACGGTAGTCTAGACTGGGAATCACTGTGTAGTAGGAAGACTGTAGTTCCTAATGTACGGTAGTCTAGACTGGGAATCACTGTGTAGTAGAAAAGACTGTAGTTCCTAATGCACGGTAGTCTAGACTGGGAATCACTGTGTAGTAGGAAGACTGTAGTTCCTAATGTACGGTAGTCTAGACTGGGAATCACTGTGTAGTAAGAAGACTGTAGTTCCTAATGTACGGTAGTCTAGACTGGGAATCACTGTGTAGTAGGAAGACTGTAGTTCCTAATGTACGGTAGTCTAGACTGGGAATCACTGTGTAGTAGAAAAGACTGTAGTTCCTAATGTACGGTAGTCTAGACTGGGAATCACTGTGTAGTAAGAAGACTGTAGTTCCTAATGTACGGTAGTCTAGACTGGGAATCACTGTGTAGTAGGAAGACTATAGTTCCTAAAGTATGGTAGTCTAGACTGGGAATCAAAGCATTTCGGGCAGTATTCCTTGGCACAGCATGAAGTGCCCATCTTATGTGTTTAGAGCCAGTGCTGCAGGAAGTGAAGAGCATGGTTCAGCACAGGCTAGCCCTTTCAGAAACAGTCAGTCAGTTGTTTTTGCTTGGTTGATTTTCTCAGCTGCTTAGATAGGATTATGTGGGATTGAACTTTTTTTTTAATTTAATAAAGGGTTTACTTAGAAATTGTCCGGGAATTTTTATACACTAGGGCTAATTAGTATTGACTACTTTTTCTGAAATCCTGGTATTCCTTTTCTTTATTCCTCAGCTTCATTTGCCCCAGCATCTGTGAACAATTGCACTGTGGCGTAGAGAGTCCCCAGAAAAGAGTAGGGACTTTGATTTTCACTGTGAGGTTTTAGAATTTGTGTCATTCTGAATCTGTGAGCCTCAGTTCTTGATCTTCCTTGGTGACTTTTATGTTGCTCATGTTTCTAAGCAAGTTTATTTATTTGGGAAAGCGTCTTGCTTTAATAGTAGTTTAGATAGAGTTGATTTTTTTTAACCTGAAGAATTGACAGCAGCCAGTTCCCTTTTCTGCCAGCCGTAATCTTAATGGAAAGCTACTGTTGTTTCTCTTTATGATCAAGAAATAATAGGTAGTGTCATTTTCCACATAATGTTCTTGGGTGTGCAATGAGTCTCAGGGTAGCCTCAGATGGCATGTTGCAGGCCTTTCAGTCTGTGTTATTTACATCAGGACCATGTTCTTGAGGCAAGGGAGGGTTTACAGATGGAGTTCTTGCCAACTCCACTTCCCATTTCAGGTCACTAGAGCAGCATGCGGACGGTTTCGGGGCCCTCAGCCTGGGTTGTGAGGCTTCTTCATGCTCTTTAGAAACCTCTAGGTTAGACATGCTTCACCTGTTGCCTTTTCTCAGCTCTGAATCTTGAGAACTGGCCCCTTTAAGAAAGAAAAAATGGCTTTGTTAAAGTATGCTTTAAGTTTTATGAATTCACAAAAATTAAAATGACAGTGCTAGAGTATCAAATTTTTACTCTTGAGGTGGGCTTTTGGTATTTTTGGATGTTCATTCCACATTTGTATTCTATATCTAACAGTCTCCAATCAGAGTCCTTGGTTTTCAAAAGTTTGGTGTGTGTGTGTGTGTGTGTGTGTGTGTGTGTGTGTGTGTGTGAGAGAGAGAGAGAGAGAGAGAGAGAGAGAGAGAGAGAGAGAGAGAGGGAGAGGGAGAGAGAGGGAGAGAGAGCGAGAGGGAGAGATGGATGAGGATGAGTATGTTCCATCTGCAGGTATGGGAGTCTAGGCTCTTTCCCTCCATGTGTATAGGGCATTTGATGGCCAGCACTTTCCCTGCTTGGGTCTTCCTTCTCACTGGCTGTCAGGTGGTGGTACATTGCATATGGTCTTTCTATTATTTTCATGAGGGATCTATAGTGATTGATACATTTAGGACCTCTTTACTATGATAAAAAGCAGGAAGGTACACCTTTACGTTGTTCTAATTATAGCAGGAAATATGTACCATGTAACCAGATTCTGGTTGTAACAGAAGAGCGGAGGAGCCAGAGAGAGGGCCTGGAGCTGTGCTAATTGCCACAGGTCTGCTGTTCTACCCAACAGACGGTGACAGGTTTTGAAAGCCAATTTTATTTTAATGCTCTGTGTCATACAGCTAGTATGAGAATTGTTATGCCATGCATTCTAAGATATTTAGTATTAAGCAAAGTGATTATTTTTTTCTAATGTAACAGATTTGTTTTTTTTTTAATGAGAATTCTGATTTTTGTATGTTAGTGGTGTTCTATTGTACAAAGTAATCTAACTTTTAATGGCTAATGTTAAATTATTTGGATGTCATAGTGTTCAAAGTTTTCATCTGCTTTAGGGAAGTATAAGCTTCAAGACATAATGTTGCTAAACTATTTTTGGAAATACCTCCTTCTAGTTGGGGTTAAGTAGTCAAGGGTGGGAAACTTTAAAGATTGTTCTATATTCCAATCTGCCACTCTGGAGCCAATCCTTTCACAGGCTGTTAGCAGACTTTCTCTTTTATGGGAGTAGGAAAGCATGTGAAATTAGTCTTTAGGCAGCAGCTAGGTTATACAGTGCATTTCACTGCCCTGCATCTCAGTGCTCTTAACCTCTGAGCCACCTCTCCAGCCCCCCTGCATCTCTTAAGAGTGAATTTGTCTTTAAAAATGAGCTGGGCTTGGTGGTGCAACCCTTTAATCCCAGCACTCAGGAGGCAAAGGTAAGTGGATCTCAAAATCCATATATATATATATATATATATATATATATATATAGAGAGAGAGAGAGAGAGAGAGAGAGAGAGAGAGAGAGAGAGAGAGTTTCAGGATAGCCAGGGCTATGTAGAGAAACCCTGTCTTCTAAAACTGAAGATGAAAAAGGCAAGGAGGAGGAGGAAGAGAAGGAGGAGGAGGAGAAATGAAAAAGACAAAACCAAGATTTTTTTTTGAGGGGGAGAGGATAGAGTTTACAACCAACTGAGAAATTGCAATTAAGATGACTATAGTCACAGTTTTGAGGATGGAACATGATGATGAATTAAAGTAGGTTTTAGAAAACATCTGGTTTATTTTACTAGAAGTTATGATGTAAGTGAGCAGTTAAGAGCTCTGAGGACCACAATGTATGTGTTGACTTGTGCTGCTGTTTGTGTACATACATATAGTGTTACAGATAAAAATTGTAGAGTTAACTTGTCTTTCAACAGGTGATACTGTGCTAATTTGAAATTTGTATTAGTAATAAATTTTTTAGTGTTTTGGTTTGAAGCTAAAGACATAATGCCAGACTACCTGTAAATCACTTGGCTATCCTTTTTGAAATCATTTATACTTTTTAGTCATTGTTTTGTATCTGATATGAAGGATATCTTTTAAGGAAAGGTTGATCTCACAGACATTGCATATTGGCTTTTATCTGTATTAAAAGGGCATACATATTGGTCATTGTATGCCACCAACATTTTGGGTATTTATCAAACAACTGGTATTTGATAGAGGAAATGCCTGGGAGAGTTACTTCTTCATTGGGTTAGTATGAGTTCAGTTGGCATCTTAAAAATAAAAGTCACATGATGGAAGAGAAATAGAAAAAGATGAGATTCAATGAGGCTAAAGAACTTACATTATATACACATATTTTTATACTTTGCATTGGATTGGTATTAGATTTGTTAGGAAAGAGCAGAAAGAGTTAGAATTGTCCTTTCATCATGATTCTTGTTTCAAGAACTTATGTTTATTGTGACATCACTAAAAGAATGGTTTAAAGCCCTTGAGAACCCAGGGATAGGAAGCCTAGGATAGTTTAGAATTCAGAGACAATTGTGCACTACCTAATCAAAGGGGAAGCTGGTCTTGAACTTGAAAGGGGGCTTTATGGATTGCTGCTAAGGATGAGGCAACGCAAAAAGGTAAGGAAAGGTCTGTAAATGAGATGAGGGTATCTAGGTAAACCATATACATGGGCTCACTTTCAAATGGGTTTTATTGTGCTTTGTTTTATACATTTTCCCCAAATTAAAATTCTTTTCCTCCCAGCACTTGGGAGGAAGAGGCAAGTGGATCTCTGAGTTCAAAGCCAGCCTGGTCTACAGAGTAAGTTCCAGGAAGGACAGCAAGAGCTACACAGAGAAACCCTGTCTCCAACTTCTCTCCCCTCTCAAGTTAATTTTCTCATGTAACTGTTTTCTCAGAGGTATTACACTAATTTTGTTAAAAGGGAATAAGACAAAAGCAAAAACTCAAAGCCTTACTTTCCAGAAGGCAGAACGGTCAGAATGGAGTTGGTGTACTTACACATTTTTAATTACATTTATTTTGTTTTCAAGTTAAAGGGCTTAAAAAAAAGTTAGATGGAAAGTCAGACCCTAAGGGAGTCCACCATTTGGACTTTGACTTGGGGCAACTTTAACTTTGTTGCGCTTATGTATTTATTTCTGTAGACTCTAAGTATGTGCCCGGGGTGGCATTGCTCTTGTGGTAGCCTGGCCTGGAATCCAGGCATGAGCGATGATACCTGGCTTCCCTCCCATTTGTTACTTAAAAATGATGAATTCTCTCCCAGTTTCTCTTGCACACTTCTGCCATCCTATCTCCCTCCCTGTTGTCCCCTGGTATTACCCTTTCTCCACCTTTTCTCCCCAATGCATTATTTAATGTGAGAAAGATACATTTATATTCTAGACGCTTGTTTTCAGCAGATGAGGTCGTGTATTTATATGAAGCAGAATGGACTTAACTAGAATGGCTAAGTAAATGGTGGGTTAAATTGCCTGTAATTGAAAACTACCTTATATGCTAAACTAATAAATATTTAAGTAAAGAATATATTTACTTTGTACGTGTTGACAGTTTTGCTATACACTTTTCATTTTTGTTTTAAATCCTTCTCTTCTTGTAGGAGATAAAGATGGCAGCAAGGTGACCACAGTGGTGGCAACCCCTGGACAGGGTCCTGACAGGCCACAGGAAGTCAGTTATACAGACACTAAAGTGATTGGAAATGGATCATTTGGTGTGGTATATCAAGCCAAACTTTGCGATTCAGGAGAACTGGTTGCCATCAAGAAAGTTTTGCAGGACAAACGATTTAAGGTAAAACCTGGTATTTGCATCTTTGTTATATATATATATATATTTAATTACATTGCTCTTAACCACTGAGCCATATCCCTTCCTTTCTTTTTCCATTCTCTGCCCCTACCCTCCCCTCCCCTCCTCTCCCCTTCCCTCCCCTCCCCTCCCCTTCTTCCCTTCCCTTCCCTTCCTTTCTTTCCCCTCTCCTTCTATTCTCCTCTCCTGTCTGTATCTGTACAGCCCAGACTGCTCTGAAACTCAAGGATCCTCCTGTGACTCAGCCTGCTCAGGGCTTGAACTTAGTTCTCACTGGTTTGTTTTGTCACTTACATTGTACTTCCTATGTGATGAGAACCAGCAGTGCACTTTGTGACTGTTTTTTCTTGTTTTATTATCTTGTTAAATTTTTCTATCTTCAACAGACAGCTGCTAGAGTGGGGGTACAATTATATAAAAGTAAAAGTATACATTCTTAAACTTGACTTTAAATTTTTTTTTTTTTTTTACTACACTTATTTTAGTTGTGTATATAGGGTTGAGGGGAGACATTCATGCTAGGGGTAAGTGTAGAGGTCAGAGGGCAAAAAGTAGGGACACCACCACCCCTCACCACCCCACCACCTTCTTCTTGAAACCTCGGGATTATCAGTCTTGGTATCAGGCAGTTTAAGGAAGGTCCTGGATATTTCTTAAGGCCTGGCTAATGTATAGAGGTAGCACCTATGATCTAACATTCCAGACTTTTTGTTTATATACACAAAAAAGAAATGGGCCAAACAGTGCTGGCACACTCCTTTAATCCCAGCACTGGGGAGGCAGAGGCAGGCAGATCTCTGAGTTCCAGGCAGCCTTCTTCTATAGAGTGAGTTCCAGGACAGCCAGGGCTACACAGAGAAACCCTATCTGGAAAAACCAAAGTGAGGGGAGGGGGGATGGGATGGGATTACTTTCTAGAGTCAGGTTGGTTAGAGGATAATGACACCCAGGGGATTTAGATGTGCCTACTTGTGTTCCTGATACTTATTGATGAACTTGGCTCTTCCCTCTGTTGGAATTTTTAATTGGGATTTCATTAAGCTTATAAATTGGGAAGATCTGGCATTTCAAATGTTGAATTGCATAAGAATAAGAAATACTAGGGTTGGGGATTTAGATCAGTGGTAGAGTGCTTGCCTAGCAAGTGCAAGGCCCTGGGTTTGGTCCTCAGCTCCGGGGGAAAAAAAAAAAACAAAACTTTTTTTAAGTCTACTTTTTGTTTCAGTTTTCCTTACAGGGGCTATTCTTGATAAGTTAATTCCTGAATATTTTATTGGTTTTGTTATTACATTTGATCACTTACATACTAAAAAGTGGTAGGCTTCATTACTCAGCTCAGGTTCTTTACATTCACTCACTCCTTCTTGTAGAGTTTACTCTTTGTTCTCCTGACATACACAGTGGAGGCCAAAACTAAAACTAAAATGAGTTTGTTTCTGTAGGGAGTGTCTGTGGTGTGGGAGTAAACTTCAGCTAGTTACCTGCTTGATGTAGGAGTTCTTTAATATTAAGAGTCAGTCCTGAAAAGTGACTTTTTAGTGTTTGAATCTGGCTTTTACATTTTGAGTATCAGTAAACTATATTTTTAATTAGTGATCTTAGTTTCATTAACTATTAATTTTAGTTTTCCTTTGTACTGTCATAGGTTCCAAGTCTCCTGTTTGGTTCCACTTGTGGTTGGGATAAAGAGAAAATAATGGGTGTGAAATTAGTACTGTTTTATTGTGAATATGTACTCCTATGTATAACATATATTTTGCAGGATAAGGAGAGATAATATCTAGTATTCTTGGGGATTTGAATTACTACATGCTGGTGCTCACATGGGATTTTGGGTTTCCCATCTCCCCCCCTTAAAAATGTCTTTCCTCCTTGTTGTACTTTTAAAATACAGTGATCTCATTTTCAGGCAATTTAAGTCATGTGGAAAACCTATTAACAAATAGTCTATGTCTTAGGTAGAATTGTCCATTGACTCATAGAATTTAGCTTCTGTTTATTAATTGGAAGATGAACGATACATGTAAAAAAAACTGAAGAACTGAAGGATGCCTCTTGTAGAGCCACACAACACCTCATACAGGTAGCACAACCCATTCTGAAGACCTCAGCCCAAGCACCTGAGGACCCCACAGAGCCACACACCTCCCAACTGTACATCTAGCTTTCCAGGATCCACTATCACCAACCTTGGTTGACCAGAGCTTACTTAATATAGAACAACTAGATTTGGAGAGATACACCAAACGGCAGCAGAGGATTAGTAAAAGGCATACTGTGACCCTTGGGTGGTGCGTGTTCAGGTAGATAGTAACAAACTCAAAAGACTAGGGTAGAACCTGGAGCCCTCAATAAAAGTTCCATCTCTCCTGCACTCTGTGCATGGCTATGCTGAAAGAAGAAAGGTGATTGGAAGAAAAAGAAAGACATGTAACTATTTCAGGCTCACAAGTCTCAGTGCAGAAACGAAAGAGACATGAAAAACCAAGACAACTTGTCCCTCACCCTGAAAAAGTTACCAATCACAGTAATGAACCATTCAACAAAATCATTATAACTGTGATCAAACAGCTCAAAGAAAAAGAAAAGTTTACAAAAAAATTGAATGAAATAGGAAGTCAGTCTGTGATACAAAAAATTGAATTTAGTGAAGAGACAGAAATAGCAAAAGAAAAATGAAGTGAAATGGAAATGATGCTGAAAGGTCTGGGAGAGATGAATCCAAACTCTGATGGACCACAACTATAAACCCAAACTATTATACCCAACAAAACTATCCACTAAATTTGAAGGAGAAATACAATTTTTCTACGATTATAAACAGAATAAAGGAACTTATGAACACTGAGCCAGCTCTTCAGTGGATTGTAGATGTAACCGTCTTATTAAAATAGAAACACAGAGCCAAATACAGAGTCGAGAGCCCGGAAGGTCAAAGCAGTAGCTGAGAGCTAAAAACCTTACCCTTCACTGCCGCTGCTCTCCTTCCCCTCAGCAAGAGAGGCCTACTTCCTGTGTCTCTGTCTTTTTATTGACTTTCTGTTCTGCCTTCTCATTGGTTGTAAACCCAACCACATGACCTCCTCGTCACTGCCCGTCTATACAGACCTCCAGGTCTTCTATGGTTGGTATTGAGATTAAAGGCGTGTGTCGCCATGCTAGCTGTATCCTTGAACACACAGAGATCCGCCTAGCTCTGCCTCCAAAGTGATGGGATTAAAGGTGTGCACCACTAGCCAGCTTCTGCTATGGCTTGCTATTAGCTCTGACCCCCAGGCAACTTTATTAACACACTAATAAAATCACATTTCAGTACAAATAAAATATCACCATAGAGGATGCTGGAAGGAATACTTCAATCTAAAGAGAAGGGTAAACACACTTGAAAACACATGAAATAAGTGCGTGCTAGGACAGCTAATTCAAAGAAGTCTAAGGAAACAACACAGAATCAACAAAGTGGTAGGAATTAATAACACATCTTTCAATAGTAACTCTTAATACTAATGGACTTAGTTTTCCAAATAAAATGGCACAGACTAGCAAATTGGATTAGAAAACAGAATCAATTTTTCGATGCTTCAAATCATTATCAACAGCTGACACCACATTAGAGTAAAATGATAGGAAAAGGTATTGTAAGCAAATGGAACTAAGAGACAAGTAGGTGTAGGAAGTCTAATATTTGACAGTAGACTTCAAGCTAATCAGAAGAGATAAGGAAAATCCACCCAGAGGGTATTATAATTTTAAATATGCACACACTAAAGCTCAACTTCCCTAAAAATACTTATTAAATCTGAAACCACAGATATCTTATTAACTACTGAATGATAATTGAGTCAAAAGAGAAATCAAGAAGGAAATTGAAAAATTTCAAGAAATGAATGAAAATGAAAATATGGCATATTAAAATCTATAGAACATGAGGAAGTTAGCTCTAAGGAGAAAGTTTATAGCTCTCGGTGTCTACATCAAAAACTGAGAGATCTCAAATTCATGACTAATTCATGCATCCAAAGGCCCTAGAAGCACAAGAGCAAACAACACTGAGAAACATATGGGAAGAAATAATCAAAACCAGTGCTGAAATGAGATGAAACATTGCAAGAGATGCTGAGGAAGTTCAGATAATTATCAGGACTCACTTTAAAAGTCTGTGTTCCACTAAACTGAAAAAAGAAATCGATAGATTTCTAGGTGACCTATAATGTTAAATCAAAGTGTATAGTTTAAACAGACCCATAAAAACCAATGAGATAGAACCAGCAATTAAAAATCTCCCCTCTAGGAAAAGACTGGGTTCAAATGGGTTCAGTGTAGAATTTTACCAGACCTTCAAAGAAGAAAAACTAATGCCAGTGTTAAGTGAATTATTTATAAAATAGAAAAGGAAGGAACGGTTCCAAATTCTTTTTACAAAATTAGTATTACCTTGATGCCAGATAAATATCCCAACAGAAAAAGAAAACTATAGGCCAATTTCTTATATGTAAGATGAATATGGATACAAAAACTTCCAATAAAATGTTTGCAAATTCTTCTATTGCTGTGACGATATATCACAACCAAAGCAACTCTTAGGAAACATTTAATTGGCGGCTTGCTTACAGTTTTAGAGGTTTAGTCCATTATCTTCATGGTGGGGAGCATGACAGCATACAGGCATTCATGGTTGCTGGAGAAGTAGCTGAGAGTTCTACATCTGGATCTTAATGCAACGGGAAGAGAGAGAGAGAGAGAGAGAGAGAGAGAGAGAGAGAGAGAGAGAGAGAGAGAGGAGAGAGGGAGGGAGGGAGGGAGGGAGAGAGCGCGAGCAAGCACAAGCTACTGGGCTGGTCATGGGCTTTTGAAAACTCAAAACCCACCCCTGTAACATACTTCCTCTGTTATGCCCAGATCTCGGGGACTCCCCCCCCCAAAAAAAGACCACCACAGAGACCGAACCCTGTATGTCAAAGCAAAGAGCCTTTATTTTCAATCTCAGAGCTTGGACTTTCTGTCCTATGTAGTGTGAGAGCAGAGAGCCCAGAGCTCAGGCAGAGTGGGTTTTTTTTTTTATCATAGTAGAGGTTGGGGTGAGGGGGTTTCCAGGGTTCAGGACCCTGATTAGCTGACATTTGTCTAGGGGTATAGGGAATGTTTGGAATGTCAGTTATTTCCTCTTAGATGCAGGCCCCACCGGGTGGGGTCAGCTTATTTATGGCTTTTCCTGGGTCCAGAGGTTGCCTGCCAGAAGCTGTATCTGGGCCTCTAAGCCTGTCATGGCAGCTGTGTGGTCAAGCTGTTTTGCCCCCCCCCCACCTCCAATAAGGTTATACCTCCTTATCCACATAATCTTTTCAAATAGTTATAGTATCTGATGAGTAAACATTCAAATATATGAACCTGTGGGGGCCATTCTCATTCAAATTCTCACATTTCACTCCGTTCCCCATAGGCATGTAGCCATATCATATGCAAAAAAGGCATTCAGTCCAACTTCAAAAGTCCACATAGTCTGTAACAGTCTCAACACTGTTTAAAAGCCCAATGTTCAAAGTCTCTTCTGTGATTCATGGTGATCTCTTAAGGGTAACGCTCTATAAAATCAAAATAAAAAAGTAGATCATATACTTCCAAGGCATAAGGACACAGAATATACATTACCATTCCAGAGAGAAGAAAGGGAACATAGTGAATAAACACTGGACCAAAGCAAGACCGAAAACCAGCTGGGCAAACTCCAAACTCTGAATCTCCATGTCTGATGTCAAAGTTCTCTTCAGATCTCCAACAGTTTTGTTGACTGCAGCACACTTCTCTCTTTTGGGTTGGTCCCACATTCTGTTAGCAGGTCTCCTTGGCAGGCATCTCCACCATCTTGGGGAGTCCAACACAATCCAAGCTTCATCTTCATAGCTTCATGCAAATTGCCTCTCTGGGCCTCCATGCTGTGATGCCCTGACACATGCTTGACCTCGGTGGCTTTCCTTAGATGTGGTGGGAGATTCCACAAGCCCTTTTTGTGTCATTGCCTCTAAGGCCATAACCACGTGGCCAAGCTGCCAAGTTCTGCTACTTGATGTGGCTGGAACTTTACCTTTCATTCAATGACATTTGTACCAGCATTGTGTTGTTGATAGTTTTCTTTACTGTTTAAGCTTTTCACTAGTTGGAAGCTTAGCTAGGGTGGGGTCTTGCCCTGAGGTCACACTCTACATTTGGTATTTCCTTTTATAGTTCCCTCCTTTTCATTATATATTTGCATAATTGTGATTACTAATAACCACAGAACAGAATCAATATTTGGCTATCTCTTCACTTTAGCCTTAGGCAGAGATTTAGGACAAGGACAAAAAGCAGCCATATTCTTGGCCCTAATATCACAAGAATGGTCTCTAGGCCACTTAATTATTTTTCCCCTGTGAAATGTCTTAAGCTGGAGCCTCCTCAGTTCAAATTAACCCCAGCACTGTGTTCCATGCTCCTACAAGATGCCCATTAAGTTCTGCTAAAAGCATCAAACCAAGTTTCTAGTACAAAGCTCCCAGAGACTCCCACATTCCTCCGACAAACAGTGTGGTCAGGCCTGTCACAGCAGTACCCTGTCCCTGGTACTAACTTCTGGGTTTTAGTCACTGTTGCTGTGAAGAGACACCATGACCAAGGCATCTCTTACAAAAGAGTTTAATTTAATTGGAGGTTAGTCTATTACCATGGTGGAGAACATGGTGACATGCAAGCAGACACAATGCGTGAGGTGTGTTTGTGAGTTCTACAGTCTGGTCCACTGGCAGCAGGAAGAGAGAGGGCTAGTACGCATGGACTTTTGAAATCCCTCAAAGCCCACCCCCAGTGACAGTTCCTCCAACAAAGCCACACCTTGTAGTTCTTGTAATCCTTTCAAAAGGTCGCTCCTTATATGTTCAAACATATAAGTCTATGGGTACCATTCACATAAACCAAATTATAATTAATTCTGCTTCATCCCTCGAATACAGGGATAGTTCAGCATTGAAAATCAACCAACATAATCCGCTACATAGACTCCAAAAGAGCTTTGGCAAAATCCAACGTTCCTTCATGGTCAACATTCCTTCATGGTCAGTCCTGGAGAATACAGGGATAATAAAGACAAAGCCCACAGCCAGTATCGTGCTTCATAGAGAAGAGCTCACAGCATTTCCACTAACATCAGGACTAACCCAAGGATGTCCACCCTCTACACTCTTGTTTAGAACAGTGCTTAAAGTCTTAGCAGTAAGGCAAATGAAGGAGATAAAGGAAATCAAACAGGAAAGGGAGAAGTCAAAGTTAACTTTTCTCTCCAGCCTCTGGGGGAATCTTTTTACTAGCTCTACATCTGACATAGATTTTGTATCTAGAATATACAGAGAGCTAAAACAAAAAAATAAACATCAAGAAGACCCAATTCAAAAATCAGGGCATGGAGACTGGGCTTGGTGGTGCACGCTTTTAACCCCAGTACTGGGAGGGCAGAGGCAGGTGGGTCTCTGAGTTCAAGGATAGCCAAGACAAGGTAGGGAAAGCCTGTCTCAAAAAAACCACCAAAACAGGTGGGGGTGGGCAAGGAAGGAAACAGTTTTCATAAGAAACAAGACAACTGGCTGAGAAGTACTTTTTAAAAATGTTAAACAAGTCAGAATTAAACTATGACATTTCATTATACCCCTATGAGAATACCTAAGATAATAATTCTTTTTTGAAAAGGACAACAAAGGCAGGTAAGGCTGTAGGCACAGAGGAAGACTAACTGCTGGTGGCAGTACAAACTGGTGCAGCCACCACTGTTGAGATCGGTGTGACACTTGCACAGAAAGCTAGAAATAGATCTACCACCTTGTCTAATTATGCCATTCTTGGATATATGCCCAAAGGACTCTTCTACTATAGAGATACTTGCTCATCCGTGTTCGATACTCTTTTTTTTTTTTTTGTCATAATAGCCAGGGAATGGAAACAGCCTAAATGTCTACCAGCTGATGTATGGATAATGAAAATGTGGAATATTGGAAAAACAAAATGGTGAAATTTTTAAATAAAGTCATCTGAGTGAGGTAACACAGACCTAGAAAGATAAGTGCATGTGTCCTCTCATCTTAAGGCAGCTGTGAACACTGGGAGGTGCACAGTGACTGGGCTGGCCAGACACCCCCACTGGTGTGATGGTGGCAGGTCTGTTATGTGACTCACTCACTGCTTTTTAAGGTAGAGCGAATCAAGCTGCACAAACTAAAACCTGTATCTGGGCCAGGAACTTGTGGCTGGAGAAGTCATAGGCTCTAGGGAAGAGCCTACTACTTACTGTTTCTCTGCTAAGTGGGCATAGTATTGACATGACTGTGAAGGGTCTTTCAATAGTGCCTGTCTGGTGTTCATCAGAGAAGCTGCTTTTCGTAGTGGACTGTGCGGTGCTTACCTCTAAATGGATATTTGTATTGCACCCCTCCTCTCAAGGCTCAGGAGTCACGACAAAAGAGAGTTAAGGGGATGACTGGAAGGAAGTAGTGTCTTCTGCACACAGTTGGGCAGTCACACACAGGAAGTTCTCGTTGTGGAGAGAGTGTGCACAGGACCATCACAAGCTCAAGCTAGACAAAATCTCTGCATGGAGGGAGGAGGAGGTGCCATGTAGTCCACCCCCTAGCAATTGACTCCTGAAAACGGTTGGAGAGGGAGAGGCAGCTCACTTTAAAGGGGTAGCCCCTGGTAGTTGACATACTCCAGTGGAAGGCCACACATCCAAAGTGTATGGGAAGCACCAACTATGTCTGTGGAGGAGAGAATAGGGCGTTGGTGAGGCAGGGGATGGAGAGAGACACAAAAGTTGGGTTAGAAGGGAAGGAGGAGGTAGATCTGGGAGAAGTGGAGGGAGGGGTAAATGTGATCAAAATACATGGTGTGGGATTCTCAAATAACTAATTTTAAAATAAAGGGAAGGGAGCTGGGTGTAGTGGCTTGTGTTTTTAATCCCAGTACCGGGGAGGCAGAAGCAGGCAGAACTCAGAGGAGATCTGGTCTACAGAGTGAGTTCCAGGACAGCCAGGGCTACGCAGAGAAACCCTGTCTTGAAAAAAAAAAAAAAACAAAAAATAAAGGGGAGGGAGAGTCCTTCACTTTTGCTAAGTCCTGAATCATGGACCGGCCAGACTGTAAAAGTGTGATTTAATAAAATTTGAAATTATAAATTTAAAAAAATTACAGCTTTGCCAGACAAAATCTTAGTTGGCAGTTACTGACTCGCAGGGTTCGAAATGCATCGTTCCATGCTTACTTGCTGTTGGCGTTGCTAAGAGGTTTGATGTTAGCCGGTCAGGTTTGTCTCTGTAAGTTCTTTGTGGTAACTTTGAATGGTGGGGATTTTGTTCTTTGATCTGAGCATTTTCATAATAATAATGTGAAGAAATTCTCTGCCTTTTGTGCTTAGATGTCTTTCTCATATCCTAGGGTTTGGAATTTTTTCTGCTGTAATCACACATTGTGTAGCATTTGTGTGCATTTAGATTTTGTTTCTTAGTTCCTTCTATCCATGGGATTGAATGTTTTCATGTTAATAGTTTTTAGATGTTTGGAGCATGTTATCATTTTCCTTTGCTCTTGTCTGAATGTAATCTTTCATTGACCTTATTTTCAATCCCTGATATTCTGCTTGGTTTAGTGTATTAGTGATAACTTTACATTTTAATGTTTACTGGCTTTATTAAGCAATTCATATTCAATATTGCTAGAGCACCCTGCCCCCATCTCAATTTCTTTGCTTATTTTTTTCTCCCATGTTGCTGACTTTTCTAATTCAGAACTTGGATGAATTCCCTTATTTTTTCCATCTGCTTGTTTATATCTTTGAATTAATTGGTCGTTTTATGGTTAGACTTTGAAATTATTTTGTCAGTGTTTCGGCCATCACCTTGTTTTTTTTATGTGGTCATTAAGTTATCTTTTGAAAGGTCACAGTTTCTTGCTTTTTTCATCTTGTGTTTCCATGTTGCTATTTGTGCATCTTTTGGAATGATAATCCCTTCAGGTTTTATTAGGGAGTCTCTTAGTAGGCAGTCTTTTGTTTGTTCGTTTTTTTCAAGACAGGGTTTCTTTGTGTACCCCTGGCTTTCCTGGAACTCACTTTGTAGACCAGGCTGACCTCAAACTGAGAGATCTGCCTGCCTCTGCCTCCCGAGTGCTGGGATTAAAGGTGTGCCACCATCACCCAACATAAAAAAAAAAAAAGCCTTTAAAAAAATGTTCTGTGTATGGGTGTTTTGCATGTGTGTAGGTCTGTGCACCACATGCATTGGTGCCCTTCGAGGCCAGAAGAAGGTAATGGAGCCTCTGGAACAGAAGTTAGAGGTGCCTGTGAGCCACTGAGCCACCTCTCTAGTCCCGATCCTGTTTCCTTCTGTGGACCTTCCAGCTGTTCTTTCATTCTCGTAGTTTTCTATGCTCTTCCTGTCTGTCTTTTGTTAGTTGGCTTTTCCTTGTTGCATGTCACAGAGGCAGCTTTTAGTCCATCTTCCTTACTTGTCTTTCCCCAGCATTGCTGGGTTGGCTTCCATGTCAGCATACCCTGGCTCTGGAACCGTAGCCCAGCCCAGAAGTCCTGTGTGTTCAGGAGGTGCATCTTGGCCCCATGGAGCAGCAGGTTCCCAGCATTGAATTCTTCTCTTTGGTCAAATAGTGTTAGAATGTGTTACGTTTTGTTGATACACAGATTGTGAATATCTTCGTTGGTTATAGTGTTCGTCTATTGGGAGCAATGAATATTGGTTTATAGTTATTGTTCAGATATTTTTTCATTCACATACACACACACACACACACACACACACACACACACACACACACACGAGTGGAATTTATGGGTCACATGGTAATTCTTTGATTAAAATCTTGAGGGAATGGTAACCCGTTTCTCTAAATAGCTGTACCATTTTAGAGTCTCATAATGGTGTTATGAGTACTGTAATTTCTGCACTTCCCTTGAAAACACTTGCTATTATCTAGTGGTATTTTTTATTCTAAATTAAACTCATCCTAGTGTGTGAAATGTTTGTTTTCTCCCTTTGCCCCTACACAAACAGCATATGGGTTTTGAGCGTCTATATTTCATACACATTTTGTGTATTTCTAATTCCCTTTGCTGTTGATTTCTAGGTTTACTTCATTACAGCTATAAAAGATGCTTGATACAACATTTGTCTTGTTTAATTTTTTAAGATGTCACGTGGCCTTGCATGTATGTGATCTTCACACGGTTCTGTGTGTACTTAAAAAGATTACATAATATTAAAACGTAGGGTTTTGTATGTTGGTTAGGTCCACTTAATTCAATTTTACTGGTATTTGTGTGTGTGTGTGTGTGTGTGTGTGTTTATGTTTATGTATTCATGTTTACACAGGTGTGCCTTGGTGCTTGTGTAGAGGTCAGAGGACACCCTCAGGGGTTGTTTTTCCTCTTGTCGCCCTATAAATTCTGGAAATGAACTCAGCTCTCCACGCAGGCATGGCAAGTGTCTTTCTCCACTGAGCCATCTTGCAGGCCCCTAAACAATATTTCTGTGTTTATTTCCTTATTGACATACCTGTCTGGGTGATGTCTTCATTACTGAAAGTGAAACTTAATTAACATGTCGTTTGAAGGTCTCTGATGGTTAGATTGTCTCCTTAGTATGCTCTATAATCATGTTGGCGATAAACCTGGTCATGCCTGTGGAGAAGTTTCTAGATTGGGTTAGTTGAGGTGCAGAAGACTCACTGTAAATGAGGGCAGCGCAATTTTATGAGGTGACGTCTAGCCCAAATGAAATGGAGAGCGTGAGTACCAGCATTAGTCACTGTTCCCTGCAGAGGGGATGGCATCTGACCAGCCACCTCACACTCTGAGTGAGTACCAGGCCTTCCCCACCATGATGGACTGTAAAACTTTCTCTAGACCCTTTTTTATTTTCATACCGACTGTGACATTTTCTACAACAAATGTGTCATATCTTTTTAAAAACATCATTGTTTTATCATTCATCTAAATATACAGTGCTGATTTTTATTGATGTGGGTTGGGCATTGTTAGAAGTTCTAGGTTGTATAACAGTAAACAGATTATCCTTAAAATATGGTATTTCAGAGTTTATTGGGGAGAGACAGACAATAATGAATAAACACAAGGTATAAATGTTCGATCTTTTGTTATTCTGAAGAAGAATGAAGCAAAGAAATGGAGAAAGGGATGCTGAAGTTGTGGAGGTTGTGATTTAAGATAGGGTAAGAATGTAGCATTTAAGGGAACACCTGAAGTGAGTGAGGGGAACTAAATTTTCAGTAACACAGCTGTAAGAAATGTATTGTCTATGTGTGTGTGGGCATGTAGAAGTCATGGCATGTGTGTAAGTCAGAGTAGAACTTTCAGAAGTAATTTCTCTGCTTCTACCATGTGAGTTCAAGGTTCAAACTCAGGTCATCAAGCTTGGTAGCGAGTGCTTTTACCCAGTGAACCTTGAATATCTTCGTTTGTGTTTTTACTACAACCAAGATGGAAAGCGTTGCAAAGATCCTTGTATTACTCTCTACTAACCACACTACCTTCTTTCCCTGTGGTCCTCTGTCTCTAACACTCAATGTGACCTTGGCAATGAAAGTGTGTCCTAAAGACTGAAGACATGGCACAGCCGTTGAGGAACACTGGCTGCTCTTGCTCAGGACCTGGGTTCTCTTCTCAGCACCCGTATGGCAGTTCACAGCTGTCCACAATTCTACTTTTAGAGTATCTGATGCCCTCTCCTGGCTTCTGCAGGTGTCACGGACATACCTGAAGGCAAAACACTCATTCACATAAAATAGATAAATCTTTAGAAAATTGTTAAAGGAGTGTAAGATTGTTACATAAGAGAATCACATGCACTGAGCCTGCTTTATTACTGGTGTGCCTCTCAGTCATAGAGTACATATAGGAGAGTCAGAGAGGGCTGCGTTCCATTGTCATGGTGAAGAGTGCGGGCTCAGACACACATCTGGTTTAAATTTCGCCCCTGCTATTTGCTGGCATCTTTCTTAACTTTTGTTTTGTTTTTTGAGACAGGGTTTCTCTGTAGCTTTGGAGTTTGTCCTGGACTACCTCTGTAGACCAGGCTGGCCTCGAACTCACAGAGATCCACCTGCCTCTGCCTCCTGAGTGCTGGGATTACAGGCGTGCGTCACTACCGCCCGGCTTTCTTAACTCTTCTATACTTACAGCTTCTCTAAAATGGGGATAATGATGTTGCCAACCTGAACGATTTAAATTACAAAGATAAAGCTGCTAGCATAATGCCTGGCTCGGGGTATTTTCTCAGTATTCTGTAGTCATTGGTATCCTCACTATTGCTAATAAGTGTTTTATTGACTTTTATAGATATAGTGTTTAAAGAATGTGTTGAAGCTAGCATTTGGCTACGTGTTAAGGCCTCTGAAAATAGGCTTTCAAGAACCTTATTCCAGGCTGGAGAGATGGCTCAGAGGTTGAGAGCACCAACTGCTCTTCCAGAGGTCCTGAGTTCAATTCCCAGCAACCACATGGTGGCTCACAACCATCTGTAATGAGATCTGGCGCCCTCTTCTGTATACATAATAAATAAATAAATCTTTAAAAAAAAAACAAAACTGCATTTTAATCCTTAGTAGCTGGCAGGAAGTGAGTTCTCTATTTTCTTTTTGCCATGCAACTGGTTCTTTTATCACTATAATTTACAATTAAAATAGTCTATATGCTGATTATAGTAGCAGTAAAGGAAAATATTGTCATAAATTCCTAGGAAACTAGTCATTAAATCAATCTACAAAGTTCATTCTGTGTGTATGGGGGAGGGTGATAGTAGGCGTCATAGGGAAACATTGAAAATCAAGAATTTCTCTTTCTTATTTCTAGAGTAATGATAAACTGTGGGCCTGCCCTAGTTTTTGTAAATAAAGAATAAAGTTTTATTGGAACATGGTCATGTCCATTCTTTTCCATTTTGTTGGTAGCTGTTCCTCAAGCGTAACTAAGCTGCGGAGTTGAGCAGTTGCAGCGAAGTCCATATGGTCTGCCAGCCTGAAGCATTTACTGTCTGTTCCTTCCTAGAAAGCACCCATCCACTCTTATTCTAGGCTATGGGTTTGTGGTTCTTCTCTTACAACTTCTGTCATTTTTTTCTCTTGTATGATTACTTATGCACTGGGTATAAATATGCCTCAGAGTTCTTTTCTGAATGCCATAAAATCTTATGGGGTGATGTGACACCACTGTTTCGTTCTCCAACTTATTTTGCTGTAGTTTTAGACTTTTGTTTTCTAGTTAGGAGTCCAGGCAAGTCCGGGCATCTTTTCTTGTTGTATATACATTATGTATGCTTTTGTGACTCCAAGAGCCATACAGCTCTCTTGCTGAGGAGGAAAGGCATATTCAGGCTCCTTTCTGGACTTATTAACCTTCAGTGAACTTCCCCCTCCTGCTTCCTGAAGACTTTCTAGGCTACTGGCTCCTACTATTGTGTTACTAGCCATATGAGTAAGGAGCCTGAAAGATCGCCTTCTCTTTCCACTTAGCAATTCTTAATCTGCCTCTCGATGCTTGGTTTCCTATTCCCTTTCAGTGTTTCCCCTCACTGCAGTCCTGGTTTTCTTTCTCTCTCTCATCTCTTTAATAACCTTTTCATAGCTGGCAGTCTTCCCAAAACAAATGTCTTACTTGGAACATACTAGTGGTTCTTCATGGCTTGCAATATTTAAAAATTTTCTCTTTGCATATAAGATGTTTTCCTTGATAGACTTGAAGAATTTTACAAAGTAATAAGTGGGTTTCTCTTTTCTGCTTGTCTTAGTTACTTTTCTATCTCTGTGATAAGAGACCATGACCAAGGCAACATATAGAAGAAAGAATTTATATGGAGCTTACAGTTTCATAAGGTTAGAAGCAGGCATGCTGCTGGAGCAGTAGCTAAGAGCTGACATCTTGATCTACAAGCACCAGGTGGAGAGAAAGCTAACTGGGAATGGCATGGACTTATGAAACCTCAAAGCCCATCCTCAGTGATACCTCTTCCAAGGCCACACCTCCTAGTTCTTCCCAGACAGTGTCACCAACTAGGGACCAAGTCATCAAACATAAGCCCATAAGTACCATTCTCATTCAGACTACCACACTTGTGCTCACTTACATACAAATACAATAGTTTATTAGTGAGCTAAAGTCAATCACACTATATTGGAAGCTTTGGTTTGCCCACTCATTATCATGCCATTTTGCAGACAGAGACCCTCAGTTCTGACATATAGTTGAGTTGAAAATATTTCTTGTATACCTGGAGTTACTTTGAGGTTTTTTTTTTGTTTGTTTTTTTTTTTCTTAAGCCATTTATAGAATGTTTGGGAACATCTGATTTTGACTATGGAATCAAAGACTTAGACAGGGATTAAACCGATCCAGCCATTTGATAACATTCATTTTTACAGAGATCATATTTAGGAAGGTAGTCTTAAATCACTATCTCTGAGGTGACTCTTGATTTGCAGCAGCAGCAGCAGCAGCAGTAGAATTTTCTGTGATGAGGGAGAAGATCTCCCAATAGAACAAACGTTGGTGAAGGAGAAAGGATGATCGACAGACACACGCTGCCTACTTTACACCCACAGCTGTTAAGCTTGCTAGATGTTTCCTTACCTCAAAGTTAACTTTCTGCAGATTTTATGTAATGCTCCCTAAGTACCCTTCCAGGAATCCTTGGCTCTATGGCTTGGCTTTCAGAAGCAGGCCAGACAACTCTCACACGCACCCCATCCCCCATTGTAAGGTGTCAGGTACTGTAAAAATGAACAGAAACCTTTACGTCTATTTGTTAGTTTTGTTACCCTAGTAAATACACAGAGATTACTTAAAGGAAGGAAAGATTTTAGTGTACGGTTTTAGCAGGTTCTGTTGTTTCTAGGCCTGTGGCTTGATAATACAGCACAAGAGTGTAATGGAGCAGAACTGCTCGCCTGCTAGTGGAGAGAATGCAGGGACAGGCTGGGGACAAGTGCGCCTTTCCAGGGCACACTCCCAGAGAGCACCTTTCTCCAGGTAGCCCCTCCCAATCATAATATGAATCCATAAAGGATGAATCCATTGAGGAGTCCAGAGCCCTTAGGATTCAGCCACTCTTAGTGGCTGGATTCACCACCTGTGGATCAAGACATTAACATATATGTCTTATAGAGAATATATAGCTAAACCATAACAGTCCTTTTAGAGATGTATGTATTTTAATGTTTTTATTAAATAGAAGAAAAACAATTTTTGCTTGAATTATGTTCATGTTTTCTCAGTAGAGAAATTATATTTTGAGTAACTAGCTTTTTAAAATAAACACGTAGTTTATTACAGTTACAAGTCTTTTATTTTGTATGTAAGAATCTTCTTGCCTTCCCTCCCTATTCCCTTCTTTTTTTTTTTTTTTTTTTTTTTTTTTCTGAGATAGGGTTTCTCTGTGTAGCTTTGTGCCTTTCCTGGATCTCGTTTTGTAGCCCAGGCTGGCCTTGAACTCACAGACAGACCCGCCTGTCTCTGTCTCCCTAGTGCTGGGATTAAAGGCATGTGCCACCACTGCCCTGCATCCTATTTATTCCCTTCTTAATGCTGGTTGACCAGCAAAGATAGCAAGTTCAATTTTTGCTCTTAAGGAATTTGTAGTAAGTTGCTGAGGCAAGTTGTATGTTGGTCATTACAATATAATGCCTGAATTCGGTAAGTTTTGGGATTCTTTATTTTATATAACACCTAGACCTGTACTTGTAATAATACATGCAAAAATACAATAAATGTCAAAATATTTTTCAATACTATAAGAAGAGTTTGATGTATGCTGCAGCAGCCACAAATGGCCTGAAGATGGTGAAGGACATGGGGGTTAAGTAGCAATTTTAGTCAGGTGTGTAGGTAGGAGGAAGGATCAAGACATTTCTGTGATAGTGTGATCAGTGGTCTCTCTTGTGAGCGGATAGTATTGCCACTCAGGAAATATGAAGCAAAATTTAGGTCTAATGTAGAACACACATGTAATGTGTGGGTGGTTATGTGGATGAGGAGAAACCATATTACAGAGTGAGTTGTCACTTGCAGGAGACAGGCCTCCTTCTAGATTATAATAGCAACACCCCAGTGCCCCTTGGGTTATAGTTTGTTTGGTATTTCTTTTACTTTGAAATGATCTATGTGTTTAAGTTTAAATTGTATCTCCTATAGATAGAAGTATATTTAGAGCTTTTTAAAAAAAAAAAAAAATCCAGTTTGAGCCAGGCGGTTGGTCGTGGGGCACACCTTTAATCCCTGGTCTACAGAGCGAGTTCCAGGACAGCCAAGGTATACAGAGAAACCCTGTCTCAAAAACAAACAAAAAAAATCCAGTTAAGGTGGTGGTGTCACACGCCTTTAATCCCAGCACTTGGGAGGCAGAGGCAGGTGGATCTCTGTGAGTTCGAGGCCAGCCTGGCCTACAGAGTGAGATCCAGGACAGCACCAAAACTACACAGAGAAACCCTGTCTTGGAGGAAGGCGGGGGGGGCAAAAATTAAATGAATGAATGAATGAATGAATGAATGAATGAATCAATCAATCAATCAATCCAGTTTGGCAGTCTCTGCCTTCTGATTGTGTACTTAATTCACTCAGAATTTATGCACTCTGATATAAGGGATGACTGACGCCGTCACTTGGTTTCTAGCTCATGTTGTTCTGTCCCTCCACGAGTTGACTGCCTTCTTTGTCTGTAACACACCTTGTCCTTATTTTTGACAGTTTCCTCCGTGTGTGGAATACATTCTAGGCAGTGCCACACCCCCACGGCCTGTCTCTTTTTCCACCTTTGTGCTATAACCCTCCTTCTTCCAGCCGGCCCCACTCCGCCTGTCCTGTCTTGTGTGTGACCCCTGCATTCCGTTAGGATTGCTTGCGGGAGCATGTGTGGATGATTGTAGTGGAGCATGGCCGATTACCAGTGGCTCCAGCACTGAAGAAATGACAGGCTGTCAGGAGTCCCCTGAGGAGAGGTGGGTGGTGAACACCCCTTTCCTTCCATAATGAAGTACTGATAAACCCAGCCCAAACAGAAACGTTTTTAGTTAGGGGGAGTGGGGGGTGGCCTCAGTCGGAGCAGAAAGAGATGAACGCTGGGGCTTCCTCACTTCCGTTTGTTATGCGGTCTAGGATCCTAGCCATGTAATGGTGCTGTCTGCATTCAGTCTGGGCCGTCCCACCCACTGCCTGCTCTGAAACTCCTCACAGACATGCCCTCAGGTAGACTATCAAGCTCTAGTCTCGAGTGGTTGTTCTGGGGATTACACGCAGCAGGACAGTCATCCAGGTTAATACTGCCTTAAATCCAGTACACTACAGCCCAAATACAGCCTCATTTCTCTTCCTTTGTGCTGTTACTGTTTTATGCAATGTATTTCTGTTATGGCTTGTATTTTATCTTTTGATGAAATTAAAAGAAGTCAATACATTTATACATTATGACTATAGTAGCTGCTTTATATTCATTGCTGAATGCACTAGCCTTGTCTATCCAGAACCAATGTCTGTTGGTTTTTATAAGCACAAATACCAACTTTTCCTGTCCCTTATGTGTCTTTACATTTTAAATAGAATGTTTTTATATTGTAGCAACTCTATAGAGACTTTTTTTTTTAAGATTTGTTTATTTTTATCTTCTGTGTTTGAGTGTTTGCCTGCATTAGTATGTGCCTATCTGGTGCCCATGGAGGCAAGAACAGGGCACTGGATCCCTTGGAACTGCAGTTACAGACTGTTGGGAGCCACCATGTGGGTGCTGGAACCAGATGCGGGTCCTGGGCAAGTTCATCAAGCCTCCTAACCACTCTGCCATCTCTCCAGCCCCAGGAATTGGATTTCTTTCTTTCTTTCTTTCTTTCTTTCTTTCTTTCTTTCTTTCTTTTTTTTTTTTTTTTTAAATTATCATTGTATTTTTTGTGCATGTTTTGCCTGCTTAAATGTCAGTGTACTGTGTATGTGCCTGGTGCTTATGGAGGCCGGAAGAGGGTGTCGGATACCCTGGAACCGGAGTTACAGATGGTTGTGAACCCCATGTAGGTGCTGGGAATGGAATCATGGTCCTGTGGAAGAGCAGCCAGTGCTCTTAACCACTGAGCCATCTCCCCAGCCCTGGAGTTGGATTTTTAAAACCTTTTGAGTGTGATTGTTTTAGGGTATTTTATCAATCTCTTATCTTATTGTAGTCTAAAGAGTTTTTTTCCCCATAGGAATTAGTTTTTTTGATTCTGTGTTAAAAATTAATTTCTTGGCACAGTTAATAAGTTGTTATTTATGAGAGATTATGTTTAACACTTTGTAGTTATAAAGGCTTCTTCTTCTTTTTTATTTGGTGCTTAGTCTCTGAGTTGGAGAAGACATTGAAGTTGAAGTTCAGACACTTGTTGGGTTGCATTTCCTTTACCCAAGGACCCCTTGGGTGTCCTAGGGAAGTGTTCTGCTAGGGTTTGGGGAGAGTGGGTTTCCTGACCTTCTGTAGCTAGAACTCTGCGGAAACTTTCGTCTTTAACAGCCTGTGCCTCCTACACTACTTTAATTCGGTCTCATTAGTCTGTGTCCTCGTTGTTCTGAGAGCAACGTCTTACATTGGCAATATCAGCAATTTTCTGTGTTTATCTTAATCCCTTAGCAACTTTTGATCTAAATGATCATTAAAAAAAGACTCTTAAATCATAAAAAAGCTGTCTTTTTTCTTTCTCCACTTACAATTCCATTATCCATTCCTTTCTGTTTCATGATTCCTCCTGCCCCCTATTATTCAAACTTAACTCTGTTCAATTTTTAGAGCACTCTTTGGGAATGGTAAGTCAGCTCCTAACTTCACCTGTCAAAATCTCTGTTGACTTCCGTTACATTTAAAGTGAAATTGAGTTTCTTACCACAGTTGAAGAGGCTTTATTCCTTTTTCCTCTCTTTCTGAACTTATCTACCTTTCTTCCCCTTACTTTCAATGATGCAACCACCCTATTTTCTAGCTCTTTCTGGAACATTCCAAACTTATCCCCTTAGGTTTTTCATTTAACTGCCATGCTGTTTCCTCACAGCTTCAAATATGTCCTAGTTATATTTCCAGTTTTGTAATAAATTCTCTGACCAGAACAGTTTCAGGGAGAAAGGGTTTATTGTGGCTTAAAGTTCGAGCATGCAGTCCATCATGGCTGGCAAGTCATGTTCCATCCACAGCCTGGGAGTAGAGAACGGTAAACGTTAGTGTTGGGCACAAGCCCAGGGAGCGGTGCCAGGGCTTCAGGAGGGCCTTCCTGCCTCAGATGGCCTGATGGGAGATAGTTAGTCGCCAGGGTACCTGGAGGCGCAGCTCCCAAAAGACTAAGTCCTGTGAAGTTGACGGTCAGTAGTCACCATCACAGAACGATTTTCACTTTTAGTTCAAATGTTTGTAGCTTTTACCTCCTTACAGAATTCCCTCACACCTTGATCTAAAATATCTATTTTCTATATCTAGTCAGCTTGACAAATTTAACATCATTTTTTATTGATTCTTTGGGAATTTCATGTCATGTACCCCAAATCCCACTCATTTCCCAGTCCCTCCATATCTTCTCCTCACCCCCATAACATCTCCCCCACTAATATTAATTAAAAACAACACTTCGCTCCTCTGTTCCTACACATACTTCCTAGACTAATTGAAGAAACAGAGAGCTGCTAAATTGACCACACAGGTGACAGATAATTATACCTTTGATCAAAACCATTACCCAAATAAAGAGGACTTAAGTCATGTCCGTGAGGATGGGAATAGAGGGGCGAGAGAAAGACCTGGAGTGTCTATCATTCTCCCGTCTTCTTCAGTTAGACAGGGTCTCTCATGAACCTGAAATGCCAGCTCTGTAAGTTAGGTGGTCTGGCCAGTGGGCTTCTAGGATTGGCCTGCCTCTACCCATGAGCTCTGAGATTACAGGCATGCATGGTCCCATGGAGCTGTTTCTGGAAGCTGGACATTGGAAACTAGGTTTTATGTTTGCCTAGAAAATAATCACCCACTGAGTCAGCTTATGCTATTAAATTTCCATATTTTCAAATTCCCTTTGGATATAGATATAATCCATGGTAAAGCCTCAGCTGGAGCTCCAAACAGCAGTGTTTTTTCTTCCTTTCACCATAGACTCTTATGTTTCTTGAGAGTAGAACCTTTCTTGGTTTTGTTTGTTTCTGTGTCTGTAATGTTGAACAGTGTGTGGCACAGAGTAGGTGTGCTGTGCTTGTAGACAGCTTTGCTCGCTGTGGAGTCGGTGTATGGTTACTCCACTAGTAAAGAACACTTCAGTGAGAGCACGAGAATGGCAGGAGATGTCTGTCCAGTGCATTTCAGACACCAGACTTCACTGAACGTTGATTTGACTGATACGCATAAAAGTCGCCCTATCAGCGATCATTTAGGGAATTTTATGGTCCTATAATATTGGAGTGAAATCCAGACCTTAATTTCTATATTTGGTCTACTGATGAGTAATGGCAGATGAGTCACTGGCTGGCGCTGGTCTTTCTCTTTTCCTGACTTTTTATTTTGTAGGTAGAGTAGCCCAGATTGGCCTTGAACTCATGATCTCAAGAGAGCTGAGATTTCAGTTGTGTGCCACTGGGTGCCTGGCTTGGCATACATTTTAGCAGCATATTCAGAGCCTGTTTCTATACTTATTGTTATTTTAGAAGTACCTCGATCTTTATGATGATAGCTGTTATTCTTAAATATTTAATGTGCTTTCTTTGCAGAACCGAGAGCTCCAGATCATGAGAAAGCTAGATCATTGTAACATAGTCCGATTGCGGTATTTCTTCTACTCGAGTGGTGAGAAGGTAGGTGTGAAAAAGTGTGAACTGACTATTCTCTTCTTCTAGAAATAACCCCTCCATACCTCCAGCAAATAGCTTTGCTGATTGATTGAAAGAACTCAAAGCACAAACCATGGTGATTCTGAACCCAAGATACAGTCCTGGGATATTGTTGATTATAACAGGAAAATGCCAATGAGAAAATGAACTTTAAAGAATCTTCCTGAGGCTACCGGGAGACAGCCTAGCAGCTCCTGCCGCACCAGTGTGAGGACCTTAGTTCAAGTCTCCAGAGCCTGCAGTTAATGCTTGACATGACAGCCTCAGCCCTGGGGTGGGGGTTGGGGGGTGGGAGGAGACAGACAGATTTGTGGGCTTACTGCCTGCCAGCCTAGCTTCAGGTTCAGTGAGAGAACCTGTCTCGGGAATAATAGAGCTGGACACCCAGTGTCCTCTTCTGGCCTCATACAGGCATGGGCTTGTGTTCTTACATATGTGAGTGTACACCCACCCACCCCACACACAGCTTAAAAAGAAAGAAAATTTTCTGAGCTCACTGTGGTGGCATAAGTCTATAACCTCAGCACTTGAAGCACTGAAACATAGATCTCTCAAGTGAGAGAGAGGTCATCCAGTGCTACATAGCAACAGCCCCATCCTCAACCTAAACCCCTAGACCTTCCTCCCCCAAAGTGGAGGGGAAAGGGTTTTCCACTTTAAAGTAAAGCTGCCTTCAGTTCTCAAGCACATTAATATCTTTGATTAATTGTTCTGTGTTCCTCATGTGCTTATGAGCCCTCTGATGGCTCATCTGTTTAGTACAGGAAGGAAAATGGTGATTATGTTAATGGGAAGTTGATTAGAAGAGAAAGAGAAGTAGGGGCCTTTGCTTAGCCAGGGGAGACTTTGAGAGGTCTGTAAAGCTCACTGTAAATAGTCACTGTTGCTGGTTGCTTTTAATTCTGTGAAAGTAAGGGTAAGACTGTGTTGGGACGCCCCGCCCACTTTCTCTCATATCTTTAGGAGATGTCAATATTTAATGGTCTCTTTAGTACCCTCCTTGCTGCCTATCACTGCCCCCCTCTCCACTTTCAGTCTTCAGCCACCCCCACCCCCCCTATACTGGTTTGAAGTGGAGAAGCAAGGCAAGGAACACTAAATAACCTGATTTTTTTTTTTTTAATTAATCTAAATGAGATCACTTGATATTTTGGGCTTCAGATTTTATGCTTATAATATTTAATGTTATTAGGCCACTGTTGCCTTTTGACTTTACAGAACATTTCTTTTTGGTGTTTTGAGACAGGGTTTCTCTGTGAAGCCCTGGCTGTCCTGGAACTCATTCTGTAGACCAGGCTGTCCTCGAACTCACAGAACTGCCTGGCTCTGCCTCCCAAGTGCTGGGATTAGAGGCATGCACCACCACTGCTCGGCTTTGCAGAACATTTCTGGTGTAACCATTTTTAATGATTTTTCACAAAACTTTATTTAGGCGTCCTTAGACATTTGAGGTGTCCTACCTCAAACCTGGAACACAAGAGGATCCTTGATCCACGTTTGTGATGTCCGTGTCTACAGATCTGTGATTATCATCATAACATGGTTGGACAGCCAGAATTAGCAAAACGATCTACTAACACGTGTTTCTTAGCTCTTTCACTTTTAAGATCCCTCTACTAATATTAGGGATCGTAAACTCTCATAAGGATCTGGAGTTCTTCTATTTCTAAAGCCGATGGGCTGGTACCTACTTCTTCTTCCTTTCTCCTAACCCAGCACACTGCCCATTACTGTTTATTTTGGCATGTCTTTACTTTTTCCTGTCCCTTCCCAAATAAGATTAGAGAGCATCTGCTCTGTCCACAGCATTTCATAATGGGATTTTCTATCCTCATGACTTCTTTATTATTAGATGCTAGACATTATAATGTCCCAGGGAGGAAAGTAAAGGTCAGAATTGTTTGTTTCATGATCTACTAGATAACATATAGATTCATTTGCAAATGCCTCCTTAAAAGTTCTCTAAACATTGTGTCTTAATTACTGTAATAAACATAGTCCCCAAGTACCAGACATTATTTTAATGCTTTGTAAATGGTAACACATTTAGCTCTTACAAAATTAAAGGGCAGAGGGAGGCTCGCAAGGTACTGAATGACTTTTCAGGTTTTGGTTTGGCAGGAGGGTCCACCATCCTGACTGAAAGCTGACTGGCTATTATTTGAGTGCCTCAGAGAGAGATTCCCCTCCTTGCCCCTGACTTGAGTTGTCTGTTTACCATAGTCGTTCTTATAGCTGCCGAAAGGCCTTTAGCAAGTTATCAGAAGAACAGTGAGTCTGTGTTTACTAAAAGAGTAGCTTGTACATCATGTATCTCAATTTTTGAGCATTCTAATTTTTTCAGAGTAAGAGAAAAAGATACTTCTTGGTTTGGAGTAATTTCTGGCTCCAGGTTTCTGTTCCATCCCTTCTAGACTCAGGGTTTCTGTCTCCGTAGATTTATTTTCCTCTATCTCTTTGTTCCCTTTCTCTCTCTCTCTCTCTCTCTCTCTCTCTCTCTCTCTCTCTCTCTCTCTCTCCAACCCCCCTCATTTTTCTGTCTTTGAATATGTATGAATTCTATTTCCTGGATCTCTAGAACTTTGTTAGGTCTTTACCTATGGATGCCCTCCCCCCATTCTCAATTCTCTTTAAATCTTTGTGCAGATTGAGAGAGGCTTGAATATTTCTTATTTTTAGTATCTTAACACTCTGGGCTTAAATTTTTGTTTGTATTTGTGGTGTGTGTGTGTGTGTGTGTGTGTGTGTGTGTATGTGTGTGTGTTGCCTGCTGCCTGTATATCTGTGCACTGTGTCTGTGCAGTGCTTGTGGAGGCCAGAGGGTGTCAGATCATCTGGAACTGGAGTTACACCTGGTTGTGAGCCAACATGTGAGTTCTGGGATTCAAAATCGGTCCTCTGAAGAGTAGGCAGTGCTCTTAACCAGTGTGTCATCTTCCCAGCACCTACTCTGGGCTTTTTATCACTCCATCTTTGGAAAATTAACACAACAAACCTTCTCTGGCACTGTCCTTACTTTTGCCTTCAGTTCTAATTCCATATGTCCATTTTCACATGGTTGTATACCTGGTTACACTGCACCTCATTAAACACTTATCTCATTAAATCTTGCTCTATTGTGTGATAATTTGTGGAGTTACATATTATTTTCTTGAGCTGTATTATATAGCATCACTCTTAACCTGTTCATTATTTTTAACTTTCAAGTTGTTACTAACCTCATACCTTAATTTTTTTTGTCTGTAAGTGCCTTTCAGGTCTGAATAGAGTTTAAATAGGTTTCAAATATTTTTAATGACCAGATTTTAAATTTTATTTTTACTTTATATCTATGGATCTTCCTTATCTTCCTTCCTTCCTTCCTTCCTTCCCTCCTCTCTCTCTCTCTCTCTCTCTCTCTCTCTCTCTCTCTCTCTCTTTCTCTCTACCTCCCTCCCTCCCTCCTATCTGTCCATCCATCCACCCACCCATCCATCTATCTATACACATGTCTATGCACCATGTGTATGCATTGCTCTGGGAGGCCAGAAGAGGGCATAGTATCACCTAGAGCTGGAGTTACAGAAGCTTGTCAGCGACCATGTGGGTGCTGGGAATCACATCTGGGTCCTCTGGAAGTGCAGCTGATGCTTCTTATGCTGAGACATGTCTCTAGACACCTGATCACAGCTTTAAAGACTTTTCCTTTAGGCAGTCAACACTGCCTGTCCTAGGGAAATGCTAGCTATTGTTACTAGACGGAGCTACTCAGTCAGGATAGAGAGGAGAACTGTGAACTAGTCATTCTTAGTCTTGTGGGGTTATTCCGCTGTAGTAACTGAAGCATGTTGTAATCAACATATTGTAGGTCACCCTGTAAATTTTAGGAGCTCTAATTTAGAGTGAATAGTACCTCTGCCTTGATTAGATAACAGTGGGAATTGTGAGTGTTTTGAAACTTTAGACTTTAACAATTTTGTGAATTTCAAGTCTGTAGAATAGTGATTTTCCCCCCAACACTTTAGTATTTAGTATTTCAACACTGTAGAAACCATTCTCATGAAATTTTATGAAGAATTCTAATAAAAATAAACAACACAGTAGCTCTTATGTGGAAACAGCTGTATGTCTGCCCTTAGCTATAGGTTACAGCACTTTGTGAGTTGGAATATAATGTAAAGCCGTGTTCTGTGTCTATAGCAGCCCTGGGTTCTACACAACATGTTTTCTCTCAAGGTACCTTGCATGTGAAACCACTTGATGTCATAGGTGGTTTGAGTGAAGAGAAGAGCTTTCCCTCCTTTGGTAGAAGACACTTGTTAGGTAGAGGGTACCAGATTGGTTTCTTTCCTCACTTTTAGAAACTTTATGTGGTGCTGAGGTTGGGCAGAGTTAGGCTAAGCTAAAATGTTCCTGTCTTCCACTGGCCGTAGGTATGTGACAAGAATCTACTCTGAAAATGTATTTTATAATTCATTTGGAAACAAAATAGATGATGGCCTGCTTTGTAGCTGGAAGTGTTTGAGTTAGCCTTGCAGTTCTGCCATGCAGTAGCACCATGACTGGGCAGCCTACTCACCTTTGTAAGTCTTCCTGTGGCTACCTCTTGTTTGTTTGGTTGGTTGTTTGGTTGTTTGGTTGGTTGGTTGGTTGGTTGGTTGTTTTTGTTTTGTTTTGTTGGTTTTTCAAGACAGGGTTTCTCTGTATAGCTTTGCGCCTTTCCTGGAACTCACTCTGTAGCCCAGGCTGGCCTTGAACTCCCAGAGATCCGCCTGCCTCTGCCTCCCAACTGCTGGGATTAAAGGTGTGCATCACCACCTCCTGGCTCTGCTGCTACCTCTTAACAGTTGGGATTTTGTAAGGAGCATTAATGTTTATCCATTGCTGATAACATTAGACTGTGATAAACCCTACATGTTAACTCATTAACAATTACTATATTTAGTAATTATGTGAATATATAGAGTACTTGCTGCCATTAGGTAGTATCATGAACCTTTCACTTGTACTTCATAACTCAAACTGCATGGTACCCTTTATGAAGAATGCTGTTTTTATCTTAATGTTACAGATGCAAACTATACTGAGATAGTAGTCTATAAGTAAGTTAACTCAGATTTACACAGCTACTAAATGGAGTCTGAATCCAGAATATGAAAGATGCCATATTTATTATTCAGCATAGGATGTGGATTTCTTCAGAAACTGTGCAATAGAAATGTAACATTTAAAACAACTTAGTAGTGATGGTTGAACAAGGGCAGGTTGTAGCAGCAATAATAGTTGTAATAGTAGAAATGATAATAATAGCTAAAATGTACTAGATACTTACTGGGTACCACTACTGTTTTTTTTGTTGTTGTTGTTTTTGTTGTTGTTGTTGATTTTTGGAGCTGAGGATCGAACCCAGGGCCTTGCGCTTGCTAGGCAAGCACTCTACCACTGAGCTAAGTCCCCAACCCCACTACTGTTATTTTATCAGAGACTTTACATGTAACATCTGAAAACTTGTTGGATTTCTATTTTTTTATTATATACTTCTTTTCTGTATTTAAAATTTCCCCCTTTCCTTTTGAGCTACAGTTTTCCTGATTGGTCTCAGAACTCACGGGCCAAGTGATCCCCCTGCCTCTGTCTACTGAGTAGCATTCCACAGACTCATGGTACTATACTCAGTTTCCTTTTTTGCATTTAGGGAGTTTTGTTCTGTTGTTAATTTCTTCTACACCTGTTTTTCAGAATTCACTGTTGACCTCATCTGGTCCTGAAATTTATCCTGTTAGGAAGTTTTTAATTACTTATTCAATCCTGTGTTAGAAGGTCATTAATTTATCTTGAGTTAATTTAGTAATTTTTATACTTCAAGAGAAATGTTCCATTTCATGCAGGCTACCTTATTTGATAGCACTGTTTCTAGTATGTGGTTACAGTCTTTTTATCAGTAATTTATCCTAACTTTCTTTGCGGGGGTGTAGTTTCCAGTCTGGAACTCACTCTGTAGATCAGGCTGGCCTCGAACTCAGAGGTTCACCTGCCTCTGCCTCCCGAGTGCTGGGATGAAAGGCGTGTGCCACCACCTCCCAGCTATTATTTATTTGTTTGTTTATTTTTAATTTTTCAGTTCTTTTCTTTTTTGTTACTTTAGCTTAAAAGTGTTTTAATTTTTCTAGTTGGGGGTGGGGAATACCCAAAGCTTAGACTGGGGACTGCTTGCAAAGACCTGAGTTGAGTTAGTCCTTCAAATCCACATTTATGCAGTTGGGCACAGATGGGTTCTTGAGGTCCCTGGCCAACTAGACTGGACTGCTAGGGACCCAGGCTGTCCTCTGGCCTCCCTGTGCAGCACATGTATGCCATACACCCTCTCCCCCTCCCCAGGTTCTGCTTTTGTTGATTCTGTACTTGTCTATTCTCTATTTCATTTCTCCACTTAAATATTTACAATTGCTTTACATGTAGTTTGATTTTTTTCCCCTAAGTCTCAAGCCTGGATGAGGTGGGGGGGGGGGGGGGGTGAGTGCATGCGTGTGTGTGTGTGTGTGTGTGTGTGTGTGTGTGTGTGTGACATGCACCACAGCCTGAGTGTATAGGTCAGAGAACAAGTTTTGGGAGTCAGTTTTCTCCTTCCACCATGTGTCTCAGGATTGAACTCAGGTCATCATACTTGGTGGCCAGCTTTTTCCTTACCAGCTGAGTCATTGCACCAACCCTCCTCCTTCTGTCTTTGATGGCTAGTATCCATTGTGGCTGGAGAAGGGATTTCATATGATTTCACTCCTTTTAAACTTACTGAATTTTGTTTTGTGGCTTACCGTGCTCTGTCACGTGTAATGCCCCACGTGTGCTTGGGAAGAATGTGTATTGCTGTGTAGGGTGAGGTGTTAGTGCATTTGGTCTGCAGCACTCAAGTTCTCTTATCGTGGAGGGTGGTATATTACAGTTTCCAGCACTTCCTGAGAAACTCATTCTCCTTACTTTACATCAATGTTTCCTTAGTATGTTTGTGGCTCTTTGCTTTGCTTGTATATACATGTAGAACTGTTCCATCTTGATGGATTGGCCCTTTTATCAGTATGTGACCCTCTACAGGCCTGTTCTTGCTGCTGCTCTGGATTTACAATGCTCTGTCTAGCCAGCACATCATTGCTCTGATAGCACAATCTATCCTAGTTGTCTCTTCAAGGTTTATCAGAATGTCTTAACTTTTTTTCCATTTTCTGTATGTCCATAGAACAGTTTCCATATACTAAATTGTTTTACCAGTTAGGTGCTCATGTTTGAGGAACAAAATTTCCTAAGATTCTAAATCTGCTGTCCCAGAAGTCCTTTGTCCTTCCTTGTCTGTCAGACCTTCTCACTCACTTTGCTCTTGTACTGCTCTGAGAAATTACTTTGCTAGGTATAAAAGATGAGTACGTACAGTACAGTGGTATAGTGGGTGCATCATTTTAAAACAGCAAGCACAATAAAGTAGTAGCACTATACCAACACATTATAAAACAATATTTTAAACTGTCAAAGAAAATAATATGAACACTTTCTTCTAAAGTATTATGATTTTTAAAGTGTTTCTGAGAATTTTCTTCTTTATAAAAACTTTAATTGTACACTAGGAATGTGACAATGTTATAAGCTTTGTTACAGAGAAAAAAATCAGTCTAATATGATCAGAATACACTCAGGGTTTTATAGTCAATAACCATATGAGTTGGTTAATTTTTGTCAATTTGACCCAAGCTGGAGTCATTTGGGAAGAGAGACTTTCCATTGAAAAAATGCCCCCATAAGATTGGCCTGTAGGCAAGTCTGAGAGGCATTTCTTAATTAATGAGTGATGTGGAGGGCCCAGCCCACTATGGGTAGTTCCAACCCTGGGCAAGTAGTCCTTCATTGTACAAGAAAGCAGGCAAACCAATACTTGCCAGGAAGCAGCATTTCTCCATGGTCTCGGCGTCAGGTTCTGGACTTGAGTCCTTCCCTGACTTCCCTCAGTGATGGAGTGTGACCTGAGAGTTGTGAGCTGAAATAAACCCTTTCCTCCCCAAATTGCCTTTGATGGTAGACTTTATCCCAGAGGCAAAAAACTAAGACAAGGCGTGTAGATTATTCTTAATTCCTTCCTCTTCATAAATACGTCATCTTGTCCTTACATAAGAGTACCACACACGTATGCACACAATAGTTTCAGTGTACAGTTCCAAGAAATGACATTGCTGAGTCACAGTTGGCTCTCTGTGCCTTCACCTTTGCTTGAGTGTACAACCCACTGACTTCTCAGAAGGTTCCATGAGCTTGCACTTACAGGGCATGTGGTGGTGCACATTAGACAGTGACCTTTTCTAATACTTCATTTTCTGAAATTGAATTTTCCTTTCTCATTTGAGAAGTGAAGAATTATAGCTTGTTGTATTATTATTTTGTTACTGTAAGTATGAGTGAAGTTGAGCATTTTTCTTGTTTCAATACTTGTCTGTAAGCCGATACTTAAAATGAATTCCTTTATCATGTGTAGTAGGGGTACCTTCCCCAAAATAATCATTTGGGGTATGGGGGAGGCATGATCTGTGTGTTTTAGTTTGTGTTTAAGTAGCGTGATTTGTATTTATATCTTTTTTTTTTTGAGCTGAGGATCAAACCCAGGGCCTTGTGTTTGCCAGGCAAGTGCTCTACCACTGAGCTCTAATTCCCCAACCCTGATTTTTGTATTTGTATGTAGTCAAATTGATCCCCACCCCCCTTAATATCCTTTGTTTGTTTGTCTTGAGACGGGTTTCTCCAGCTCTGTAGACCAGGCCAGGCTCAAATTCTCAGAGATTCTCCTACCTCTGGCTCCTGGGTTTGGGGATTAAAGGTGTGCCCTTTCTCTGACCTTTTAATGTCTTAGAGCTGCTCCATCCTTCAAGGTTTACTTATAAGTTCATTTTTCCTCACACACAATTTTTGGTAATTTTGATATTTATTTTTCAGTGTGCCCTGTTTCTTTGTTAGATGTTCCTGTGTTCGTTTTTTTGTTTTGTTTTGTTTTGTTTTTGTTTTCTCCTGTGCTGTTGTAGAATACCCTGGGAAAAACAGCTAGAGGAGAAACGGTTTGTTTTGACTTACAGTTTTAGAGGGGGAGCCATCCCCATTGACCAGGAAGGTGTTGGCAGTAGGAGGTGGGCTGGTATGTAGGAAGCAAAGGGATTACAGTTCATCTGCACGCAGGAAAGAGAGAGACAGAGAGAAAGAGCAGAAACTGGGCTCAGTCTACTAAACCTCCAAACTTGGCCTCTGGTGAAGTACTTCCTCCAGCAGGGCTCCACCTCCTAAAGGTTCCATAACTTTCCCAAACTGTGCCACCAGCTGGGGACCGAGTGTTTAAACACACCAGCCTGTGGGGAACCGTTACTCATTCAAACCACAGTACCTTCCCTTTTGCATGTTCTTGAACAGCTTCCCAAGCAAAAAGATTGTCCATTGATCCTTACTGTTGCTCTTGTGCCTGTTTTGCAAGACAACTGCTTACGACTGTTTGCTGTCACTAGTTCTGAGCGTGCAGGGCTGCCATGATTGCTCCGTTGGATGTCTTATCACTAAACTCCCATACGCTGCTTTGCTTCTCGTGAACATTTAGAATGATATTGTGTCTATTTAAAGCTTCGGCCTCAAGCCATTTTATTTCCCTGACCTCACCAGTCAACTGGGGACAGGAGCATCTTAATCTTAATACTGTCTGTTTTACATTATCCCTGCTGCTATGGCTGCTGCTAGGTGGTATTAAACCATGCCATTTAAATGTCTGAGTTGTGTGGCTTAAATACAGCATCCAGAGAGGACCGAGTATCAGTGATAAGGGAACAGTGATGAACTGGGAAACTGAACTGCTGTGGAGAAATGCTCCATGAATGACACATTATGTATTAGGTCTGGTCTGTCTTTGTATATTGATGCTCTGAACTTTCATTATGAGGCTTTCCACTTTGTTGTTTGAATCTTAGATGGTCTTTTAATTAAAAAAAAACAAAACAAAACAAAACCCAGATATCAGGGTGAAAGCTGAAAGATCAGAGAAGCAGAGCAGCCAGCTACTAGTTCTTACTTCTACGAAATCCTCAGCCTAAAGAGAGTGAGTTCCTGTTTCCTCTGAGCCTTATATACATTTCTCTGCCCTGCCATCACTTCCTGGGATTAAAGGTGTGTGTGCTTTCCAGTACTGGGAGTAAAGGTATGTGCCACCACTGCCTGGCTCTGTTTCCAGTATGGCCTTGAACTCACAGAGATCTAGACAGATTTCTGCCTCCTAAGTGATAGGATTAAAGGTGTGTGTCACCACTGCCTGACCTCTCTGTCTAATCTAGTGGCTGGCTCTGTCCTCTGATCATTAGGTAAGTTTACTAGGGTACACAATATGTCACTATGCCACTTGGTTCACGTTCAGAGTTCAGTAGATCAGTCTGGCCTATTAGAGTCTTACAGTCTGAACTTGGTGGTCCGTTTTCAGCCATTCTTCTTGGTGGTGCCAGCCTTAAATGGCTGAGTAAAACGAGACACTTCGGGCTGACCTTCAGGTCTGTCTCCTGGTGCTTGTATTTGGTTTGTGCATTTTGGAAATTGTTTATGGATATGTTTAGTTAAGTCTTAAATTGATTTACCACCCACATTTGTTACTTAACCATTGTAGGCATTTGTTTCTTCAAATTCCAATAAATGAAATCATGCATGGTGTTAGTCAACTTTCAAAACACTGGTGTGACAAAAATATCCAAGGAAAACAATTTAAAGTAAATTATTTCTACTCACAATTTAAGAGGTTTCGTCCTGTGTCAGCTGGAATTTTCAGGTTGTCAGTTTGGGTGAGACCCTTAACAACCTGAAAATACCTTTGTGGCAAGCAAGGTATGGTGGAAGAAGGGGTGAGGGATGAGTATCCTAGGGCTAAGATTTAATCCTGTCCTTGTTTGCATTTGGTTTTCTACTTTTCTTCCCCTTGCTTGTCCCACTATAGTGTATTGAAAATATGTAACTTATTTTTGTTTTACAGAGCTCATAGCTAATAGTTTGTTTTGAGTGTCAGGAGACTAGATTTGGACTTTGCAGCAATGCTAGAAATGTTATGCAGTGGAGACTTTGGGAGATGAACTGAATGCGTTTTGTAATGTGCAGTGGCATGCAAGGAAGCAGGGATAAGGTCTACCCTTTGAGGGTATTCCCCAGAGACATGTTTCCCCCGTCTTAGTCCGCTTCCTAAAGTTCCCACATCTCCCAATACTATGCAGGATGTGAGTCCGTGGGGGACATTGGAGATCCCAATGGTATAATAAAAAGTAAACATTGAAAAGCCCTGATCTTGCTGGATGGTGGTGGCACATACCTTTAATCCCAGCACTTGGGAAGCAGAGGCAGGCAGATCTCTGAGTTCGAGGCCAGCCTGGTCTGCAAAATGAATTCCAGGAGAGCCAGAGCTGTTACACAGAGAAACCCTGTCTTGAACAACCCCACCCCCACCCCCAAAAAAAGTCCTGATCTAAACCATTACCTTTATGAAGGACAAGCTTGAACTTTACAGCTGGAAGCCTGCATTGAGCATTCAGCACCATCCTTAATTTTTGTCTTCTTCCTTCTTAGTACATCATTAGCAAATGCTATACCTGTAACCCAGTGTTATCCCCTTTTCTGGGTTGCTGATAAGTGTATCATGATAAACTTTGTCAAAGACTTTTAGGATCAGGAACTTTTGAGTTTAGTAATCTTTTATTTTTCAGTTTCTTTTAAGATTTTTATTTTATGAGTCGGGCGGTGGTGGCACACGCATTTAATCCCGGTACTCGGGAGGCAGAGGCAGGTGGATCTCTGTGAGTTCAAGGCCAACCTGGGCTACCAAGTGAGTTCCAGAAAAGGTGCAAAGCTACACAGAGAAACCCTATCTCAAAAAACAAAAAACAGCAAAACCAGATTTTTATTTTATAATGTAAGTATGACTGTTTTGCCTGAGTGCATATATTTGTACCATATGCCTGTCTGTTGGACTTCCCAGAAGTGGGGTTATGGATGTTTGTGAGCCACCATATGGGTGCCAGGAATTGAACTTGGGTCCTTTGCAAGAACAAGTGCTCTTTTTTTTTTGTTTTTCGAGATAGGGTTTCTCTGTGTAGCTTTACGTCTTTCCTGGATCTTGCTCTGTAGACCAGGCTGGCCTCAAACTCACAGAGATCCGCCTGGCTCTGCCTCCCGAGTGCTGGGATTAAAGGCGTGTGCCACCACCGCCCTGTGAACAAGTGCTCTTAACTGTTTAACAATCTGTCTAGCCCATAATCTTTAAGATAAAGGTTTTCATGTTACCAACCCTTCTAAATCCTGAGGTCCACCATGCCTGGGTCCTCCTTACACAGTTTGAATTTCTCTTATTTGAGCTTTGGGACCCAGGAGTGTTAGATTTTGGAATTTTTAAGACTTTGGAATATTACATAGTTTGATGTCTTGAGAATGGCCTTGTGAGTCTAAACACAAAATGCATTTATGTTTCACATGTACCTCAAACATGTAGTCTGACTTTAATGTTATACAAAATTTCAGTACATCAGTGTTTTCTGTGCTTTTTTGGTTGTTGTTTGCTGGTGGTGTTTATTTTTTAGTTCTGTTTTCTATTTTCTAGTTTAAATTTTATTTTATATATATGGGTGTTTTGCGTGTATGTCTGCTGGGCACCACTTGTGTGCCTGGAGCTTGGAGGCCAGAAAAGAGAATTGGACCCCCTGGAACTGGAGTGACAGGCAGTTGTGAGCTGCCGTGTGGATGCTGGGAACCGAACCAAGAACGAGTGTTCCGGCCGCTGAGCCATCTCCCTTCCCTTCACCTTTCGGTTTTTGAGGAAGGGTCTTGCTGTGTGTTTCCCTGGCTAGCCTGGAAGTCCCGAACTACTTATCCTTCAGCTTCGCCCTCCTAAGGGGCTGGAGAGCACACACCATCCCACTTACCCGCCTCCCTGTGACCTTCCGGTCCTGTGAGATGGTGTTTGTAACGTCACGCTGCTACTCGGAATGTTCCAGACTTCAGAGCATTTTGAAATGTTACTCTACTGTTTCGCTTCCATGTTCTTGTTTTCATCTCTCGATGTTCTAGAGCAGTGGTTCTCAACCTTCCTACCGCTTTAGCCATTTAATGCAGTGCCTTGTGTTGTGGTGACCCCCAACCATGCGATTATTTTCATTGCTACTGTTAGGAATTGTAGTGTGAATATCTGATACATGGGATGTGTTTTTCATCATTACAAACTGACCCGAAAGGGTCTCGACCCTCAGGTTGAGGACCACTGTTCTAGAACCTCGTTTTACCAGTTTACCTTTATAATTTCACCTTTATCTTAATACACAAATGCATTTGGATCTCCTTTAACCAATAAAAACACAGGACCGAGAGCACAGCAGAGACCTTGCGTCGGCCAGTCTTTACTTTGTGCCGCTCGCCAGCTTTTCCCTTCCTGTCTCTACCACAAGTTTTGTAAGAACAAACTTGAGGGCTGTCTGGTCAGAATTAAGAAATGACTGCGTTTTGTTTCTTCCCTACTGTCTACTCCCCTGTGATCTGAGAGCCCATCTCTCCCTTCTTTCAATGCAGGGCTCGCTGTTTATCCCTGGCTGGCTTGGCCTCAGCGATTCGCTTACTGGGTTTAAAGACATGCACCACCACACCTAGCCTGAACCCCAAATTCTCAGCAGTGACTTTTAAGTATTAAAAGCAGGATAGAATCTATCTCTCCCCTTAATTTATTGATGGTGATTTTAATATGAGACCGGTCGGCACAATTGAGGTTTCTTTGCAGCCGTGCTGCTTCTGAGTTCAGGCTGCACCCACCGCATAAAGCTAATTATCACCAGGGTTATGAAAAACACACACAACTACTTAACTCCGTCATTTTAGCCCCAGACAGCAGTGGGCAGTATTGGATTGGTGGGTGTAGCTGTGTTGTGTGTAGTTAAGGTTGTTTGTGAAGACAATCAGCAGGCTGGTCCCATTGTGTGCTTAGCCTTGTGCTGGGGAGAGTGACAAGCCTTGGGCTTCCAGCTGGCTGAGGAAGAGGAGGACCACCAAAGAGGAGAGAAAAGAGAAGGGGTTCTTGTGCTCTGTGGTATTCATGAACTCCTATCTTGAATATGGTGTTTTCTCGGCTGTTTCACACTTCATTTAAAAAGTGAACACATACACTTGATGTTAGTCAGAAAGAGGAGAGTGGAGGAATGAGTTACACTGGGTAATTTATTCCTGACCCACCTTCCTCCAGAAACCCTGACACTGAAGTCCACATTGGTTTGCACTTTCACCGTTCAGTAGCCAGTAGTCATCCTCAGCTCTATTTTCTGCCTCAGTTTACCTAACTGCTGCTGTTCAGAAAACCCTCGTGGCTAATGCTTTGTTCTCTTTTTGCTCTTGACTGCCATAGAACTCCTGTCCTACTAAAAAAAGAAACTGACACCCCAGACCATTGATAAGCTTGTGACTATGATCTCATTGCCATAAGTTTTGTTTCGTGTATTAATGATTAGTCTACAAAGTCTAGACTGTTAGGCAAACAAAATACCTGTGCAGAGACTAAAGTGTCTCAAAGAACACCTAGCTGAGCCTTTTGTATGAACGGAAGAGACTGAAGCTGGGCAGAGGGTGACCGTACACACCAGTCAGCAGCAGCTGGAGCTAGCAGCCTGGCTTCTTGACGTTCAACTTGACGCTGTGGCTGTCATTAAGCTGTCTTTCCTGATAGGAGGGGAGACATTGGTTCCTTCAGTCTAGAAAATAATAAAAGTTATGATAAGTGATAAACTACCATAATACATGCGTAAGTTCTATGATGGAACTCTTAACAGTACTGGGATTATAAAGTGTAGTAGATGGCATTTGTACAGGTCTGGTTGCTCAGAAGTTTTTTGTATAATGAAAATTAACCATATGAAACTTCTCTTTCAAATGCGTGAATGTATGGAGAGTTTAATTTAATTTGAATACTTAAGATCAGTTTCTCATCTTTTTTCTGTTGTTGTTGCTTGGTTCTCTTTCAGAAAGATGAGGTCTACCTTAATCTGGTGCTGGACTATGTTCCCGAAACAGTGTACAGAGTTGCCAGACACTATAGTCGAGCCAAACAGACACTCCCTGTGATCTATGTCAAGGTATGTAGCAACGGAACAGCTTCCAGTTTACAGAGCATTTCATGGGAGCCATGCAAAGTATTGGGTTTGTTTCAGCTCTGTTGATACGGCGTTTACGCCTTGGAAAAGCAGCAAACTCTAGATTTTGTTAGGTTCTTACTTGGTTTTAAAGCTTTCATTACCCTGCAGTGGATAAAAGGGCTTGCTGTGCAAGCCTGGTCGCTTGAGTTCTATTCCTGGGACCTACCTGAAGGTAGAAGAGAACCAACTCTGTGAAGCTGCCCTCTACCCCTCCACAGACACGCTAGCTTTTGTGTGCCCTATCTCACACATACCATGTTGCACGCACATGCACATGAGATAAGTTACTTGAGATAGCTATTCTGAGAAGATACAAACTTTCATAGTTAGGGATTTTAATGGCGATAGCCATAGCACCTTGTGTGTGTGGTGTGGGATGAGGCACAAGTGACAGCCGGAGGAGGAGGAGGAGGAGAAGGAGGATGCGCTTCCTCCTCTGTAGTCCCCCACCTTTGCCTTGAGAAGCTCTCTTACTAAACCTTACCTGAGCTCATGCTTTGGGCTTGTCCGGCTCTCCCTTCCCACCCAGTGCTGGAGTGACAGTCAAGTTCAGCCAGTTCCCAACGTTTTACATGGGTGCTGGAGGTCCAAACTGAGGATTTCCTCTTTGCACAGTAAATGCTCTGATCCAGTGAGATGTCTCCCAGCCCCTAACATCGTTTTAGTTTAGATGTCTTCATTGTGCCACACACCAAAGCAGGAACCTACTAAGTAAATGTACAGTTACTAATACATTCACTTTAATGCTTTATTACCATTTGTAGCTGTATTGATTACATTGATTGTAGAAATTTAAACTTGTCAGTTTTAAACATAAGCAGACATCATCTAGGCTTTGGCATCTAATAATGCTGCTAATAAAAACAGGGAACTAATGTCAAAGTAGCTAGGAATTTGAATTTATGAGTAGAATCCTAGTTACTGTTGTGGTAGATGACTAGAAACATTATTTTTCTTCTTTTTAGGGTTGAGATGGGGAGGGGACAGGGTCTTACCCGAGCTCATATTGACCTGGCACTTCTGGTACTTTTAGCAATCCTCCTCCTTCACCCAGCCCCTGAGTGCTGGGTCCTAAGTGTGAATTCCCGAATCCAGTGAGAAACACATTTGTAGTGTCTGTGCTGTCAGCTAGGAGTTGTTGGGATTTTTGTCTATTTCTCAATGGCAGCAATAGAATCACCAACTTATTTTAGGGCACCTTGACAGACAGCTGTCTTGAAGTAACAGTCCCAACACTGCCATCTTCAACTGACTTAAAGGAAAGAAGGCTATACACACTCGAGGAGACCGGGCTTCTGCAGGGGCTGCCCTCCTCACAGGGATCCTGAGTAAATCATTTTATGGCCAGACTTTAATGAAGAGGGTGTAATTCCAGAATGAATGGGTCCAGATTTTTCCCAGAACGGGATTGACTTCCTCTTCTGTCCTTTACAGGTTTGCTAGCACGTTCTCGGAAGTTAGCAATATGGAGATGCCATTTTAAAGTTTTTTTTTTTTAATTGTTGAAGGACATTGTATAAATTCATAGAGAGCTGGATGTATTTTCATAGTTATTTGGCACTTTTATTAACTTTTTAAGTTAGCATTCAGAGTAGTAGGCCATTTTCATATGTATGGTATTATACTTTGTTCTTATCGTCCCCTCTCCCACTGTGATACTTGTCTTAAATAGATATTGTTGAACACAAAAGAAGATGTTGGACTTGAGTTAGATGGGAGAGCTTATAACTGTTCAAACTGGGTACATTCATCCGCAATTTCCTCTCATGTAAAAATGTTTCTTATAGAGCAACTGCAACAATTAAGAAAACAAATGGAGAATGTGTGCTTGACGTACAGTAGATGTTGAATAAATATATTACATATCAAACAGTCTTGTTATTTGGGTTTTTGTTTCTGGCAATAGAATGGGGAATTGAACCTAGGTCCTTTCACATGCTAGATGAGCACCCCATTACTGACCTACATACATCCCCAGCCCATATGAGAGTTTCTAGGAATCCCTCTCCTTCCTTCCTTCCTTCCTTCCTTCCTTCCTTCCTTCCTTCCTTCCTTCCTTCCTTCCTTCCTTGCTCTTCCCCCTCCCCCCTCTCCTTTAAAGACATTGTAGATCAGCCTGGCCTTGAACTCACAAAGATCTCCCTGTCTCTGCCTGCTGAGAGCTGGGACTAAAGATGTACACCACCACACCCCAGCAAAGATCTTTTATTTTATGTGTGTGAGTGATTTGTTTGCCTGTATGTATGTGCACCATTATGCAAGCAAACCTCTCATACACATAAATCTAAAAGGAACTTTTTAATGTGTCAAATAAAGATAGATAAAAGACTAATTACCCAAGCCACTATAGAAATTGCAAGGTGATATTAGCCAAGTTGATCTCTCCTGCCATACTTATTTATATCATCTCGCCTGCCACACTTCCTTTCTATTTCAAAGGATAAGAAAATGTTGATCACATGAGGTTATTGTGAGGAGTAAGTGAAATTGTACATGCAGCCTTAGGCTAGTGCCTGGCACAGCGTTGCTTGTTTTTAATGCTGTTCTTTTTGCTCATTGTAGTGCAGGAAGCCTTGCAACTTTCTTCTTAAAAGCGCATTTTTATAAAGTAGACCAAAGCAAAAAAAAAAAAAAAAGATGCAAGTCTCATTTCATCCTTAAACTTGACTTTTCAAAGCAAAATGAAAAGAGCAATAATTTGGAGGAGATATTTTTAAATTAGCCTTAAACTGCCGAGGATGTCTTTTGGGGAAAGATTTCCTTCACTGATTTTTGTTAATCTAAATATTATTATCCTGAAACAGGTTCTGGTGTTTGTTTGTTTTTTGTTTTGGTAAATTGATACCTGTGAACTCACTTGGTTATAGGTCATTTTGTTGGTGATAATGAATTTAGCTCCCAGTGTAAGTTTTGGAGCTTACAAATTGATTCTGTAAATGAACAATGATATAATAATAGAATTACAACATCTTAAAAGGATTAATAGATAACCTAAATGCTATGCTTCAAATTTAATTCCCAAATGCTGACATTGAAGAGCTTACGTATACACTTTTGTCGTGCTTCATTTTGGAGAAGGCTTTAACTTATGTGGCTAGATTTCAAATTACCATTAAACATGTACTGTAAACATGTCCAGTCTTAGCAGTTTCGTCACCCCTCTGAAGGCATGTGGCTTTCCTGGGGACTTTGCCAATGCCAGTCGTCCCAGCATTGCAGTTGAAAAAGACAGTATCTTTGTCAGTACTTGAGCTGACCTTTAATCTTTTTATTAGCTGCTGCTTCTTGTTTTGTTTTAGTTTTTTGAGACAGGGTTTCTTTCTCTGAGTAGCCCTGGCTGCCCTGGAACTCGCTCTGCAGACCAGGCTGGTCTCGAACTCACAGAGATCTGCTTGCCTCTGCCTCCTGAGTGCTGCAATTAAAGACATGTGCCACCACCATCCGGCACATGATTTGAATCATTACAGCAATTATTTCCATGTTATTAGCTGGGGAGTAGAGCTCAGAAAGTGAGCATGAAGAAAAAATTTACAGTGAATCTCGTTGGATACAGTGGCACATGTCTATAATGTCAGTAATTTGGAGTAAGACAGGATGGCAGGATCAATGATTCTGTCCTGGGAGAGATTAAAAATAAGTAAGTAAATAAGAAAGAAAGGGAGGAAGGAAAGAAGAAAAAGAAGGAATCACAACATTGGCCTTGGAATAGAATATTGAAGGTGTTACATCAGTATATTTTTTCAAAGCTTTAAAAAATTTCTCTGGTTGCTCTGATAGAATTCCAGACAAAGGCAACTCAAAGAAGGAGAAGTTTATTTGGGCCCAATAGTTGTGAAGGATATGGTGTATACTGGTAGGGAAGGCGTGGTGGGAGAGCATGGAGCAGTGGGTCACCTTCCAAAGATAGATGGTGCATGAGCTCCCTTTCTTCTTTTATTCAGTTCAGGAACTTAGCTCATGGAACAATGTAGCCCGCAATTAGGATGGGTTTTCCCTTCTCAGTCTAGAAATGCCCTTACACATGTCCACATTTGTTTTCACGGTTATTCTAAGTACCGTCAAAGCTAGCAATTAAACTTTACCATCACAGTGATGTCAGTGGCATCTGTTTGTTTGGGTTTTTCAAGGCAGCCCTGTGTAGTCCTGGCTGTCCTGAAACTTGCTCTGTAGACCAAGCCAGCCTTGAACTCAGAGATGCCTCTGGCATCTGTTATTGAATGCATTGGAAGCCTACATTATTCTGAAGAATGTTAATATACTTACCAGCAGAATTACTGGTATCTCAATAGGCAATTGATTTTTATTTATTTATTTTTTTTAAGACAGGGTTTCTCTGTATAGCTTTCTTGGAACTTGCCTTGGAGACCAGGCTAGCCTCGAACTCACAGAGATCCACCTGGCTTTGGCTCCCTAGTGCTGGGTTTAAAGATGTACGCCACTACCACATGGCTAGGCCTCTCTTAATGATTTTGGAGGCTAACTTTTCCGAAAAACCAGTGATTCTAAAAATGACACTATGCTGTTACAGCCTGAGATACTAGGAAAAAAAAAAAATGAACCTGGTTTCTGATCTAAAGGCTGCTATCTATTACCCATATGGCTTATGGTCTCTCTCTCTCTCTCTTTGAGTCTCAATGAGTTGCCCAGGTAGGCCTTAAACTTAGAATTCCCCTGTCTCGGTTGTATGCTGCCATGCCTAGATCCTTTTCTGAATTACTAGAAGATTAGCACAAATATATGTTTAATGACACTTTAATTTTCTAATATATAGAAATAACATGAAACTTGTTTGGAGGAAACTGTATACTAATAATCAGCATTTTACATGTTCTGCGGAGAATGCCACTTTACTTATTGCCTAATGATTCAGCTATGTTTGCAACCAGAGTTATTCATGTCTGTTATTTGTTCCAGTTGTATATGTATCAGCTGTTCAGAAGTTTAGCCTATATCCATTCCTTTGGAATCTGCCATCGAGATATTAAACCGCAGAACCTCTTGCTGGATCCTGATACAGCTGTATTAAAACTCTGTGACTTTGGAAGGTGAGCTAGTTTTCCTACTCACTCCCCCTTCATAGCTCCTCCCCTCATACTCTCTTCACTATATTACAGTGGTGGTCTAGGCCCTGTCATCCTCACTCAGGGATGTAAACTTACTTAGGTCCTTGTGAAGATGGTTTTGATCATTTCTAGTGGAATACTAAATGTGTGTACCTTTCATCCTACAGCTAACTTTTGAGGATTATTTCCATATCCATGTTGTGAGATTAAGTATGTTTAGAGATTTTTAATATAGCATTGTTTATAAATATCTAGTAGCAATAAAATGTCCAAACAAATTACAGTCTATACAAATACGATGTTATATACATGCCACTGAGGGATAAAATGAGGGGTCTTCTGAACCGGAAGGGAATGACATCCAGGAAGTACAAAGTGAGAAAAGTCAGGGGCCAGCAAGATGGCTGCTCACTTGGGAAGGCTCTCAAGACCGACAACTTGGGCTTGACCCTGGAACTCACTTGGTCCTGCAGGTTGTCCCCTGGCCTCCATAGGAGTACTAACCTTCAGGCTTGTGGTGACACCTGATAATCCATGTGCTCACTAGACCAAGGTGTGGGAGATCATTAGTTTGCAGCTGGCCTAAGCCATATAGTGAAACCCCATGCAAAAAGAAAGCCGCTGCCACATCAGTACTGTATGCAAAGTATGCTTTAAAAAAAAAAAAAAAATACTGTGACTACTGTGTAAAACACATGCATGTGTGCATGAACATGGCTTATTTCTGAATTGATATGTAATGTCCATACATGATTACTACTGGGCTGGGACATTTTAGGATTATTATGTACTTGGGAAACTTGCACTCTCATTGATCTTTAGTACTGCTTGAGTCTATATAATTTGTATATATGTTCCATTTTCATTACAAATAAATTTTAAGTTTTACATTTATGTATATATACATATATATGTAAATATGTGTGTGTGTGTATATATATATATATATATATATATCCTTTTAATTTCACTTTCACCTCCATTCAGGGATGAGGTAATACATTGAGAAATGGTATTAAGTTTGATTTCTTGGTCATACACTGTTTCTTAGTAGAAAAACTTCATGCTTTCCCTTTTGGTAGTCAGTGGCTGTAAGCCTCCCAACATGCAGTCAAGCCTGTATCCATAACAGGACAGATCATCACACTTGTTCTGCCATAGCTGTCAGGGAACCTCTTCTCTTTTGATCTGAGACATCTGTCTTTTTAACTTGGATTCTTTCCTATCTAGTGTCTTTTCACCCTTGTTAGAATTCTTCTTTTTCTGTTTAGCATCACAGATGAGATATTGACCCGTACCGCTAGTGTCTGTATTTCTTGGCCAGATGAAACTGTGGGTTTAACATCAGATATGTCTCCCACTGGTGTAGGGAGGGACCTGAAGACACCAATCCGCTCTGTCAGTAAACTCATTCTTAGTCTCATTCTGCACCTCTTTCAGATTTCCCCGTTTTAGTTTCCTAATTACAAGCCCTCTCCCCACGTCTCACTCTGCTGGCTGTGGCACTGCTTCATAACCACAGGTGGTTAGACAGTTACAACCTGACTAGAACATGGAAGCATGCATAGGTTGGTTGTGTAAGCATTGAGCTGGTCATCCTGAGTCAGAAGTCCAATTTAAAAGCAGTGGGCAGTTTCTTACCCTTGTTAAAAAGCATGTGGGTGAGGAGTATCGATACATTCGTCCTACTCTGATCCACTGTCGTTCTTCTGCTGGAGAAGACTCCTTTGACACGTCCTGCCCCTTACCTTTATTTAATTACTTATTATTTTTGAGACAGTCTCTCTGCAGACCAGGCTGGCCTCCATCTCACGGAGATTCAACAGTCTCTGCCTACTGAGTGCTGGGATCACCATGCCTGGCAACCATTTTTATATTTCAGAAGTAGGATTCAGGAAATAGGGAACCAGAAAAAATTCAACATGTATATCCTTTTGTAATTTTTAATCTCTTTGTTCCTTAGGTAACATTTAACCAATGCTTACTTTAAAAATTGCTTTTTTCATATCAATTTGATGAAACTGTATATGAAACAATTGGAAAGAAACAGTTACAAGTGTGTTGAATTGCAGTTTAGATAAACATGGTGTGTAAATATAAGAGTATTGTTTCTTTAAGGCATGAATTAAAGATTGCTTTTTATTTTTATTTTTTTCATTAGTGCAAAGCAGCTGGTCCGAGGAGAACCCAATGTTTCATATATCTGTTCTCGGTACTATAGGGCACCAGAGTTGATCTTTGGAGCCACTGATTATACCTCTAGTATAGGTAAGTACGGAATCTGAATACAGTGTTTATAACTGGTAATTGCACCCTGATCCTTATAGTTTCTCTGACATGGAAAAGACATGGCTGCAATATATTTTTGCAGAAATGTATAGAACTAAAATTTTTTAACCTTTTAGAATTTAATGTTTATTTTTCTATTATGCATTTTTAGCATTAGAATTATAAAAGTATTTATTATTTTGTATTGTAGTTGGTTTTAATGCATTTGATTTTAGCTTAAAGTTTCAAATAATATGTAAGTACTATAACTCTTTTGGTAAGTTTTTGTTTTTTGTTTTAATTAAAGAGACAGGGGTGAATGGCAGGAAGCCATATACCATGTGGCCTGCATGTGGGGGTCAGAGGACAACTTTGTGGAGCCTATTCCCTCCTTCCATCCTGATGTAGGTTCTGTGGATCAAACTCAGGTCATCAGGCTTGCACTTCGAGAATTCTTATCTACTGAGCTATCTCATGGGTCCTGTATTAGTTTTCTGGTTCTCCTGAAATATTTACTTCTGAGCCTGATACCTAGTTAGAAAATTGGTTAATTAATAATGTTACTTTTAAAATGTTAATACTGTAATTGATAGGGCAATAATGTTTTTGAATTCCTAACATATGCATTACTTAATTTTCGGGCAATTTAGGTCTTTGGTTGTTCAGCTCTTTTAACCCCACTGGTCATTTCAAGGTTTCACCGGAGATGTCTAATGACAGAGGATTA